>NW_004567140.1:8848790-8883225 GCF_000260355.1 Condylura cristata
TCCAGGGTGCTGGGGATGTTATGTCCAGGGTGCTGAAGGTGTTATGTCCAGGGTCCTCCTGCTCTGGCCACTGGCCTAGTACACTCCTGTGACTGGAGTTTGCCCTTGACTGGAGACTTGGGCTGGATGGCAAAGGCCGAGTCAGAGGCTGGGGAGGAGCCCCTGAGCTCGGGCACCTGCCCCCCTGCTCCGCCCTGCTGGACAGCTCCCGTCTTCCCAGCACCTGCCCAGCCTGTGCCACCTTGCCCGCTCGTCCCCCATGCTGCTCCCTGTCTCCTTTCTGCTTCTTTGAGGTGTATTCTGGATTTCTTCTTGCTTTATAAACTGTTTTTTTTTTTTTTTTTTTTTTGGTAACCAGCACTTCTGACACCAAATATGTGGGCCTTTCCAAATGTCCAGTTCCCTGGGTGTCAGCTGGTCTGGCACGAGCCCCCGGGTCAGCACAGACCATAGATCTGCCCTCATTTCAATGCCACTTGCAAGTGCTGGGCCGTCTATGCTTCTGACCCGCCATCTACAAATCAGGGCTCCCCACTACTCCCTCTGTGGGGGTTGTTGAAAATTCGCTAGGGTAACTCATGAAACTCAGAGAAGTACTGGGCTTGTGACTTCAGCCTTATTCTACAAGGTGCAACTCAGGAGGAAATAGTGGGCGAGATGTGCAGGCAGGGTGTGGGCAGGGGTGTGCAGCTTCCTGCTCCCCGGCACTGTGCCCTCCCAGCTCACGGAGGAGTGCACCAACCCAACGCTCTCAGAACTCACATCCTGGGCTTCTTATGGAGTTCCACTATGTAGCACGGCTGACTAAATCACTGGGTATCACTGACTGGCTCCATGTCCAGTGCTCCCCTGCAGGGAGCTGGGAGAGGGTTGAAAGTTTCATCAAGACTGAAGCTTTCTGGTGACTGTGAACCCATCTAGAGCCCCTAACCGTGGCTGACCTGATGAGCACACAAAAGGTGCAGAGATTCCGAGTTTTAGGAGGTGGGTGTGGGGACCAGGACAAGGACCAAATGCTTTTCTCATTGGTGTTGAGCCTCCTCCACCAAGTTAAGGTCCAGCCAGGTTTGCGCAAAGGGGACCACTGTCCCTGGGGTATTTGTGATGTCCAAGTGTTAAGGGGAAGGATGTCCTAAAGGAACTCTGCAGAGTCTTGTGGGCTCCACCCCTACTCCAGCTTTCTGGACTCCGCCCCCTACTCCAGTGATTGGAAACTACAACTCCCAGCAGCACCAGGGAGAGAACGGTGAGGACCCAAGGGCGGAGCTAGCAGGCATTCTGGGACTTTGGGGGATAAATAGGGCGCCATTTTCCAACAGTGCTCTCTAGCTGGGGCAAGAGCTGGACCCCATGTGACTGGGGGCTAGCAGTTGTTTGTTACCAGAGCTCCAAGTCAGCTAAGCAGGTAAGATATTCTAGTTACCTGTATCTCTCTCTTTTCTTGGATTGTTCCTTTTCCTTTCCCCTTTGTAACAAACCCATTATTGACCCTTTTGTGTGTGTCTGGTGAGGACCCACAGACTGGCGGCCCAGTTCACACTGGGGTGCCCTGTAACACAAGCTCATCTTCTTTAACAGAGGGATCCCAGACAGAGATGGGGCTTCTCCTGGCTCCTAAATCCTCTTGCAGGGTGCTGGTGTCTAACATAGTTGCACTGATGACCTTGTCCCCCCAGCCCCCAAGGTGACAATAGGTGGGACACTTTCTTGCTGTTTCAGATTTTGGAGGAGGGGGAATATAGCCTGAGTGAAAGTAATTGGGGTTATTGCAGCTGTTTACATAGTAGAGTGATACTGTTGTTTTACTTTGTAGTATATTTTGTCCTAACTCTAGAAAGCACAGTATAAAACAAGACAAAACAAAAACCAGACATTACAATCTTCCTCACATCTTGGGTTTTTGCTAAAGATTAAAAATGTTACTTCTCTAATCTGTTTCTGAAATTGCTTTGGAAATGCCATCATCAAGACCAAAATGCACTAGGCAGTTGTTAGAAAAGCAAATAATACTCACTCCTCATTTGCCTAAAACCGACACAAAATTGTGCAATCTGTGAACAGCACCCGGTCTACCCCCGAGTCTTGTGTGCATTTGGGAAATTAATTATGACTCTCTTAAAGTGTCATAAAAGTGATGCACACGGCCATCAGCTTGCTCCATTTCTGCGGGCTGGAGCCATTGCGGCGGTGAGAGGCTCTGAGGGCCCTTGGCTGTGTGCTGTAGGGTCTGGGCAGGGAGTGGAGAAGCAGGAGGTAGTTGGGGAGGGAGGTGCAGCCTGGGCACTCAGGGTCCATGGCAGCATCTCTGGCTGGCACTGGGGAGAGGCAGGCTTCTCAGAGCCCATCCTGGTTTGCATTTGAGGAAGGCAGGCGATAGCACCATCTGGCAGGGCGGCCTGAGGGCCCAGGGGAGGGCCAGGGGAGCTCAGCAGGGCTCTAGGCAGTATCTCTTGGCCACACCAGGGCGCTGACCCACATAGGGCGCAGGGGGCACTCACTGCTGCTCCCCTCAGCAGTTTTGCTCCCCACTCTGGCTGAAGAATCCTCTCACCCCCTGCATCTCTGGCTTACACCCCAGTTCTTCTACACAAAATAAACAATTAAAAACTCCAGTCCTATCCTGAACTGCTGGTCAACCAGGGAGGGGATAGTGGGGGCTTTGGGGGTGTGGGGATGGTTTTGCTGCAACTCAGAGAGGTTGGTTGCACCTTGGGCCCTTCCTGCTTTCCCTAATGCCTACCCCCACCCTGGCCTTTGTGTCAGCTCCGCTCTCAGGCTGTCTGCCTCTGCCTCATTGAAAAACTCCAGTTCACCTGTCAAAATTCTGCCCATTCTTTAAGGTCAAACTCAAATACCACCTTTTTTTTAAATTTAAAGATTTATTTATTTATGCATACAGAACTGGGGTACGGGTCAGAGGTGCAGAGGCTGTGAGAGGATTCACCAGAGACAGAGTGGGGAGCAGAACAGGCAGATGGATGAAGTCCACTGCTGAGGGGAGCAGCGGGGAGACAGGCGAGGTCTGCTGCACCCTGTGGGCCGGCTCCTTGGCTGGGATCCAACTTGAGTTGCAGTGGGTGGAGACAGCTTCATAGATCTTCGCTTTAACCTGTGGCACCACCAGGGAGGACCCTCAAATATCACCTTTTAGTGGCATCTGGGCACGGGGGAACATGGCTCTGATGCCAGAAGCCTGGTCCAAGTCTACTCGGCAGCTGTGTGGCCTTGAGCCGGTCACTCACCTCTCCTTTTCCTCTGTCAAGTGAGGACGACAGCGCTCCCCTCATAGGGCCACCGTCAGGGGTGGATGACTTAACACACACACTGCACATAGAACAGTGTCTGACATAGAGAAGCTCTGTGAAGTGAGAAATATCTATTTTAGGAAAAGTCTCCCATGCATGAAGCTGACTCAGTTTCTCTTCCTCGAATTTGGTCATTGCTGTGATCCGCCTCCCTCCAATAGACCTAGCCAAGGACCTTGCCCACGTCCCACGTCTATACTCACCGAATTAAGCAGAACATTGAGAGCAGGTTAAAGAGGATGATGATGCTCTCCCTCTGGCCCTGCAGGATTTGTTCATGTCTGGGGTTATGGGTCACGTCTGGGGGTAAGGGTCACGTTGGGGGTGGGGGTGAGAGTGGCTGAGCTTCTGCGTGGGGAGGGAGCACAGTGCCAGGGCCGGCAGTTAGCTGGAGCCCTGCCCATGGTCCCCTCGCCTCTCTGCCTGGCTGGAGGCCGCCGAGGAAGCAGAGGCCTGGCCCTGAGCAGGAGTGCACAGCTGTGCGGGCTGGCCAAAGACGGACAGCCCTGCCCAGGGCCTCTCTGCGCCCTCTGCTCGGGTGCCTCTGGCCCGCGCACCTGCTGCCTGTGGCACATGGAATGGTCATGCAGTCGAGAGCTTCCCTGGACTGGCACTTTCTCAACTTCTGCATCTCTGCTCCTATGTCTCCTCCCGGCGCTTGTGTCGACCACAGTGGCCAAAGTAGAAACCCCCTGCACCCTCATCCCCACCCACTGAATGGTGAGTGGATTTGTTTGCTCATTACGCTGGCATCCTCTGACGTAAGTATTGGCTCTGGAAGCTTGTCCTTTGTCCAGCCCCAGGACAAGGTAGATGTCCAGGAAGTGTTTGTTGTTTCATCAATGTATTCACAAAACCAGAATGAAGCACCGGCGGGGACTGCTGACATCACTGCTGAGCCCGATGCCTTGTGGGTCCTGGACGGAGCCAGACGCAGCAAGCCCGGGCTGGGGCCAGCCCCTGTGCCCAGAGTTGCCAGCCTCAGGGCTCTGCCCGCTTCACAATGAAGGTTGAAGCCTCCTCCTCCGAGCCAGACTGGTGCTGGGAGAGTGGTGGCTCAGGCCAGGCCCGTGCCAGAGGGAACACGTAGCTCGCGCAGTAACCAGGCAAGCACTGGGGAGGCGGGAGGGTCCTCTCTGGCTATCCTGCTCGCCAGCAGCTCTGGGCCTGTCTGGCTTTAGTTTTGGTCACAGGAGGTGAAAGGGCTTCCCCTCAGCAGGGTAGGGGAGGGGAACGGAGGGTAAAGGGACTTTGCCAAGCCCCTGAACGCCTGCCCACGCTCAGCAGGACCCGCCCTGGGTGCAGACAGGCCTGTGCTGCCTCTGGGCCTCTGTGAACCCCCTGGCTCCGGCCCGCTGTGCTCCGAGTCCTTCGTGCACCAGATCGTCCATCCTGCAGAGGCAGCTCTGGCTCTGTCCTCCATGAAGCCTCCACGACTCCTCAGGACTTCTGGTGAGGTGTTCAGGAGTCCTGGGGAGGTGGGGAACAGCAGGCTGTTGGGTAGGAAAGGCCAGCCAGAGGGCCTGGGCAGGGCTTCCTACCACAGCTCTCCTGGCATGCTGGGCTGGACGATCTGCGCGGTGGGGCCGCCCTCTGCACTGCGGGGTGTTCAGCAGCAGCCCTGGGCTCTGCCCCCCAGGTCCCAGCAGACGGTTCCTACCAGGTGTGACAACCATGAAAGTCTCTGGATGTTGCCAAGTATCCCCAGAAGACAGAATTGCATTTGTCTGGGGGTTGGAGAGAGTGAGAGGAACAGGAAGGCTGTGCGGTGGGGTGTGTAGGGGTGGGGGAGCGGGGTGTGCAGGGGTAGGGGCACAGAGTTCCAGGTTTTGTGGCAGGAGGAGTTCTGGTCCTTCAGGGAGCAGCATGGGGGTCAGGGTGGCTGGAGTTCGGCGTGTGCGAGGCTTTTGAGGGCTGGGGTGTCTATGGGGGTGGTCACATGTCTCCTGGCCCCAACCAGCACCCATGGCTTTTCCGCTGCCAAGAGGAAGGTCACTCATAAACATCAGCACATTCCTTTGGGGAGCAGGGTGGGGGCGCTTTGGTGAAAGGCCAGGTGGGTGTGGGGCCAGTTCCTCTGCTGAACTTTACTCAGTCCCTCCAGAGAGTGTGGGGGCTGGGGACAGGCTGCATTAGGTGCCAGAGGCTGTGCCCTCCAGGGTCGGGGCATGGAGGCTCAGGCAGAGCAGGTGCTGCTCCCCACAATGGTCTTGCGCTGCGTGGGGCCCGGGGCGGGCTGACGGCAGGAGGCGCGACAGGCTGAGGGCAAGTCTTGCCCAGAGCCGGTGCGCCCCTTGTCCTGGTTCCCGAGGTGTGAGAGAAGGTGGGGCACAGCCTCTTTGGCTCCCAGCTCTGAATGATGCTGGGATGCTGCCACTTGGGAGCTCCTGGGCCAGCAGGCTACTTCCCCAGAGGCCTCAGGAAGCGCTGGTTCGAGCCCTCCGGGACCCTGAGTTGGGTCCTCCCCACCTGCCTTCCTTTGTTGGGCCCCACCCTCACCCTACCCCCCCTTCTTCTCTCACTCCCCCTGGGCCCACTGCCTTGCCTGGGGCCTGGCCGCCTGCAGTGCCATCTGGGTGAAAGGAGGAATGTCAAGCTTTTGGCCAGGCCCTGCCTGTCAAGCAGATGACAATGGCAGACCCAGGGCACTGAGGCCCAGGGAGACCCTGTAGGGCAGCACCCCGATGAGGCTCAGAGGCTGCTGCTGCTGCTGGTGACCTGGGCCCCGGAAGGTCTGTGGGGGGCAGGGGGAGTGAGAGTGTGGGCAGCCGACGCGGGGCTGAGCTCAGGCCCTGATGCTGTCTCTGTTACCTGGGTAAGTCTGGCCCAGGTGGTCCCCTCAGAGACGCTATAAGACGGAGGTCATCGAGTATCCACCTTGTACATTGTTGGGAGGTCAACCAAGCTAACAAGAGTAGAGGTGCACATCTGGAGCAGCTGTGTATAAATCTCTTCCAAACTGTTGATCACTATTTCTGGTAATTAAAAATATATTACACAGCACAAGACCGTCTTAGAGCAGGAAAGAGCTGGGGCCATGGAGGCTTCCTGGAAGGGAAGTTGCGGAGAAGCAGGGGTGGGGTGATGTGGGCCGGGGTCCAGGCAGGCCGCTGGGCAGGGGAGGTGTCCGTGGGGCCATGCCTGGGCCTGCTCTCCTGCGCATGGGCATCTGTGTGCCTGCCCATGGGGAAAGCTCCCGGGAGGTCCTGGGAGGTCGTCCCGGCCTCTTCTCGTGGTAGCAGGGTCTGTGGAAGCTGCAGGTGGGGCTGGACACTGGTCACGTCCAGAACAGACCAGCAGTGGCGACAGCAGGCACCACGCCACGGGCGAGAGGCCTGTGAGCACCAAACCCCTGGGCCAGGATTGGCGGGGCCGGGGACGGAGCTAGAGCTGTGCTCTCCGGGCTCGGGACCCGCCCTGGGGCTCCCCGCACTCTTCCGCACACGAGACTGACTCCCAGGGCAGTGGGCTGTGTGCCTGTGGGTGTGTCTGGGGTTCACCTGGAGCCATGCTCTTCCAGCAGGGGAGACCTGCATGAACGTGAACCTCCTGCAGTCAAGGAGAAGGAGAACATTTATTATGTGTGTGTGTAAAAATCTAATTCTAAGTGTCGATAGCTGTTTCTGATAATGAAGAATAAACTACACAGGACAAGACGATCTACCCTGGACTAGACTGGCTGTCACAACCTGCGTGGCCCCCAGTCTAGAGGGACAGGGCCTGTCTGAGAGCTGCCTGGAGGATGCGCCTTCAGCTCTGGAGCTGGCATGCCCCATGCAGGGCTGGACCGGGCCAGGCCAGGCGTGTTTTCCTGTGGCCCACGGCTTTGTTTCCTCAGGGCTCCAGGGCAGGGTTGGGCCTCGATGAGGGGCCCCTGCTCCATGGGCAGGTGGCCCCACAGTTCCTGTTCTCCTGTCCTGGCAGCTCCCAGTCCCCCATGAGCCATGGCTGCTCCTTCAGTCCAGCTCAGTGTCCGGGCTTTGTGCCTGTGCCCCCGGGCTTTAAAAAGTGATGCCATGGGCATGCCTTTTGCAGCAACATGGATGGAGCTGGAAGGCATCCTGCTTAGTGAAATCAGCCAGAAAGAAAAGGGAAAATACCGGATGTTTTCACACATAGCAGGAGTATAAATAATAATAATAATGAACAACTATATACCAGAGATATTTTACGGAGTGGGAGATAGGATCAAAACAGTGGGGGGAGAGAAATGCCCTGGACTATGGTGATGGCACACGGGTGATTTGGTGATGGGAGGCCCATGGGGGTGACAACTGAGATGGAAAAGGCACAAAATGATGTAAAAACAATTATATTATTAAAAAAAAAATTAAGAACCAGCTGCCATACTAGAAAAAAAAGTGGTGCCACAAGGCTGGAGCCCACAGTCACCCTCATGAGCCCGCTGGACCTTCAGCACAGATCATGCCCCCTGTGGTCCTCGGGTGTGCTGGCCTGGATGAGCCGGCTTCCCCGTCACTTTGGGGAGGGCCAAACAGCAGCCCTCTGAGGACACAGACCTGGAGTTCCCGCTCAGCCCCTCCACCCTTCACCCCTGCCCTGGCTGTGATAACAACACTTGCCAAGTCAGTTTCTGGGAATCAGGGGGCTTCCACCTCCTTCAGAGAGCGGGACCGAGCTTTCTGCAACCGCTTTTCCAGTGAATCTAGCATCTGTGCAGGTAGCTGAAGGACATTTCTTGATTTATAAAGCATGTTAAAAATAAAGGCAGGATGGGGCGGGTCAGCCTGCAGAGACGGCCGAGTGTGCACCTATTCGGTGTGTTGGTGTTCGGGGGAAGGATGTCCTGAAAGAACTCTGCAGAGTCTTGTGGACTCCACTCCTACTCCAGCTTTCTGGACTCCACCCCCTACTCCAGTGACTGGAAACTACAACTCCCAGCAGCACCAAGGAGAGAACTGCGAGGACCTAAGGGCGGAGCTAGCAGGAATTCTGGGAATTTGGGGGATAAGTAGTAAGCGGTTTTCCAACGGTCACTCTGGGGAGGTAACAGTTCTCTCTCTGGAGCAACTGCTCTCAGACCATGTGACTGGGGACTAGCAGCCTGAGTTTGGGACTAGAGCTCCAAGCTAGCTGGGCTGGTAAAGTATTCCAGCTACTTTGTATCTCTCTCTCTTTCCTTGGATTGTTTCCTTTTTCCTTTCCCCTTTTTGTAAATAAACCTGTTATTGACCCTTTTGTGTGTGTCTGCAGAGTAACTGGATTTTGAGCACGGGGGTGAGGCCCCACAGACGGGCAGCCCAAGTCCACTCTGGGCTACCCTGTAACATCGGGAGCAGCAGAAAGCTGACCCAACACGAGAGGGTGGGAGCTCCAATGGTTTAGAAAATGGAGGCCAGATATTAGAAGAACAGATGACGGTTTTTCTTTGAGGGATAGAAAACCCTCGAGGCTGACGTCGTAACTCCCAGGCGCAGGCGCCCTGTGCGTTATGGCTGGCTGGATGCCACCTCCCGCTCCGGGCCTCCCCCTGGGAGTGCCTGCCTGCACGTCCTCACCAACCTCCATTCCACAGGCTCACAGCTGGGCCATGAAACACAGTCCAGGGCTGGCGCCCGGTCTCCGGGGTCCTGATGTGTCACGCTCACCTCCCGCTGGGACTTACAAAGGGGATTCACTGGGCAGAAAGACGCTGATGTGTTCTGAGGGGAGGACAGTGGGGGAGAGATGTGAGTGTCTAGCATGCAAGCTTGTGTGTGCACCTGAGGTCATGTGAGCACACCCATGGGCGGGCGCTCCTTGTGGGAGGCATGTGTGTATGTGTGCGTGCTCGAGGTAGGTGCACTCCTGTGAGGGTGTGGGGTATGCATGGGCACATGCGTGAGAGCACGCCTGTGAATGTGTTGTGTGCAGTGTGCGTGTGTGTGGGCATGTGTGTACATGTGTGCATGTACATGAGTGACGTGCATGGCGGTGAGATCAGCGGGCTGGGGGGGTAGGTTTGTAACACTCACATGACTTTTTCAGAAAAAGGAAAAGATTAGAGGGGTCTTGGCTCCATGTTTGTGAGGGGAGAGGGCCCAATGTGGAGCCTCCAGTTGCTGAGGGGTTAGAAGTGGTGTTAAGGGGAAGGATGTCCTGAGGAACTCTGCAGAGTCTTATGGACTCCACCCCCTACTCCAGTGATTGGAAACTACAATTCCCAGCAGTACCAGGGAGAGCTGGCAGGAATTCTGGGAAATTTGGGGGATAAATAGGGCGCGATTGCATCTCCCGCTCTCTCACTGGGGAAAGGGCTCTCCAGACAGCATGACTCGGTGTTTTCAGTCAGCCCAGCCAAGCCAGTAAGGTATTCCAGTTACTTGGTATCCCGCTCTCTTTCCCTGGGCTGTTTCCTATTCCTTTCCCCTTTTGTAAATAAACCCGCTATTGACCCTTTTGTGTGTCCCTGCAGTGTAACTGAGTTGTGAGCGCGCAGGTGAGGCCCCACAGACAGGTGGCCCAGTCCACTCTGGGCTACCCTGTAACAGTGGGAGTGTGGGGAGTCAGGGAGCGGAGAACACCAGTGTCCGTGGCCAGGCCCAGTTCCTCCCCAACCTGCCTGTGAGGGCCCGCTGTGAGGGGCCAGCTGCCAGCAGGGGCAAGGGGAGGTCCTGCGAGGTCAAGCCTTTCTCATGACCTCACAGTGGGGCAGGGAAGGGAGGACCAGTGGGCGTTGGCTTGACCCCTGCCAGGACCCTGTGCTCTGCTGCCCTCTGGGGAGCTCCCAGAGTGCCATGGACCTCTTCCTGAGGAGAAACAGAAACCACTCGAGATGGAAACAGCATCCTGGGGGCTTCAGCTGAGACTGGTGCCTGCCTCCTGGGGTCTTCTGCTTGCTCCAGGGAGGAGCCGATGAAGGTGTCGAGGATCCCTAACAGCAGTAGAACCCCTTATGAACAAGATCCTGGGGGCTGGGGCCTCCCTGGTGTCCTAAGGGTTGAGTGTCAGTGCTATCACCCCTAAGGCCTGAGTCTGTCCCCAGCCAGGGAGTGACCCACATAGTGCTGCAGACCTCTCCTGTCTCCCCGCTGCTCCCCTCAGTGGTGTATCTCTGTCAGTCTGCCTGTTCTGTTCCCCACTCTGTCTCTGGTGAATCCTCTGACCCTTGTTCCTGTGGCTTACACCCCAGAGTGCATCAATCAATCAATCAACCTTAAAAAAATCTCAGGGCCCCTGAGCCTCAGGAACAGCCAGGCTGGCCTGGACTCTGCCGCCTCCCTCTATCCTTGTATTAGGCCCAAAGTGCACACCGAGTCCAGGAATTCCTGGTCCACAAACTCAACCACAGCCCATCTCCACGGGCTTCAGAGGGAAAAGTTTAAGGGAAGGAGCCTAACCAGTGCGAGTCTGGTCGTGAGGCCTCCCGGACTGTGAGCCGGCCACGTGACACCTGCTTCCTGGGCACACAGAAGTGAGCATGTCCTGGGTCCCGCCTGGCCCGGGAGTGTGGACCAGGAGTGGAAAAAGCCATTTATAAGAAGGAAGGAGAGAAAAGCCTCTGGGAGCGGCTTGAAAGGGCAGGGGGTGGGTGGAGTGGATGTTCATATACAGAAACAGAACTGAGGCCTGGGTTTGTGAGCGAAGCGAGGAAGGTGCAAGCTGGCCCAGGCAGCTCTGCACACACAAGCAGGCGTGGGGCTCCCTAATTGGGGCAGCCCCTCCTGAGGTGGGAACATGTTTGAAAATGATGTCTGGGTTATTTCCCAAAGAAGTGTGAGCGTTGGTGGCAGGGAGCTTGATGCGCTTGCACCCTGGGGGAGGAGGAGGAGGCCCAGGGAGGGCTAGGGCTGTGTGGGCCCGAGTGGGATCGGATACCGGAGGCCTGACCCCAGGCAGTGCGCCCCTCTCCCTGGTGGCTCACAGCCCCCACCCGGGTCTGCTGGTCCTCAGGGGGATCCTGCTTGGTAAAGGGGCCTCGGGCTGTGCGTAGTCTCCCCGTCTCCTCCCTGCTGCTCACCAGGCAGGATGAAACGCCAGTGGCCCTTGTAGGCCAGTGGCCAGTGGGGTTCTCCCTCCTCTATGGCTAGGGCGGCTGGGCCTCTGAGCATCAAGGGGCTCTGGCAAGCTGTGCACCCCATGTCCCCCCAGAGCGCGTCAGAGCACCAACTGTCCCGAGGGCCCAGACAAGCCCCACTCGTGGGGTTAGAGCTGCGAGGGCCAGGAGGGGGAGGGCACCCTGCTGCCCCACCTCCTGTGGGGTGTTTTCTGGCGCAGCGCTGGGAGCTCTGCCGGGAAGGGGGAGGGTCGTCAGTTACCCAGTCCTCTCCCGCCTGCCCCTGAAGCCAGAGTGGGCATCCACATGCGTGGCAGAGAGAGGATAAAGGGCGATTAGAAACCAAAATGCCAAATGAAGGCTTTCAGGGTTTATCTGCCTTTTAATGTAATTGTGAGATGAGAAATTAAATGTTTGCTGTTTGTGCTGAGCCTGGAGTCAAATGCCACTCAAATAAAAGCGCCTCATTTCTTGGATGCAGGATCCCTCCCATAAAGGGGGCCAGCGGCTCTAGCTCCTGGGGCTTTCTGAGATGGAGGGCACCCCCGAGCAGTCCAGCGAGCCCACCAGAGCCCTGCTCTCTGGGAGACACCACTGAGGAGGCCCGGCGCCAGGAAGATGCCCCCCTTGAACTTGGCTCTCTCCTGAGACAGGGGCTGCTGGCTTGGCCTTCTGCCCTGGGTGTGCTGGGGGTGTGGGGAAGCTCCTGTCTCTGGAGACCTGGGGGTCAGGAAGGCTGCAAGGCAAGTGAAAGTCAGGGAGGCCAGATGAGGAGGCTCCTCAGCTGGCCATGTAGTTTCTGAGTGGTTAATCGAAAGTTTGTGGCTCCTGATGGGGGTTTCAAAGCTGGGAGGTCCAGCGTCCACAGGCTGGCGTATTACTTCCAGCAGAGGAGATTTTAAAATGCAGTGTGCAGTTTCGTCACTGCGGGCAAATGAAGTTTCTCAAGACAGACAAAGCAGTCCCTCTGGGGGAGGTCAGCATCTGGCCCTAGAGGATGCTTCTGAACCCCACTTTCTGGAGTCATGAGGGACATGTTGACACACCCCAAGTCCAATGACTGATGTCATAGAGAAAGGAGAGGCCCTGAGGGGATAGAGGAAGAGGCTGTGCTCAGCTGATCCAAGCCAAGGGGCCCGGCCAAGTCCTGGGAAGCTGGAGGGAGAATCAAGTTTTTCCTTTAGAGCATTCAGAGGGGCGGGGACCTGCGCACCCCTCGATTTCAGACTTCTGGTCTCCAGCTCTGGGAAATAATACATTTCTGTGGGTTTCCCACCCTGTCTCTGAGCTCTGATGTTGCCACAACCTCGGTTCTGGCTTTGCAGGCCATGGGATTGCGGTCACCACTGTGGTTAGGAAAGCAGTTCCAGCACTAAGCGGCACAGCCCTTTCCAGTGAAATCAAGGGCGGATGGCTTTGGCCTGTGAGTTCTAGTATGTTACTCTGTGGTCAGCACCTGCGGAGAGGCACAGCCCAAATTCGGAAAGCCTGGAAGGGAGTGCCGTTCACTCTGCCCCAGGGAAACCGAGGAGGACTTCACAGGAGGTGTCTCAGCTGCCACATCCGAGGATGAGCAGGGATTGCTGCAGGGAAAAGCCATTCCGGACAAAAGTGACTGCGCCTGAGAAGGCACATGTATGCTACACCCTAAGTGCAGAAGAGTGAAGGCTGAGCGGAGCAGGGGGAAGGTAACAATATGAATGAAATTTAAGGCTCAGTTCCCCAGAAAATATTTTTTCCAGGTAAGACAGGGCAGTTTTTTTTTTTTTTTTAAAGATTTATTTACTTGTGCATACAGAACTGGGGTTCAGGCCAGAAGCTCAGGGGTGGTGAGAGGCTTCACCAGAGACAGAGTGGGGAGCAGAACAGGCAGATCTATGAAGTACACTGCTGAGGGGAGAGGCGGGCGGGTCAGGAGAGGTCTGCCACGGCATATGGTCTCCTCCCGGTCAGGCGGGAATCGAACTCATGCGGAAGCGGCTTTAGCCTCTCAGTGCTCTGCTTTAACCTGCTGCGCCACCAGGGAAGGCCAGGGCAGTTTTTTGTTTTTTAAATAATAATTTATTTTTGTATCATTTTGTGCCTTTTTCCATCTCAGCTGTAATCCCTGTGGGCTTTCCATCACCAAATCACCCGTGTGCCGTCACCATAGTCCAGTGCATTTCCCTACCCCCACTGTTTTCTGATCCCATTCCCCACTCCACCCCCGTAAAATGTCTCTGGTATATTATTATTGTTATTTTTCCCCTGGTCCATTTTACTCCTGCTATGAGTGAAGCCATCTGGTATTTTTCCTTTTCTTTCTGGCTTATTTCACTAAGCAGGATCCTCTGGCTCCATCCATGTTGCTGCAAAAGACATGTGTTTATCTTTTTTGGTTGCTGAGTAATATTCCATTGTGTATATGTACCACATCTTTTTAATCCAGTCATCCACTTTTGGGCATTTGGGCTGTTTCCATGTTTTTCCAATTGTAAATAAAGCAGCAATAAACATGGGGGTGCATGTATCGTTTTCAATCAGTGTTTTTGTGTTGTTTGGGTAGATACCTAGGAGTGGGATTGCTGGGCCGTAGGGGAGCTCCATGTTTAGCAGTTTGAGGAACCTCCAAACAGTTTTCCATGGTGGTTGTACTGGTTTGCATTCCCACCAGCTATGCAGGAGAGTTCCAGAAAGGGCAGTTTGAAAAGCAAAGAGGGTTGGGGGAAGACAGCCCCTTCTTTCTGTGTTGGGACCTCTTCCTTGGGGTCAACCCCTTGAGCACGGGGGTCTCACGTGGACAGGAGGGCTCGTCCTGGGGGAGCTGGCAGGGCCTCATAACCTGGTTGCTCAGAGTCCACCACACTGTCCATCCACCTATCGAGTCTTTTGCTTGTTTTCACATCAGCCAGAGCCCCGCTGGATGCTGGGAGCTGGAATCTGGAGCATGTTGGGCCAAGGAGGCCATCGGGGGCTGTTGGGGCAGGTGTCGTGGGTGTGTCAGCAGGCCTTCTGGTGGGTCTTCTGGGCCTCTGTCTTCTCCAGCAGCAGGGTCTGCCACGTGAGGCTGACCTCACCTGGGGCAGGGCCAGGGCTGCCCAGCAGCCCAGCCCCGGAGCTTTCACTGGCCCCATGCAGGGGATGGACAGCCTTTCCTCTGTGCACAGGGGAGCGGCTGTGTCAGCAAGGGGCTGTCGTGCCTGGGGCCATGGCCCTGGCTGCGGGGGGCCGACATGTGGGCTGCAGGATGGGGCTCCTTGTCTGTGACTTGTCCTGTTCCGAGTTCTGACTTGCAGTTCTGAATTTTTACCAGGACCCCCCTTCCCTCACCCTCCCCTCAGGATATCGGTGTGGTCTGTGGGATTGGTGACGGGCAGGGCTGTTGCCACCAAGCCAGGGCATAACAAGCAAACAGCTCACCTCTGTGGCAGGTGACTCGGCATGTATTTGCACCCTGCATTGAACGACTGGCCAGGGCTGCCGCTGCCCTGCGCTGGCCTTGCACTGTGTGGGCACTTGCCCTTTGGTCTGCCTTGTCTGAGTCCGCACCTGGAGCGGGGTTAGGTGGTGGGGCTCTGCTCCAGCAGCTCCTCTAGCCAGCCAGCCCGACCTGGCCTCGGTGGGTACCCCATTCCCTGCGCTGCACTCAATATTGGCCAAAGTGATCGCAAGGCCAGGCTGGACCAGGAGCCTTCACTTCTTGCTTGAGCTGCTGCAAAGTCACCCGGGTCAGAGCCTGGGGGGGGGGGGCAGGGGGAAGATTTTGTTTTGCTCCCAGTCTAGGGCAGGGAGTCTCCACTTCATGACAGAGACGGAGGCCGACTTGTTTCCAGTACGAGCTTCTTCAGACCCCATGACGGGACCCGCGTGACTCATCCTTCTGGAGTCTTACCGGCCTGTCCATTCCCTCTGCGGGAGTCTGCGGCAGGTACAGACCTCGGGTCCCCGCGCTGCATGCCTTTGGAGACTTCTGGAAGGGAGTCATTGCAGGAGGCAGTTTTCATTTCTTCTCTCCCCACCTCTCCCACGGGGTTGGCCGGTGCCAGATGCCCCAGGATTCTGTTCCAGCTGCCCAGAGTCCTTTCCGGCAAGCAGGAACCTCTGCCCACCTCGACTCGTCTCCCCCGGCATGGGTGTCTGCTTGGCACACTGTCCTTGGTTCAGTTCTCGCAGCCGCCCCCGAGGCAGTCCTCGTGGGCCCCTGGTCTGGATGGAGATCAGGGCCCAGAGAGGCTCCGCTCCCCAACTGACCAACACCAAGCTGGGAGCCCAGACCAGCTGGCACTGCTCATTGAACACGGCCCAACTTTGCCCCATCACACAGATCGGAGGACCAAGAGCTTCCCGGACAAGTGACACACCCGCCTTCTCCAGCCAGCAGTGGCCTAGCAGATGAATGCTGAAGTTTTTTTATTTTTTTTCTTCAAGTTTCCATCTGTTCATGCAGTCACCGAATTTATGCATGTTCAGGCACCATCTGTGGCTGCAACCCCATTTCCAAATCCGAAAACATTTTTCCTTTTTGTACTTAACATGCACGATGGTGTGGTGGTCCTGAATAAATAACTCATCTTAGATTAGCAAAGTTCTAGGGGCCTCCATGGGAATTTTTCTCCAAGGAGGGGAACGAGGAAAGGATTTTGCTAAACTGGAACGTTGTTTTTCTGACAGGGGCTATTTCTTCTGGCTGGCATTTCAGTGGGCTCCCATCTGCCGAATCCTTTCACGCGTCTCTTTGTTGTCTCAATTGACAGCAGACGATGCCCACGCGGCTGGGCTGCTCCATGCCGAACCCCGGCGCCCCGCCATGCCCACCTTCCTTGCCTTTGATTACTCTCTCCAGCCGCTCGCCGGGGCCTCCATGGCCACAGCCACCACTTGGGCCTGGGGGAGGTGACCCAGCCAGCGTGGAAGAAGCGGTGACTGCCCGGACTTCCCCAGAGTCCTGAGAGCCAGGAGTCCACCTCAGTGCTCCAAGAAATAGACTTTATTTTGGAGTTCGAGGATTGAATGTGGAAATCTTTTTCCCCTCCCACCATTCTTAGGTAGGCTATACCAGTTTCCAGATCCAGGTCAGTTTTTCTCAGAGCTGCTCTTTCTGTCTGGGAAACCCACTCTCGCCCTACCTACCCACCCACGCCTACCCCTTCCTAAGACCTGGATGCTGGGGGGCATTTGGGTCTCCTCCAGGAAGGCTTCCAGCTTCCCCAGGCACCACCCTGCATGCTCTGTGGCCCTGGAACTGACCGCTCTCATGGTCAGTGCTGCGTCTTGGCTTTCTGGGGACATTCAGGGTACAGGGGTAAATAGATGGTTGGTCATCATCTTGTGGCAGCAAGAATTGCTCCCCTCCCTCACCCAGAGGGGGCTCATGGGCTGGGTGACAGCCACCCCCGCTGGCCCTCAGCACAGACTCCTGCTGTCTGTGGGCCAGGTGGCTTCTCCGGCAGCGGCAGCCGCGAGCATCTGGATGTCCTCATGCACCGCCAGCCAGGCCCTGCAGGTGGGAATGACTCGGGAGGAAGGTCAAGGCATGTATTTTCCCTTAATTAGAAACTAACGAGCCGTGGTCCCCCAGCTGGTCAGTGTTGTTGGGGCCATGTCCTGTCAGCTGGAGCCTCAGCCTGTGGCTGTCTGGGCAGGCTTTGGGGGCAGCGGGTGAGCCGCATGCTTGTCCAGCCCCCAGCGCCCGCCGTAGGCCCATCTGCCAGGCCCGTTTGGCCGGGCCTCTGCAGCCCAAGAAGAAGCAGGGCCAGGCCTCTCTCCTCCCTCTGTCGTTACCTGAACCTTGCACTGGCCCTGCCTGGAGCTCTCAGTGTGACACGGCCAGGCTGTCATGTGGGGCTTGGGCCTGTCCTCCCTTGGGGCAGGGATGCTCCAAAGGGCCACTAGTGCCCTCTCTGAGCATGGCGGAGAGTACAGCCCCAGGGACCTCACCACCTACAGAGAGCAGGAAGCGGCCTCTGCTCAGCTCAGGCCCTGGCTTGTGCCCGCAGACACCTGCCCCGCCCTGGGGTGGCAGGTCCCAGGGCCACACTTGGGAGCACTGACCCTGCCCTTTGGCAGGTAGGCCTGGCGGTGTCTCCTGTCCTCTGAGTCTTAGTTTCATTCACAGAGTGGAAACAATCGTGATACCTGTCTGGGTTGTTGTGCGCCAGATAACATCATGGGAAATGAGGAAAGGCTTCCTTGCTGTCTAGCACTGTCCCAGTGGGTGTGTCAGGAGGCCTGTGCTTGTGTGCGCGAGCACACACACACACGTGTGCACACACGTGCACACACAGGAGCATCGAGCACCCAGGGCCTGTGTGCAGCGGCAGCGAAGCACGGGAGAGTTCACCTCGGGGGAGGAGGACACCAACAAATGACCCCAGATTCCAGACACTGGGAATCAAGTCAGGTTGTGTCGGGGGCGGGGCTGTGTCGGGGCGAGGTTACATCCGTTGGGGACTTCAAGGGCTCTCGGTGGGGTGGTGCTGCTTGGGCACTGCAGACCCAGCAGAGAGAGTGGGTCCCAGGGAGGGCCAGCAGAGAGTGGGCGCTCTTGCGGCATGACGGGACAGGCTCTCAGGCTTCCAGCATGTTCCTGGTCAGGACTCTTTAGGGACCAGCATGTTCCTGGTCAGGACTCTTTGGGGTGATCATCATTTGGATACCCCTGGGTGGTGGAATGGGAACCTGGCCAGCCCCATCCTTGCTGGCCATCCTTGCCACAGAGGGGCCCCCGTGCTGGCAACTTTGCTAGTGTCCTGGGCCCGGGATATGAAGTCAGTAACCACCAAATCCGGAAGCAACAGAACCTAAGGAAGTTGCTCCTGCTGGGTCCCTTGGGGGTGGGTTCCACCCTCCACCCTCCTGAGGTCAATGGGGAGGTGGCAGAGGCCAAGGGTCGGCTCAGGTGCAGGGGCCTTGGTCAGGTCTCCCCTCCCTGGGCTCATCCCTGCTAAGTACCGTGAGGGGCTGGGCCAGATGGTTGCTAAGAGCCTTTTCTGTGACATGCTTATGCACTATTAAAAAAGAGAAAGAAACGCAATAAAGTCTCGTCAGTCATCATTTTCCAAGTTTTCTGTGTGTTTTTTCATCAGAAGACAAAATGTGATTAGACCATATGTTAGGCTAATTGTTCCCAAAACAGAATTTAAACATTTGAATATGTTTGCAAGAGGCAAGCAAAGTGCAGGAAGTGGGGGGAGCTGATTCTCCCTGGGGAGGGGCCTCTTGCAGCCCAGGGTGTGTGGGACACACCCTGGGGAGTGGTGGGCCCCGGGGGGGTGGGGGTAGGTGCACCTCCCCTAGGGCCTAGCTGTCTGTAAGTTGGAGGTTTGGGGGCCTGTGGTTCCAGCATGCATTTGTTCAAGCCCCTAGTTCATTCTAGAGAGACAGACAGAGCACCCAGCACAACTGGGCTCAGAACAGGATGCTGAGGCACCACTGTCAGGGGACAGCTGAGGTCCCAGCCTCCAGGAGCCCTAGGGCTAAGGGGGGAGATAGGCGAGACCTGGTGAACTGCAGCTCTGTGTGGTGGGTGCTGGGATGGAAGGAGGCGTAGGGGGTGGTGTGGCCAGGGGCCTGGGACCCAGCACGGGCCTGCGGGGTCAGAGGAGCCCAGTGGGAACAGGGCAGCCTGGCCCAGGCAGGAGGAGGGGCTGTCGTGTCGAGATTTGGGGGGCCTCTGGGAGAGGGTAGAGGGCAGCGGCCTGGCTGAGAACCAGGGGGCAGAGGGTGATGGGTCACTTCTGCGTTTTGTTTTGGACTTTTTGCGTTCCCTAATAGGTGGTCAGGTCAGCTGACCCCAGGTCATACCCTAAGTTCTCCTGTGCTATAATTAGAGGCCAGATTTTGGGAGAGGCCGTAGGTACTCCTGAGTAACCTGGACCCCGAGGACAGAGTCCAGTGCATGGAGGGCCTGAGCCCAGGCCATGAATGGAGAGACTAAGGTCTAGGGAGGTGAGAGGGGTGGAGGCTTACTGCTGGTCCCCCATGAGGTGGCTGCAGAGGTGGGATTAGGACTCGTACTAGGTCTCCTCAGAGCACCAGGCTTCTCTGGCACTGCACTGGGGTCAGGCTCCCTCTCTGGGGCAGATAAAGGGAATGGGCAGGGCCTCAGGGACAGGCATTGTCCTGACAAGGCCTCGGGCGTGAGCAGGTGAGCTTCTGGGGAGACTGCGCCAAGGGGCGGATTGCTGGGGCATGGGGAAGGGGCTTCTGGTGCGTCTGGTGACTCACCTCTGGAACAAGGGACCAACCAGCTGAGCCAAGGCAGCTCCGAGTTGGGGAGATGGCGGGAAGGTGAGCGACCGCCGGCCAGCCTGGGTCTTCTGCTCCCGCTCTCGGCCCAACCATCCCGAGGCTGAGATGAAGGAGGCCGACAGATGTACTCAAATATGGTTTGGTTCAATGAATGAGCTTAATTAGGCATTTATGCCCCTGGTTGCGCGTCCAAAGTTTTCTCTCTTTTTGGCATGTAATCCAGGAAAGCTATCGCAGATTGCTTACAGAGGAATATCCAGATAGCTGGGAAGTGATAAAGCAGATGGTTCTATTGTTAAAACTGACCTTGCGCTCCCACCTCCTGGGTTGGCGGGCTCCCACGCGTGCCTCACATGCAACACCGAACCCCAAGCAGCTAGCTGGGGCCCCGGGTGGGCGACCACCCAGGCCTCCAGCTTCCTGGGGGTGGGGCTGGAAGGCGTGGAGCCCAGCCGCTGTGGGATGGGGCCTTTGGGCTGCTGGGGCCCAAGGTCATGGGACAAGAGTAGATGAGTGACCGCTCTGGCAGTACTCAGCATCCCGGGCCTGGCCTGTACTGGAGTCCTCCCCTGCCCCCAGGACAGTGGCTCAGTCCCCACACAGGACCAGAGGGAGGGCCAGGCTCCTGTCCTCAGACAGCCAAGCTCTCAGCAGCGTGTCTTGCTCCTGGCTCAGGGGAGGGCAGCGTGCCTGGCCCAGGGTCTGGAGGAATCCTGGGGGAATGACTGAGGGAGGGGTGTGCACGATCCCCTCAGCTACTGATCCCCCATTTCCTCTGTCTGCTCCACTGTTCTTCCTGATCTCTCTCTTCGGCCCCCACGTGTCTCCCTCTGTACCCATCGCTGCCTCTCTCCCTCTCTTGCTTTGAATGTCTCTCTGTTCTCCACAGGAAATTCAGAGCAATCTTCTCTCTGAACTCTTCCTCTACTCCCCAACCTGCATCTAAACCCTTTGCTCCCTGCCCTGCCCCTCCCCATTGCCCCCCAGGCCTTCAACTACCAGGCCAGACTCAGAGCCAGCATGCTCACTTCTGCTTCCAGCCCTTGGCTCACTGCTCAGCCCTCTCCCGCTACCTTGAACACCTTCCCTTCTGCCTGTACAGACACGCGTCCCTGTGGCCCGGCTTCCTGCTTCTGGGCCCCTTGGTGCTGGGCGGGGCCTGCAGCACCTGTGCGCTGTACCTGCCTCACCTCACAGCCTTGGACAGGCGCCACTCGTCCATGCAATTCCCCACACAAAGATGGTTCCTTCTTGAACTCCACAGGTAAGATAATGCCCCCTCCCCTGGCAAAGCCAGACTCCAGCAAGTCGCCCTCAGGCACGTTCTCAGCAGGCAGAGCATGGAGGGGAGGGGCTGGCAGTGGTGGACCAGAACCCCTTCTCTGGCTGGATGGGGAGCAAGTCAGGAGTGAGTGTGACTCACTGGCCCGCAGCCACATGCTACTTGGGAATCAACTGGCTCAGTCTGCACCTGTTCCTGCCACCTGGGCCTGCTGTCCAGGACCACCTGGCCCCGCAGCTCCTGTAGCTGGAACCGGTGACACCACTTAGCTCTCTGCTGGGCCCTGCATGCTAATCTTGAGTGACCACCCGGTTGAGTTTCAGCCACTCTGGCCTGCCTCCCCGACGCAACTTCAAGGGCCTCCAGAGGGCCATGTGGTGCCCAGCACAGGGCTGCTGAGTGAGAGCCCTTCAGGACATGCCCCCTCTCATGAGGCCGTCTGGTCATCTTGTTACACAGTGGCAGATGGAGCTCTGTTTGTGTGGATGTTCAGGAACCTGAGTGCCAGGTGAAGCTGCTGTGGGTGGGTCAGACACGCCTGGTCTCACTGAACCTGGTGGGTGATGGGACCGTATGTCTCAGGATGCCTCTCAGTCCCCAGGACTCTACTTGTGTCTTGGGCTGAGACATAGCCGAGTGCTCCCTGACCTGTGCAACTCACTCCCTTGGTGGACATGGGTGCCTGCCACTGACGGGTTCCCCGCAGGACCTGTGGTGGGAACAGGGCCGTGTAGCCTCCACATGCTCCACATGCTGTGGGTGGGTCAGACACGCCTGGTCTCACTGAACCTGGTGGGTGATGGGACCGTATGTCTCAGGAGGCCTGTGGGGCTGGGTGGGAAGGCAGCACCTTCACTCACCTGCGTGCACAGCCACGAGCCGCATGGGCCCTGGCCTCTGTCACGCTGAAACTGACAAGGCCTGGAGGGACAACGGGTGGCCCAATAGGTGGGTCCTCACCTGCATGCCTGGGCCACAGGACTTGGCTGACCCCTGGGGAGAAACGATAATAGCAGGGAGAGTGATGGAGAGAATGTACAGCTGGCGTGCGGCCCACCAGTCCGGCCCAGCCGGGCTCAAGTCAAGGTCACCAGGTCACTGGATCCCACGGTGGACAGCAGTAACCTGACAGCAAACGTGGAGGCCCCGGTGCCTGAGAGGTGAAGCCAGGTGTCCTGCTTGAGGGAGAGGAGGGCTCCAGAGGCCAGAAACTGCAGCCACAGAATGGCTCGCGTGGCAGGCCGATGTGAAGAGCGAAGGCCTGATGCTGTCAGCCCCACCAGGACGAAGAAAAGCTGCGGCATGTTCTAGCTTTTAATGCCCATGGTCACTGCTCCACCCTTCCCAGCTATCCCCTTGCTCAGGACCTCAGGGGCTGGAGACTGGACCACGGTGCCCCCCGCCCCACCCCCCGCCCGACTGGGGAGCAGCACAGGGCAGCCAGGCAGCTCGCCTGGTCTCAGCCCCGGGGTGCAGAACTCAGCAGCCTTGAGTCCTGCCAGCACCACTGCTGGGGGCTGAGGCCCTGAGTGGGCGGGGGTCAAGTGCCCCCTGGGAGCTCTGGGTCCCAGGCTCTGGCCTCTGGAGCCCTCCTCTGGCCTCCGGAGCCCTCCTCTCCCTCAAGCGGGACACCTGGCTTCACCTCTCAGCCACCGGGGCCATGCAGGGAGGACGCAGCACTGGATTGCAGGTACTTTTTCTGGAATTGTCCATGAGGAGCCTGGGAGTAGAACTCGGAGCTGCTCTTGTGTCAGCATGAATCCCTCAGCTTCACAGCTTCCGTGGACTCTGCTGGCACAGGGGCCTGGTGCCATTTATCTTTCCTGACACTCGGTGGAGGGGGCAGGTGTCCAGTGGGGGAGACAGGGTGGACAGTTGGGGGCTTGCTGTGTGCTTGGCTAGACCTTAGCCATGCTGCTCACACACCCAGGCGGCAAGTGAAATCTTAACCAGCATGGTGCCCGGCACATGAAGGCCTCACTGTTGGCCACTGTTGGTTACTAATATCTGCACCAAGGGGCCCACTGGGGTGGGGCACTGTGGTTGGGTCAATAGCAGTTCAATTTGGGGGGCCGGTGACCACTAGCAGGAGAGGGAAATCCGGTCTGATGAGCTGAAGGACAGAAGTCAGACATGCAAAGGGGAGGGGCTGGGCGCTCTGTGAAGGACCCTCTCAGCGCCTCTGAAGACAGGAGTGGCTGCGGAAGAAGGAAGGGCCAGCGGCCCCGTCCACTGTCTCCCATGTGGGTCACCTGTGATCTGCAGTCCCCTCTTCCTCAGTGGAGCGGGAGTTCGCAGCTTGCTGTTTAGCTCTGGGACCCACTCTGGGTCCCAGACTGAGGGAGGAGGATTGACAAGCCACTGAGTCGCCTGTGAGGCCAGGCACTCGGCCAGCAGGCCGCCCAGTCCTTAGACACTCCACTTTAGCACGTTGGATGTAATCTCTTATCCTGCAGGACAGGAGAGATAAGGAAGGCGAGTGCTGACACGGGCCTGCAGCAGGCTGGTGAGTCCTGGGCTCTGCTCTCAGTGAGGCGACTGGATGTCCCTGGGGCATGGAGGATGGGCTGCAGGCCTCCCTGGAGTGCAGGGCAGGGGCCACGCCCCCAGTCTGCTCTGCTGCCCTCTTCTGGACTGTCCAGGAGCACAATGTGCCTGGGTCCCCTGTGGGGAGTCTGGAATCCAGAGAGGCTGGTTAACCTGTGCTGGAGGACACCCCGGGCTCGAAAGCGGAGAAGCTGCCCCTTCCTCCCTGTGGGGCCCTATGTGTGTGCCGACTATGAGTCACCCGAGACTCGGAAAGAGCAGTAGGCTGCCTCCTGTTCTGTCTCCCCATGTGAGAAACACGTTCTTCCTCCCACTCCCTGGCGTCTCTGGAGATGGGCTTTGCTGTGTGGGAGGAACAGGCTTGTGGACTCGTTTGCTTGTGCGGTTCTGCTGATACTGTCTCCTGCTGCTCCTCTCCCAGCACTGCCCCTTCCCGTGTCCAGAGGCCAGTAGGCTCCCAGCGTTGCTACACAGCAGTACTGCGGCTGTGGTGTGCGTGGGGCTCTGACAGGATGCGCCTCTGGTTCCACCCCTGCACTGACTGGGAACTTCTTGAGGACGAGACCAGCTGGTTCATCACAACCCTAGGGCCGTGCTCAGCATACAGTAGATCACCCGTGCACGCATGGGCCCCAGGCCCACCTGAGGTCCTCTCTCCCGCTGAAACAGGGCGGTCAGGAGGTGAATGCCGGAATGACTGCCCTAGGCTCTGGAGCAGAGGGGCTCCAAAAGCCCAAAGTCAAAGCCAAGGGCTACAGCAGTAAAACACCTACGCCGTAGGGGGCTACCGTTGACCAGACAGTGCCCATGGAGGGCACGTCGTCGGCCGGTCTCATCCTCACACACCTGCAAGAGGCCTCAGGTTCCAGGAACAACCACCACGGGGTTCACTTTATAAGCAGGGGAAACAAGGAGGTTCCTGTAGCCACTAGTGGCTGGTTGTCTCCTTCAGAGAGTGTCCACCAGGAGTACAAGCAGAGTCCAGTCACCTGTCAGCAGAGCTGGACAGCACGGGCCAGCGTGGGCGGTTACCACTGGCCACCCCGAGGTGGTGTCAGATACCAAGTGCTAACAGCCCTTTGAGACACCGGGCCTGGGCCTTTGCTGCCCCTGTCATGGGTGGTCACAGCCAGGACTGAGGCCTGATCTCGGACAGGCCTCCTGCGGCCAGGACTGAGGCCCCGTCTCGGACATTGTCTTCTGCTTCTCTTCTCATAGAGGTCAGCTGCTGGCTGCTTCTTCTTTCCTTCTTCTTTCCAGGTGAGCTGCTGTTCCCTCTTTCTTCTGAGGCCAGGAATGGAGTCTCCTCCTCTCTTTGAAGGCTGGAACAGTGTTCTCCAGCTCCCTCCAGCTCTGCCTTATATCCTCTTTCAGGGTGCCCAGCCTATAAGTCTGATTGGACTGTTTTCCCAATCCTGTGGCTAACTGGTCCATCGAAGCAAGAATTTCCCCAAATCTACTGAGGTTCTGCTACTCTCCCAGGCCTGCTGCTCGGGGGAGTCTGTTGCTTGGCTTCTGCTGCTTGCTGGGGCAGCAAGTCCCTGCGGGGTGCTGCTGGCCCCAGTAGTAGCTCTGGCTACCTTGACCCGCTGCCCAAGCAATAGAGAAGCCTCATGCTGTGAATGGATGGGGGACAAGGCTCCTCACACAGCCTGGAGAAAACCTCACCATTCCTGTCATTCGGGGCTCAGCCTTTTGGGACTAATCCCACCGAGCTCGCTGGTATGACAAGTCAATCTCTCTGCACCTCTGAGGGCCGTCTGACTTCTCTGGGAAATTATTGTAATGCCATTGAGCACCAATCAGCTTATAGTTTGCACCTGACTGGTCCATTCCACGATCGAGGAAGTTCGTATAAAAGGGAGGTTGCTGGGCTTTGAGGAGCCGCACACAGAGTGGCCTGCTGTGGGGCAGCGGGGTGAGAGGCCACTCCCGCCACTGAGGCAGCTCTGTTTCAGTATTGCTCTCTGCCATGGGCTGGTCTGAGCAAAGACAGGCCCACACAGCACTGGGCACCCCAGGAATGCTGGGGAGTCCATGTCCCAAGAAACCAAAGCTGAACTGAGCAGGCCGTTATATTCCTAGCCAGCTCTCCCGCAGGTCCGCGTGTAGCTGTCCTCTCCCTCTGGCCTCAGCCACAGTCTGCTCCTCCGTGCTCTGTTCTGACAGCTGTCCCTTCTCCAGAGCCCTCTACAAAAGCTGCCTGGGTCCACACCTGTCATCTCTGGATATGGCCTGGGCAAGTCTGTGGGATGTGAGCATGAACACACAACCAATGGGGTGCATCATGGAGCCGCTCCAGTGTGTGGCAGGTGGAGGGGCCATTCCCGACCACCGGAGGTGCTGGAGGCCGTGGAGTGGTCTCACACACCCACAACAATCTTCTCAGTGACCACAGTGTTTACTTCAACTGGCCCCTTTATTCTGTTCCTGCTTGGCGAGGGTTCTAGAATTCTGGTTTCTTGCAGGGAGGGACGCAAGCACCTCACTCCTAAAATAGCCCTCTTTAGGAGTCCTCTGTTCCTGCAGGCTCATGCACAGACTCAACTGGGGAAAATCCAGGCTCAGTCCTGTCCCTACTGCAGACGACAGGTCAGGCATTTCGTTGCTCTGAATGATGGGCTCTGGTGCGACTCGAGAGTGTGCAGCACCTCAGGCCTGGAGATCAATAGACGCGGAAAGCAATTCTGAAAACACAGCAAAACAGCAATTCCAGATGCATTCTCAATGAGGTTGACCGAGCGGATGTCAATACCTATGCCCCTAGGTTTGGGATCGTGTGTCTGGTGCCTGCAAGCCAGACCCTTACCTGGACTCACACCCTGTGCTCAGCCTGCTGGGCCCATGCTTTCCATGCTGGGCCCATGGAAAGCATGGGCCCCCGAGCCCTGGGAGCCAGAGGAGGGAAAGCCCACTGCTTCCTAAACAGAGGGAAGCAGAGCAGCCAGGAGGCCGCACTCCCGTGAGGCTCAGAGACTGAGGGGTGTGGAAGCCATTCTCCCCTTCCTCCTTCCCTCCCCTCTCCCCTTCCTACCTCCTTCATAAAACCAGGGTTAAAGAAATGACCATAATGATGTATCTCGAGCTGTCTGACCACCTGTGCCGCGTGACGGATTCTGCCATCGCCTGCTTGACCTGGGGACAGTCAGTGGGCCCAGAGTCCTGCCGGCCACTCTCAGCCTCAGCGTGGCAGATTGTGTCTGGATCCACATGTCAGTCCTAACATTAGGGTTACCCCTCGAGTGGTTGCTGGATGGGTGCAAACCTTGAAACGTCATCTTGGGGTGCTCAAGTCAGGCCCCAGAGGCGGGACCCCACGCCCCAGAGCACGAGGGAGGTAGGCAGCGTCCCTGAATGGGCCCGGCTCGGCGCAGCACACGGCGTCCGGAGACTGCCTTACTGGTCCTCCACCCCCACAGGCCTCCTCCCGGTCCATGTCCACCACCTGGTGGCCTGAGGCTTTCGGTCCTCCACCCCCACAGGCCTCCTCCTGGTCCGTGTCCACCTCCCAGTGGGCTGAAGCTGGTCTTTCAGTACAATTACTCCAACCGTAGCTGGCTCCCAAGCCTGGCATGAGCTTTGACCTGGGCAAGTGCCCAGCAGATACTGTGACCTGGGAGCCCAGCAGATGGGCCTGTGTCAGGCCTCCAGAGACGCCTGGCCGCCAAGCCTGAGGACCTCCGGCTTCCTCCTCAGGAGAGGCGCTGCCCCCTGGGAAAGAGGGCCACTGCCAGCCGGCCAACAGCGCCGAGATCTGCATGGACATAATTATGACTGCCGCGTGCAGGGTCTCAGCGGCCAGGTATAGATCTTCCTGGGCTTGTCAGGGACAGCGGTGCATTATTAAATAGCATTACATAGACCCAGGCAGGCCAACTCCATCACTACAAGTGCCTGTTGAACTTGAGTAATTGCTAAGGCTTGGCAGAGGGAGGTGGAACCGAGGAGCAGCCCTATCTCAGAGGTATCCCCACTCCCATCCTGGCCGCTGCTCTGGCCGGGCCACTGCAGCGGGGAGGGTGCACCGGATAGCGCTGAGGATGGGGAGTGTCCCCCATGTCGTCCCTTCAAGCCCAGGGTCTGCAGGCTTGGTTATTAGCTCCTGAGGCAGGCGAGGACTCCTGCCCAGACCATAGGGTAGCTGAGGCCTGCTGGGATGGCCGAGCCCGCCACATCAGGCTGCGGTGCACCGCCCTCAGCTTTGCGGGAAGCCCGCGGCTGGCCACATTACTTGGGGGTGCAGGCAGGGCCCCTGCTGTCCTGAAGGAGTATCTGGCTCCCACCCCATGCTGCAGGGCCGGGCCAGGCGCGTGGGGACGGGCATGGGCAGCAGCTCCTTTCTCCCTGGGCCAGGAGAGGGCAGCCGCGTGCCCACGGGTGAGGGGAGCTGTCGGTACTCAGGGCTGCAGCTTGAGTACTCCCCTCATGATGACGCTGACCCCACTGGGGAGCAGTCCTTGGGGTTAAGGGGCTCTTATTTAGGTTTCCCTTAAAGCGCAGTGTCTGGGGCACTGCCCTTGGCTGGGGGGCGTTGTTCCGTCTCCCTCTGAGATGTGCTTGCCCTGGAGAAGACGCTGGCCTGTGTCCGGGCACAGGTGCCCGAGCTGGCAGCTCAGGCGTGTTTGTTGAATGAATCAGTGATGGGCTGCTCAGGGAAAGGTGAGCTCTGGCTTCCTGGGGTCAGGAAGGGGGAGGTGTGGACGGCCGCCTGCTGTCACCTCGCTGCTCTGGGCTGAAACGGTTAAGCTTCTGGCTCCTGTACCTCACACAGAAAAAGTGTGCCAAAGCCACAAAAACCTCTGCACACAGTGACCTTTCCAGGGCTGTTCGATGGTTCACATCCTCTCCTCGTTCCTAGGGAGTTTCTGGCCCAGGGCAGTGTCTGTGGGAGAGGGCGGTGTCTCATACCTTCAAGCTTACAGGCAGCTGAAATACAGGAAGGGGGCGGAGGTCAGGAGGTCAAAGCCCACATGCTGTGCCTCACTTCCCATGTGCCAACCAGAGGGCCCCTCAGACCTGCTCCTGACCCCTGGGGAGGAGGGAGGTTCGGGCTGGGGGTCCTGGGCCGCCCTGGAGGTCCTGGCGGGGATCCACCTGTGGCCATCCCTTGGCCCCCTGCTGAGAGTGGACCTCCCACCCCTGCTGTGGGAAGAGCCTTTCCCTGTCTCCCATGGAGCCGCTTGGGCCACACAGGCCTCACCGTGGGCTGGCTGGCGCCTGCTGTGTGCAGTCTCTGGCAGCAGCGCTTCCCTGTGTCCTCCCCAACCTCCTGCACCTGCGTCAGCTGGTCTGTGGAGGGCTGAGAGGCCAGGGAGACAGACCGAGGCTGAGGGGCGGGTCGCCCGGCGGTCCCGAGGTCCCTGCGGCTGGGCTGGAGCTGTGCCCTAGGTAGGTTCCAGGAGCTGAGCGCCAGCTCCCACGCAGGGTGGCATGAGGGGGCCAGAAAGAGGATATGAGGCTGGGCAGGAACTGACCTGGTGACTCTCAGAGGCCCATTTTGTTCCGGCTCTGAAGAAGGAAGAAAGCAGTAGCAGGTAGCTGACTTCCGAAGAAAGGAGAGAAGCCAAACACTTCATCGAGAGGGTAAGCAGCCCGGGGTTGTGGGGGGTCAGGGGGGCGCAGCTGGAGGCTGGACGGCTCCTGCCTCTGGCACCACCTGGAGGTGCACCGAAGGCCTGGCCTCTGCTCTGTGGAGGTTCGGGCCAGCACTGACCGAGAAGCCCCGCTGTGTCCGTTAGCCCCTCCGGCGACCGGAGGCCGGCACCACGGCTGGTGCTGCACAGCGCTGTTGGCAGGCCACGGCCCTGTGTCTGGGTCACTTTTGGAGAGGCGTGGACGGTCTCGCTCCGACTCCCGGCGCTGCCTCCATTGCTGGCTGGCCTGGCACCCGGTGCTGTCATCCTGCCCTTCAGGCTGGGGCTGTGGCAGTGCCGCCTCAGAGGCCAGTGGCACCTCCACTGCCACTCTGCGTCAGGGCCTGGCTGCTGCTTGCTGGCTGCCATGCGCTGCAGGCCCTGGTTGGCGGGACAGCAGCGTCTTGGGTAAGTGGCCTGTGTTTGGGGCTTCTGGACACTGTGGCCACTATCTGGGGTGAGACAGCCGGCCGCTTGTGGCCACAGGAGCTCCTTGTTTCCCTGCTTGTTAAATTAGCCCGTGGCTGTTGTTCCCTGGGCCTCAGTGGCCTTGCAGTTGAACTGCTGCTTCCTCAGGGCCAGCCACAGACCACGCGCCCTGGACCACTGCCGCTGACGTCCTGTACACACCCACCTTATAAGTGGAA
Organism: Condylura cristata; assembly: GCF_000260355.1. Taxonomy (NCBI): domain Eukaryota; kingdom Metazoa; phylum Chordata; class Mammalia; order Eulipotyphla; family Talpidae; genus Condylura; species Condylura cristata. Next base: position 8,878,430 of record NW_004567140.1, read on the forward strand.
CACCGTCCCCCGCTGGATTGCATCATCCATCAGAGAGAATCAGGAGCGAGTGTGTGCAGTGGTGGGAAGCGCAGGGCGGGGTCAGCGGTCAGGGGTCGGGCTCGCCACGCCGCTGAGGCCCCGCTGGACCCAGGGTGGTCGCTCTCTGGGACTCTCACTGAGGGCGGCAGTGTTTCCCGGCTGTGTTTCCCTCACGGTGGCTGTGCTTGTGCTTCTCTGCTCAGGCTCGGCACCGCCACTGCCCGCCCCACACAGGAGCCTCTGTGCGCGGCATCCCGGAGGCGGGCGAGTGGCCCTGGGCCACTAGAGGCCCTGCCAGGCTGAAACTTGAAAGTTCGGCTGCCAGCTTTGCTGCCCTGGGCGCAAAGAGGATCAGCACTCTGATTTGCCCCTCGCCTCTCCTGACAGCTTGATGGGCTCAGACCCCAGCTCTGGCTGCAAGCAGGGGCCTGTGGGAGGAGGCCCAAGGGCGCAGTCGCAGCCCCCCCGGTTTTCCCAGCCATCGCTGGCTGAGGCTGCCGCTGCTGCTCTGCTTAGGGGGCGCGGGCAGAGGCGTCTCCTCGGAGCTGCTTGTAGTGTTCCAGGGCACCCCAATGTGAACTGGGTTGCCTGTCTGTGGGTCCTCACCCGCGCGCTTAAGATTCGGTCATACTATGGACAAACCCAAAAAGATTCAATAATGGGTTTATTTACAGGAGAAAGGTAAAGGAACAACCCAGGGAAAGAGGGAGAGAAATACAAGTTAACTGGAATATCCTACCAGTTCTGCTGACTCGGACTCCAATAGCAAACTGAAAACCGATCGACAGAAAAATGACCAGTCGCGAACCACCAGGCCAAGAGACCCCCGGAGCCCACATGTCCGGTTTTATCCCAACCTGGCTGCTCCACCCTCACGTCCCAGCGTGCTTCTCCCTTGGTATTGATGGGATTAGTAGTTCCAGAATCTGGAGTGGGGGCAGAGCTCATGAAACCTGGACCTGTTACAGTTTTGACCATTTGGGGGCCGCCTAGTGAGCAGACCAGTGCTGAGCCCGTGTCCACTCTAGTGAGGTCTCTGCTGTTCTGCTCTCTTCTCCTGTTGCTCACCAAACTGTGTCTATATCTCTCATTGTCTTTCTGACACGTGCTTTTAAATTTTATTTTCTCACCTGTTTACATCTGTTTGTCTGCCTGGTGACCTGTTCATCAGTGTCTGACTGACCTTTCTATCTCTGTCTCTCTCTCACCTCTATTTTGAATTCCACCATCTCTTCTCTCCGTTGTCCTGACTTCTCCTTCTGCCTCACTCTCTTCTGTTACTCTCCTCACTTCAAAAAACCTGCTCTCCGGCCCTCCCTGGTGGCACAGCAGGTTAAAGCACAGCACTAAGAAGCTAAAGCTACTTGCGCATGAGTTCGATCCCCGCCTGCCCCGGAGTTGACCCACATGTCGCAGCAGACTTGTCCTGACCCGCCCGCTGCTCCCCTCAGCACTGTTCTTCATCAGCTGGCCTGTTCTGCTCCCCACTCTGCCTCTGGTGAATCCTCTCACTGCCCTCTGGCCTGTACCCCAGTTCTGTATGCATAAATCAATAAATCTTTAAAAAAAAAAACCTGCTCCCCTCAGCAGTGTATTTCAGTGGATCCACCTGTTCTGCTATTCCCTCTGTCTCTGACCAACACCCCAGTTCTTGTATGCATAAATAATAGATACATAAATAAATAACAAAAACCCCACTTGCTCAGTCCTTACTGCATCCAGGCATAGCTCTATGTACTTTAAAATATTAACTCGGGCCCTCCTCTGGCCCTCCCTGGTGGCGCAGGGGGTTAAAGTGCAACACTGCAAGCCAGCTGCAGCTGCCTCATTGCAAATTCGATCTCCAGCCCCAGAGCTGATCCACATGGCACAGCAGACTTCTGCTGTTCTCCCATGCTCCCCTCAGCAGTGTACTTTGTCAGTCTGCCTGTTCTCCCCACTCTGTCTCTGGTGAATCCTCTCACTGCGCCTGCACCTCTGACCTGTACCCCAGATCTATATGTGTAAATAAATAAATCTTAAAAAAAAAAAAAAACATTAACTCATGTCATCTTCACCAAAGCCCAGTAGTTACTGAGGCATAGAAAGTTTCATGGCTGGGTGGAGGTGACATAACCAGGAACCGGGAGAGCTGGGACTTGAAAATCTCATCTGCGGTCCTTTGCTCTCTTGGAACGACACCTAAATACAAGACCGCCGTGGTGACTCGGGTCTAGACTCAGCTGCTGGCCCCTCTTTGCATTGGCTTTTGTCTCTGGGGACTTGGGAACCTCCCACCCCCTCACACACCTGCTTCAGAAGAGCTCCTGTCTTCCATGCGGTGCTGGAGTCTCAGTATTTAGGGTTCAAGTGGCCTTTGCAGGACTGAGAGGTGGAGGGTGTCAGGGCAGGTGCATCTCTGAGGAGAGAATCACACATGCCTTCCCACCAGCCTAAGAGATGTATGCGGGGAGATCTCTAGCAAGGAGGGTCCAGGCCCACAGAGGGCGTCCTGTTCCTTGACCTGCCCCCAATAATCTCAAAACCTTCACATACCATCTTGCTGACTTGCGACTCCCTGAAAGCTTCTTATCACCTTCTGTGCTAACAGGGTAACTCAGCCAGGGCTCAGCAAGACAGCAAACCTGGTTTATTAATAATAACAATAGTTCTTTTGAGGTAAGAGCTATGGTTCCCCATATAAAGGCAAAAATTGAAGACCTAGGGAGGTAACGCCGTTTGCTGGAGATCTGTTATTTTAATCCAGGCCTGCTTGACTCCAGGTTCCGCTGAGCCACACAACCAGGGCCTCTGACCTGAGGTAAGAGTAGGGTAGATGAACTGCTATAATGACAACACAACCACCCAAATCTCTGTGGCTGACACAGTAAAAGTTTACACCAGGCTCTCCTAGGTGTCTGTCGTCCACACTGGGACATGGGACCAGGCTCCTTCCACCCTGTGTCTCTGCCATCACCTCAGGCCTCAGGGCCTCTGCCCGGTTCTGTGGGCTACCAGCAGACGTGAGGGGGTTTAATGGTGGGGGCCTGGAAGTAGAGCCTGTCGCTGCTCTGGTCTTCCAGTGGCAGACTTGGGACACCGAGGAAGCTAGGAGACGTAGTCCAAGAAGGAAAGACAATAGTTCAGTGAACGACTAGCTCGACGCTCCCATTCGAGGCTCTGGTCTGTGTTTCCGGCCTCCTCTCCTGAGGCTTCCTGGCCACGGTCTGCTAAGTGGGCCCTTCCCGCCCACCCTGCGGTGGCTGAGCCGGGACAGAACACACTTCCCCGGCTCTGGTCTCAGCCGTGCAACCTGCCTGTGAGCACCTGGGTGTGTCCCAGCACCCAGAGGCTGTGAACGTGGCTGGCCTGCTGCACCCCAGTCATGTTCCTTGGGAAAATATGCCCCAGGTGGCTGTTCCTTCAGCCTGGGCCCTGGAGCGAGAGGCCTGTGAGCATATCTGCACAGGACCCACAGTCTCACATGTGACCCAGTGAGCAAGAAGTGGGTGCTGGCTGTAGGCAGCTGGAGGTGTTTATTCCCTGCACAGTCAGGCACCGGCTGACCTGTCCCACCTGCTGCGCCAATGATGCCAGTGACACCCTCCCACACCTCCATGTGGTGCCTACCGCTGCCCCCCGACCTCTGCAGAGCCTCGCTGAGGGCAGGACTCTCACAGATGCCCGTGTAGTGCTCCCAGGTCGTAGTTGCTCAGAGGCCGCAGCTACCTAAGTGCAATTCTTGTCCACAATTTTTCCTGTCATCTTATATTTCTCTGCTTGCTGGATAGTGGGGCTTTGAAGGCAGACGCCACATCTTCTTCCTCTTTCCTGTGGCCATTACTTCTAGGCCCCTCCCCCTCCCCCCACACATACACAGTGGACACTCAGCCACTGTTTGCTGAGCTGGAGTGCTGTCCCTCCTCATGGGAGGCCCGTGAGGTATACCGAACCTGGCAGGTGCTCCTGGCAGTGCCGGGCTCCAGGCGTAGGCTGTTGATGATGGATTTGTTACTTCCTGCCAAGACGAAGGCTGGGCTACCTCTGTTACACTTGGCTGGAGGCCCAGGCTCAGCACCAACGTGACCGCTCCACTCTCCCGGCCCTTGGCATCCTGAGCGTGTGTCAGGAGGGAAGGAACAGCTTCACACACCTTGGCCCAGACTCGCCTTGGGGAAGCCAGCAGCTGCACTAACAATAGGCCCGCTGCCACCAATCCTCCTGCAGACCTTGGTGCCCAGGCTGAAGCTCAGTCCCAGCCCTGCGCTGGGGAAAGATTCACTACATGGGGACCCAGGGAGGTATCTGGGCCTGGCCATGGGCATCTCTGGGCTCAGTCATGTACTCCCAGGTGGGTAGACAGGCAGTGCCAGGGGTTCCCCTCCCTGGCCCGTGGGCCGCTCAGCTAAGGACATGAGCTGGTGAGTGTACCTGGATCGTGGGGGCCGAAGCTGGTCATCGCTCTGGCTGAACGTGAGGACACACAGCAGCAACAGGAACAAACCAGCCTCTCAGAACCCCACTCAGGCCGACCACAGCATAGTAGAGACGCCCCTGATTTCCCTGTGGGGAGAAAGGTGAGTGGCTCGGCTGCACAGGGGTTTCGGGGGCAACTCCACTGTCTATTGCCCGGTCATCAATACTCCAAAGAATGCAGCTTAAAACAGCAAACCTTGACCCTCCCTGCTGGTGCAGCAGGTTAAGGGTTAAAGCACAGCACTAAGAAGCTAAAGTCACTGCCACATGAGTTCGCTCCCTGCCTGCTCTGGAGGTGACCACATGGCGCAGCAGACCTC
>NW_004567140.1:8883851-8889622 GCF_000260355.1 Condylura cristata
TGAAAACAGTTTAAACCATAGAGGATCTGTATTTTAAGGAAAGGGGAAGCACCAGGTCATTGGACTAGAGTGACCACTCATTACAGGGCAGGGGGAGGACACCCCAGAACCCCCAAACCTGCCTGCTTTAAATAGGTTCTGCATGGTGAAGCGTACTCTGATGCGCGAGACCTTCAATGGAAAGGGAATTTAATGCAATTAGTGTGCATGAAGAGAAGTAAAAGGAAAGACAAAGAATATAGTTTCTGAATCGCTCAGAATTGTCACCCCTCCTGGATAAATGCCCCGCCACACACAACTGGCCCGAGCAGGGCCACTGAGGTCTGGAAGCCACTGCATGTCTAGGGCACAATGGCGGGGTCATGGGCAAGGGCCAGATAAGTCTGGAAGGAGAAGAGCAAAAGCCAGATGAGGAAAACGCTGCCATAGGCAAGTTCCACACAGGCCTTGCACCCGCGTCTGCTTCAAGTGTCTCCTTCCATGGCGCCCAATCCAGGGCTCAAGTCCAAGGCCGAGTAGCCAGTGAAGCTTCTTCATGTGTCTCTGCTCCGTGTGCTCCTCCAGGTCTCTTCCTGGCCTCCTTCTCCATCCTTCTTCCTCCCTTCCCCAGTCTCCTCTCCAGCTTCTCCTCCTCCCTGCTCAGTTCCACCCTCCTTTGAGTGGGGCAAGGGGTCTGGAACCTCCCTTTCCCTGGGGACCCCTGTTACATACACTAAACAGTGGTTAGGCAGTCAGCTTACATAACATCGAAATGAAGCATTTTCCCCTGTCTGAGAAATAAGTACGCTCTCTCCTTTGCTTCACAAGGGAGGTTTGATTCAGAGACAAGTGTCATGAACCAGGGCCGGGGAACTTCATCAGCTTGAGTCTCACGCAGTCCGAGGCTGGCCAGGGAGCTGCCCTGCCAGGGAGGTGGAGACAGGCCGAGGCAGACCTCATCTTACACGTGTCGCCTGGTGGTCCGGGGCCCTGTTGTGCGGAAGCAGATTTCCATGAAGCCCCACACTGCTCACATGTGGGCCATTCTTGGGGTTCTTTCCCAGCGTGGATCATGAGAGAGATGGGGCCAGCTCCTCCGCTGGGTTCAGGCCTGGGTAAGTCTCTCCCCCTGGGGACCAGCTCTGTGAGCAAGGTTCCAAAAGACCACAATTGGACTTGACCGTGCCTCAGGGACTCCTCTAAGGGGGATTTATACTGACAAGTAGGAGCAACATGGAGCTAAGCACCTGAGCTCTCCAGGCTCGCAGTTGCTATATTTCATGGTGGTTCATTGTACAGTGGCCTGAACGTGTTAATCTTAGGTTTTGACCAAATTAAGGCAAACCTCCTTTCCTGTTTCCATGTGCTTTGTTTTGAATCTGCTTGCATTCCTGCCCAGCCCCCCTTTGCACCCTGCTTAGAGAGGCAGTGGCCTCACCTGAGAGGCTGCTGGCAGGTGTGGACCCCACCCCTGAGAACAGTTTGTAGGAGGGTCAGTAACCCTAGGCCAGAGTTCCAGCACACCTTGTGGAAGTTAAAACTATCGTACAGATAAAGGAAAAAATAAAGGGTCACAGGCATCCACCCCAACTTTTAGGCCTTCTTTCTGGCTCCAATCTGGAACACAGACACCCAAGGCCCCTGGGTGCCTTGGGAGGCAAAGGAGAGCCCCCCCCCCCCGACCAGTGTAAGGGCGCTGGCAGGGCTACCCCTCAGCATGGTGGAGGTGCCCAGAAGGCCAGGCATCCTGGAAGGCTGTGTCTGGGCTGGTTACGGGGAGAGGGTGTGTCTGCCTGGGCTCAGGGTGGGGTGACAGGAAAAGCACCTGCCCTGCTGAGCTGTTGTCCAACTGGAGACCCCCCCTCTGGGCTCTGGCGCTTGGCCGCAAAGCACTGCTGTGGGCAGTGCAAGCAGCAGAGGGTGACTGGCATTTTAACCCCTCTATCACCCGTGGCCCCCTGGGGCTCAGGCTGCAGGCAGAGGCCACAGTGATGGCAGAGGGCAGGGGTTCCCTACCGGCCACCCCAGGGCACGGGGCCCCAGGTCAGAGCTACAGGAAGGGACGTGGATCCCCTGGGCCAGCTCTAGCGCTGGCTGTGAGTCCTCCAGCTGCAGGCAGCGAGAGGCCGTGAGTTTGGGGCCTGGATTGTGGATGGACCGGTCAGGTGTGAGCTGTGAGCTGGTAAACAGTCCTGTGAGCCATCAGACAGAAAACGATCCCATCAGACTTGTAGGTGTGGTTGGGGAGCGGTGGGGAGGGGCTTGACAGAGGACACAAAGAATGGCAGGAACCTGCTTGGCGCTCTCTCTGGGATGCTATTCTTGGCCTCCAAGGAAAGGAGGAAGAAGCGTCAGCAGCTGACCTCTGGAGCAAGGAGAAAAGCCAAAGAGCTTTGCAGAGGCCGGGCCCCTCAGCCGGCCTCTGACATCGCCTGAGAGGCGCACCAGGCCCCGGGCCTGGAGTCTCGAGGAGCTGTCCATTGTTGGTGTGGGCCGGCAGCCCACGAGGAGCTGCTGACTTAGTGATTCTGACACAGCCGCCTCCCAGTGACCAGTGGTACCAGCACTGCTGATGGGTGACCAGCACTCTGCCTGGGCCACCTCGTGAGCTATTACTGCTCCTGAAAATGTGGCTCTGCCTCCCGGTGCTGTGGCCCCATTGCTCTCTGACCCAGCATCCAGTGATGTCCATCCTGACCGTCAGACTGTGGCTTCAGACTGTGGCTTCAGACTGTGGCTGTGGGTTGCTCTGGTGTCTTCTCAGTGGCCCCCTCGGAGAGCGCCCCCATCTGGGGTGAATGGGATCGTGGCCCACCCTGGCTGGCTGCCCCAAGCTCTGGGCACTTGTCAGCGGGACAGCACCATGTTGGCTGTGTGGCCTTTTTGGGGAGCTGTCTGGGCACTGTGAACACTAGGGTGAGCCAGCTGGTCACTTGTGGTCCTAAGACTTCTTAATTTCCCGTTTGTTAACTGAACCCCGTGGTTGTTCCCTGAACGAACCTGAGTGGCTTCACAGTTGCACACTCGGGTGAGAACTCAGAGTGACCTGTCCTCTATTGGGCCCTGTCCTCTATTGGGCTATACTCCCTTATAGTCCCCTATAGACTCTCTCAGTTGGGGGGAGTCTGGCTGACTATAGACACTTGTCAATCTGGAGGTGCTCTGGGCCAGTGCTTCATTCACAAAAGCAGGACAGCAGGCCCAGAGGAAGGGGGGTGCGCTCAGGTCACAGGGGCTCTCTGGGGTGGGAAGCCCAGAGTTCCACTGCACAATGCTGCTTTCTAGCCAGTGTCTACTGGGGGCCACTCCTGAGAGGTGAAAAGAAAAGGCGGTGATTGGTGGCGCAGGGGAGGGTCCAGGCTGGGGCGGGGCCTGGCTGGCGGGGAGACTCGTCCTTCCAAACATGCAGGAGGCAGGCAGGGGGCAAGTCGTGGAAGGCAAGCAACGAAAGACAGACTGATCGGTGACTATTTTAACCCCTTCCTCCCAAATGGTAGTAAATAGAAAAGAAATACTGGCCTAGAAACAATCCATGCCTGTTTACTGGACTAAAACACACACAGTTGTGCTGTGTAAATGGCAGTGAAATACGCTGGTAGCTGCACCCAGCGTCAACAAGGTGCCGCGATGCACATTGCACTGTGATCACCAGCATGCTCTGGAGCTTCCCTGCTCCATGCCTCCTGCTCCAGAAAGTGTGCTGTGCCCAGCTCAGGAGTATCAAACTTGGGTTTCCGAGGAGACAGCAGGTGAGCCGAGTGGGAAGAACTGGCCCTGGGCAGAGCACAGAAGTCCCTGCCTCACTGGGGATCTGAGGACTGTGCACGAGGCTGGGGTTCACCTGCGGGATGACTGGGAGAGGGGGCAGAACTGCTCAGGCAGTTTAATCAGAGGCGGCGCTGATGGTCCCCCTTATTCCCCCCCACCCCCTGCCCACCCTCCCACCCCGTGTCTCTGGGACCCTGAAGGCTGGTCGGGGTGACCCAGGGTCCCTTTGCTCCCTCCACCCTGGGCGTCATACAGTCAAGTTGCCTCATGCTTCTAGGTCAAGTGTAAGAAAGAGAGTGACCCATGAGTCCAGTGCCTGCTCTAGGTCACACGGGGGACAGGCTGGGCCCAGCAGGCGGATTACCCCTTGGGCCCCGTGATCACGTCTCCGGTTAGCTGTGGCCAATGCCTATTGATGTGCCCTGGCTTTTCTGGGTTCCCTTTCAGCTCAGGCACTGTTTCCAGTCAATGGGGTGACTTTTCAGCAGACACCCTAGAAAGAGGTTGCTACGGGCACTTATAGTTGATCAAACCATCAAACGGAGTGTTCCATGCTACCCAGGGGATTTTCCCACTTATGTTCTCCATTCCTTTGGCACTGAGTGGGCCCTTCGAGGAGGGCATCTGTGCCAAGATCCTCCCCTCCTGAGGGCGTGAGACCCCCAGCACACGGTCAGAGCAGGGTGTAAGAACCCTAAGCATAGGGCTTTGAGCAGGTCTTTCCGTGGCTTCCTCCTCAACCCAAGTCCATTAGCTGAGCATCTGCCAGGGCAGGGGCAGCAGGCTGGGCTGCAAGGGTGGCACAGAGCACAGCAGGTGAGCAGATCTGAGCCTGTATCCTTTCTTTTCTGTCAGGTATGGCCCCAAGCAATTGGCCACACGATTCTGTGATTCTGGAAGTTTCTGCATGGTGGGCTAGGCAGGGCACCTCACGGAGCTTTGTGAGAGTCACAGGGGCAGCGTTTATGACAGCTCAGCTTCATGGTCGCAAAATACATGTGTACACTTACTGTTCCATCAAAACCTTAGCAGGACGGTTCCCAAAGACTGGCTTGTGCATTCACACATGGCCTCTGCAGATATCAGAGGACTCTGAGGGCTGCTTCTGAAACAGGAGTGGGTAAGGCAAAAGGGCAAAAGGGCAACAAGGCAGGAGGCCGGACGGAAGGATGGAACAGCCACCCACCTGCCTGGGCTCTGAGGTCAGAGTGCACCTAAAAGCCCCAAAGGCCAAAAGGCCAACTCCCCAAACCAAGAGCTATAACAATGCCATACACACATGGTAGGGGCTATGAGCTACAGCCTAGCAAAGGACAGCGCCCCATAAAAGGACAGGTGTGGGTCTCACCGGCACACGCAATTGCAAGAGACCTCAGGCTCCAGGAACAACCACCGCGGGGTTTGTTTTACAAACGGAACCAGAGTTTACTTACTGTATCCACCAGTGGTGGTTCCCTCACTCAGAGCATCAGTGATGATGCCATTGGTCACTAGGAGTGCTGGACAGCACTGACCAGTAGTGATGGTCACTACTTGTCCCTCAGAGGCTGTCAGAGACACCCAGTGTTAACAGCTCTTTGTGAGTTGTCGAGCTACACCAACCACAGCTGAGACACCAGCCCAGAGCCGTTGGTGCCCTGTCAGGCATTGTCAGCGACAGGATGGGGCCCGGTCAGTGACAGAGGCCTCCTTTTCCTCCTTGGAGGTTAGCTGCTGGATCTTTTTTTTCTTTCTCTTTCTTTGGAGGTCAGGAATGGAGTCTCCCTCTTTTCTTCCTTGGGAGGCTAGCATTGTCTCTCCTTCCCAGGCTGCAGCAGTCTCTTCCTCACCTCCTCTGACCCTCTTTCAGGGTGCCCCACCTGCAAGTCTGATCCGAACATTGTACAAACTTGTGTCTGATCAGACCGTTAACCAGTCAGCCTGTGGCATCTGATTGGTCTCTTCCACAACCCAGGAAGTATGTCTTACATAAAACTGCCACTGCTGATTTCTGGTGAGAGGCTGGGTCCTGGTAACAAAAGTCT
>NW_004567140.1:8889872-8892038 GCF_000260355.1 Condylura cristata
GAAGTACACTGCTACATAAAAGGTCTTTGAGGAGCAACTGCCACAGCTGATTTGTGGTGAGAGGCTGGGTCCTGGTAACAAAAGTCTGATTGGACCACTTAGCACCAATCACCTCATAGCTCACACCTGATTGGTCCATTCCACAATCCAAGAAGTATACTGCTGCATAAAAGGTCTTTGAGGAGCAACTGCCACAGCTGGTTTGTGGTGAGAGGTTGGGTCCTGGTAACAAAATTCTGATTGGAACATTTCGCACCAATCACCTCATAGCTCACACCTGTTTGGTCCAATCCATGATCCGGGATATTCACTGTTATAAACAGTTCCCTGAGGAGCAACTGCTGGGACTGACTTGTGTGGAGCAGCAGGTTGAAAGAACAGCATTGCTCCTGCTGGCTCGCGCAGCTGAGGAGGCTTCATTCCAGTAACTCCTCTTTCCCACCCCACAGTGTTTAAGTTTTGGGGGTGGCTGAGGAGTGTATAGTAAGATGCCTTCTGCTTTATCATTCCAGCTTGCCTCCAGATGCAGTGGAGGGCCTCGAGTGCCAGAGCCCGAAATTTGGTGCTTAGCCTGCTGGCAGGAGTTATGTTGAAAACAGCACTTTAAGAGGGTGACTAGCCCACCAGAGCCAGGATTGCAGCATGTTTTTTCAAGGCTCTGCTTTAATTTTCAACACATGTGGCTCCCAGCGGGTATGTAAATTGGGCTTCTGATCTCAAAGGTCCCTTCTCCCTCTCACGGTTACAGTCCATGCCTGAGCAGGTGGCTCGTGGTCTGTGCAGGCCCCTTTACGTGGCCTTATTCGCCCCCTCGTGTCTCCTTCCTCCTGAGTGACCCCTCACATACACCCCACCCCCACGCCCCTCTTGCCACTCTGCCTCTCTCCTTGGTTCAGGACTTGGTTCTGGAAGCTGGGTGAGATCACTTCAAGCTCCTCCAGCTCCTGTATTCTCCTGGACCCCTGCTCCTGCACCAGCTCGGGGACCTCTGGATGAGATCACTAAGCATCAGATTCCCTTTTGTTTGGCTGAAAACTCCTGCCCAGATACATGTTGGGCCTCTGTACCGCGCTGGCCTGTGTCCTGGGTCACTCCTCCCCAGAGCCTACGCCCCACGCAGAGAGGGGTTCAAATCCCTGTACCTCCAGTCTAAAAGCTGTCATGGACTAGGAGCAGCACCAAGTGCCATGTGGTCACCTTTAGTGGCACCAAAGTCACTGCCTCACCTCTTTGAGCACTCAGAACAACTTTATTTGGTAGACATTATCTTGGTTATACCAAGGCACAGAGACATGAAAATACTTTCTGGGTTCTCGCATCTCCTAGGAGGTAGAGCCAGGATTCAAATGCAAATCTGTAAAACTTCAGGGGCTAAGTTCTTACCCATTTTACTGGACTATTGGATTTGGGCTTGGGGCCTCCCTGGTGGCAAAAGGTGTTAACTCTCAGCACAGTGAAGCTGTTGGCAGCCACTGCAGCATGAGTTGGATCCCTGGCCAGGGAGTGACCCACAGGGTGCAGTAGACCTCTCCTGTATGCTTGCTGCTTCGCTCAGCAGTGGATTTCAGTCAATCCACTTGTTCTGCTCCCCACTGTTTCTGCTGAATCCTGTCACTCTACCACACCTCTGGCCTATATCCCAGTTCTTGCATGCCTAAGTAAAATAAATCTTAAAAAAGCAAAAAGAAGCATTTGGGCTAGTGCCTTGCCATTTAAAGTTTACCAGGAAAGCTTTGCCCCATAGTTAATCCCCAGAAGATCACACCGTCTTTTGCATTCTGACAGGCCACTCACAATGTTCTTAGGTCTTTTCTGCACAGCTTCTCCAGAGAAGGTGGCGTGTTGTACTCATAACCATGTCTTCAGAATCTTGCATGGAGTCCGAAACCCAGTAAATACGAGATACACCACTGATGGACACCCAGCCTACCCTGAGTGCGTGGTAGGCCGGGGCACCTTCCGTCCTAGCCAAGCCACTGCCCAGAGGCTGCAGTTCCGAGACTAGCACCATGCAAGGCAAGAGAAGAGAGGTGCAAATGCTGAAAAGTGGCACTGTTCTCCCTAAAGATAAATCAACTAGGCGAGGCTGCAAGTGGAGAGAAAGGTGGACCCCAGCAGCACCGGCATCTGGAGCCGGCTTGCCCAACGCTGAGGGGCCTATTGTCA
>NW_004567140.1:8892138-8938760 GCF_000260355.1 Condylura cristata
AAAAAAAAAAAAAAAAAATCCTGACCGATTCAGGGATCTTTGTAAGTACTTAAGTGAATAGATCCAGCCAGACCCAGAAGAGGACAGCCCCGCCTCCCTTCCAGCTCTGAACTGTCCTTCCCAAAGTCCCGCCAGAGAGGGCACCAGGAGGGTGGACTCGGAAGCAATTAGCCTGGTGCTAAAAAGGCTCATTCGTCTCCACGCTGTCATTGACGCGGCAGCCCCAGGACCACGGTTGCCATGAAAGATGGGTCTAGAATTGTCATTAAATTACACACGTGTCCACTGCGCCTGGTTATTAAGTCTTTGGCAAATCAATTCCTTATGGCCTTTTAATCAAGAGCGGATAAACAGGGAGAAGGAGCTCATGAACTCCTAAGAAAATTGTTAGCACCCTTCCTCCCGGAGGCTGTGACGGCCACAGCCCAGAGACTCCAGGAGGGGGAAGCCCCAGCTGACAGGTGAAAGGGCCTGAGTCCCAGGGAGGGGAGCGTGGGCTTGGGGAGGGGAGGGAGCACCGCGGGTGGCAGTGGCCGCTTTGCCTCTGCCAGACACACGTCTGGGGCCAAGCTCATGAGGCCTCTGGCCGCTGTGCGTCTTCAGAGTTAAGGTGTTGTTGGTGCTGGTTAGCGGGCCCTGTCTGTCCACACTGCCCCTGGCCTGCAAGGAAATGCGGAAAGCAGACGTGAGGGTTTTCATAGAGCTATGCCTATTCACCTTGAAGGAATTCCTTTCCTGGGGTGACACCTTTTCCAGCCCTCTTCTCTTTCTGTGGCCAAGTGATGGTGATTGTAAAGGGTTGTTTACTTGGCTAAAGAAACAAACCCTCAACCACCCTCAGTCTTCTGCATCCTGGCATCTGTGCCCTTACAGGGGCTACAGATCTCTCTTGCCCTCCTGGGTACCTCCAGTCCCTGCCCCTGGGCCGTCTCTCATGGACAATGGAAAACTAGCTCTCCCGGGAAGATGTTTTCCTGGAAACTCCTGGGCTGGGGCTCTTTTTCATTGTGTGTAAATTCTCAGAGCTTGGTGACTGGGAGGGGCAGGTGGGATGAAGGGCCAATCTCACTGCTGAGGGGAGTGAGCGCTGCAGCCCAGAGCCCTGACAACTGGCGGCAGGAGGAGAGTACCAGGGCCTCAGCCCAGCTCCAGCCATGGGGGGAGGATGGGCCCACAAACCGGGGGTGTTGGGGGCTCCTCCTCCCCACGCCAGTCCCCTCTCTCTGGGGTGCCTTCCTTTCCCTCCACCTGGGGTAGCTGGTGGCATTCACATGTGTAGAGTGCCTGGACCTCCCGGCCCTGCCCTCTTTGAGGTGACCGCTTGCTGCTACCCTCTGTTGCAGCTTCCCCAGTGGACAGGATGTGGGGAGAGGGTGGCGTCGGGCTATCTCCAATGTGCCCATCTTCTTGCCCCTGGCACTGTGCCGAGCCCTGCTTGAAGGGCCAGCGGACCGCTCTGCCTTACTCCACGGAGGAAGTGACATGTGTCCCTCTGGGCGGGGCATCAAAGCCATGTCTGCAGAGTCCTACGTGGACATCCCGTCATCCTCCTGGACCCTGCACATGGTGAGACCAGAGTCCCCAGCTGTCCTCCTGGACACGCATGAGAGAGGGCCGGCCCTTGCCAACTGAGCCCTCAGCCGCTGTTTGTTATAGCCAGCAGGCCATGAGGTCCATGGGGCTGGGCTGGGCTGGGCTGGGCTGGGGTCTGCCTCGCGAAAGCCAGTGTTGGCTGAGACCCGCCTTCTCCATGCTCCTGGGTTCCACTTCTCTGCAAGCTGCGGAGGGGCCTGGCGGGGAAACTGAGGGGGCGAGCTCAGGCCTGGGACGGGGCTGGCTAGTGCACGAGTGTTTGCAGAGTGGACTCAGGGATTCAGGGACCACAGATTTGCGCAGGTTGGGTGGTGACTTCTTCCAGTGGCAGGCCCAGCCCTGGGTCGTACCCCAGGCACGGATTCTGGCGAGTGCCGGAAGGGTAGGAGGGGGTGCTGCAGACCCAGAGGGCGCCCGCAAGAAGGGAAGCTCCCATGGGAGACCAGCGAGATGCTGTCCCCTGCTGAGCAAGGCAGGGTGTGCCCTCGGGGTTCCAGGCATGTCTGTGACAGGGAGATATGGACACACAACATGTGCGGTGCTCTTGACTCTGCAACCGCTCGTGCCTCATGGGTACAGGGAAGAATAAGAACACCCTGGACCCCCACACTAGCCCCTCCAAATGGGTTGTACCATCTGCTGCATCAAGACAAAACATACTCTAGTGCATTAGACCTTCAATAGAAACGATCTTTAAAACAATAAGTGTGCTCTAGAGATAATTCGTGTGCAGTAGAGAGAAGAGAAAGAGGATGAAATTAGTTCCCTAATTAAGCACCCAGAGATACCCACAAATGCCCAGACACCCAGGGCTGGCCCAAGGCAGGGCGGCTGAGGCCTGGAAGCTGCCACACGTGTAAGACACCTCCTGGTAGGGTCACAGGAGAGGGGCAGAAGGGGCCAGACAAGCGCGGGAGGGAAGGAGCAAAATTACAACCCACGGCAAGACAAAGGCCGTGTGCTAAGCCTGCCACGGCTCTCTCACCCACTCTTCTTTCACGTGTCTCCTTCCGTGTCCCCAAGTCCCTGCTACAGTCTATGGCCCAGAAGCAAGTGCAGCTTCTTTACATGTGTCTCTGCCGCACGCTCCTCCCGGCTTCCTCCGCATCTCTCTCTGCTTCTCTTCCTGCTGCTTCTTCCAGGCCTTTCCCTACGCCCTTTTCGAGCTCCCCACTGCCCAGTGCCATCCTTCCTAGGGCGGGCAGGGAACTGACACCGTTACATGCCTCACCCTGTGGCCCCGTGGCACACCGCGGGAGCTGAGGGCCGGAGAGGGGAGGAGCAGCGGCCGTGTGGGGCTGCTTCCCCACGGGTGCAGACAGAGGAAGCTGGTGCTGTGGTGAGCTGTGGGCCACCAGAGGTCAGGGACAGGCAGCATCTGCGGGGGCAGGCTTAGCAAGCCCTGTGGCATCTCTGCAGGCTGCACTGGCTGAGCTACCCAGAAGGCCACCTCAGGGCCCCCGGGGTGGGGAGTGTTGGGGCCCTTCAGAATCAAGTCCATTTTCCTGGAGATAAGATAGCAGGGAAAAGCACAAAAAGGGACAGAAGCTCTCAAGGCCCTGGTGTCTCCCTGATTCTCTGAACCAATTTTCCTTGCAGCTGTCCTCACTGGACAGGTTCGTAGGGCACGAGGATCATTTGGAGGCAAAGCCGTCTTCATTTCCTGTTGGTCATGATGATAAACAATAGTTTTGCAAATGAACACATGCAAAGCCAAGGTGCCTGCTGGTGTTTCCTACCTGTGCTGGCGTCAGGTCTGTTCATTTCCTTCATAAAGATGGGAGCTTTGTATGTCTACATGTGGGGGCGCTTACTCCGGGGGGGAGGCAGGGCCCCAAGAAACTGGGTTTGGGTGAGGCCACCTCCCGGAGCACGACTTCAGACAGACTCTGCCCACTGCTATCAGCCTGGAAACAAGATGTCTGAGAAGGGGAAGGCAGGAGCAGAAAGAAGACAGTGACAGAGCAGGGAGGGGAGCTGATGAGAGCGGCCGCCCTGGGGGTGGACTGGTCAGGAGTCACAGGGGGAGCCATGGACTCATGCAGGTGCAGGGCGGGGCAGGTGACCCGGGACTCCCCGGTGCCATGGGCAGGCTCAGAGGCCCCTGCAAAGGGGCACACTGCAGGTTGGGGTGCCTTTCCTCCTTCCTCCCAACATTTC
Organism: Condylura cristata; assembly: GCF_000260355.1. Taxonomy (NCBI): domain Eukaryota; kingdom Metazoa; phylum Chordata; class Mammalia; order Eulipotyphla; family Talpidae; genus Condylura; species Condylura cristata. The sequence continues at coordinate 8,895,892 of NW_004567140.1, forward strand.
ACCCTCCTCCTGGAGCCTGTGCCTGCCCCCTTGGGGTTAGGGACAGGGCGCCATTAGTTGGATCCCTATCTTCCCCTTCCTGTGGGTGAGCCCCAACAAATGGGACCCCGGGGGCCTGAGCTGCACAGGGCAGGCGGTAGGCTGATGGGGACAGGAAGCAGCCCCCATGGGGGCCTGTTGAGCACAGTTGTCTTTGTCTGGATGTTCTCCAGGGCCAAGGAACCTCCATCATCCTACTTGATCCCCAGTTTCCCTGCTGATACCCCCTCTTTGTAGATAGGAAACAGGCTGGTAAGAGTCTTTGGAAGGTTCAAATTCCCATGCCTAGCAATGAAGCAGGAAGTTTCCCAGGCCTGCTGCTCGGGGGAGTCTGTTGCTTGGCTTCTGCTGCTTGCTGGGGCAGAAAGTCCCTGCGGGGTGCTGCTGGCCCCAGTAGTAGCTCTGGCTACCTTGACCTGCTGCCCAAGCAATAGAGAAGCCTCATACTGTGACGGATGGGGGACAAGGCTCCCCACACAACCTGGAGAAAACCTCACCATTCCTGTCATTCGGGGCTCAGCCTTTTGGGACTAATCCCACTGAGTCCTCTGGTGCTGGTGTGACAAGTAAATCTGCAGCTCTGAGTGTCCTCTGGTTTCTCTGGGAAATTTCTGTAACAAAAAGAACAAGACTTTGTTTCTTTCAACCCATTTCCCACTCCACAAAGGGCTTTTTGCAGATGCTGACCTGGGAGACTGGGTGAGCTGCTTCTGGCTAATTGTCTAGGGCAAATAACTGGACTTTGGCCTGATTAAAGTAGTTTGCGGCACTTTTAAGGATGCAATGTTTTGGTGTTCGTTCCTGTAGCATTTGGGTTGTGGTGTTAGAACTGAGTAAAAGATATGAAATGCAATAAAGCTGCATCCAGACGTACCAAGGGAACTGGAAACAGCTTGGCTTGCAAATGTGTTAAAGAAGCCAGCCTCCTCGCCGGCCTGGGCTCTCAGAATTAATGGGATTTCCAGGAACATCTGCTTTGGTGTGTTGTCCATTTTGCATTTAATTTGTGTATAATGGCAGCTGCTGAGAAATCAAAAATACCTATGGTGCTGCAGATCTGTGAAATTGTCCTTGGGTGGCAATTGTCAAGTGGGGCTTCCTGCGAAGGAGACACCCCCCTCCTTGCTGAGTTTCCCTTAGGGGGCTGCTGTCTGCACGTACAGCAGGGAGTTCACCCAGCTACCTACATATGCCGAACCGTCTCACACACTTCCTTTCATTCCAATGATTGTGAAGAAACATCTGAGCAGATGTAAGTAGGAGAGGGAGGAGAGGGACAGGAGTTGGGGGGTCGCAGTTTGGGGCTCAAGAGACACATAGATGGTGCCTGGGGAAAGAGGTGGGGGAAGCGAGCGTGGAGAGGACACTGATGCCCCAACCTCGCGGTGAGACCGCACCCCTCAATCCTCTTCCTCCTCACTCGCTGGCTTCTGCTGGTGTCCTGGCCACAGGATGCTCATGGCCCCCACTTCACTTTGCACCCTCTGTTACCTGTCTAAATGACACTGGGTTCATCTCCTCAGAGTAGCTCTGCCTGACCCGTTGGCGTGACACTGTGCAAGTAGTGGTGACTGCCCAGCTCCTGACGCAGGACACTTGAAATTTTGCAGCCTCCTCAGTGCAGAGCCCAGGCCTGGCTTGTCCTGTGGAGGCAGCTGTGGGTGGCTCCGGAAGGTGGCTGTCACCAGGAAGACCACACCTGATGAGACCTTGCACTCTTCGCCCCCCGCTCCCCCCATCCTCGGGAGAAGGGGGAGGGGCTGCAGACGTAAACCCGTTGTAGGGGTTTACGGAGCTTCCAGAATGGCAAACGCATCCTCCCCAGGCAAACATCACCCTCCCAGCTCTGTGGGTGCAGAAGCACTTGCCCTGGGGAGCCCCACCCTCACTGCATGTACCTGCACACCTGGCTGTGTCTCTGCACCTCTCTCACAGCCTCGATAAGCTGGTAAATGCATTTCCCTGAGTTTTGTGAGCTTCTCTAGCAAATTATCAAAGCTGAGGGGTTGTGGGAACCTTCAACTTACAGCCAAACTGTGAGTAACCTGGGGGCCTTCTCTCTTACATTTGGGGTGTGCATGGGGGGTGATCTTGGGGCACTGAGCCCATAACCTGAGGGATCTGGTGCTATCTCCAGGCAGACAGAGTTAGAATTGAGTTAAATAATGGGACACCCAGTGGGTGCAGGCGCGAGTTGCTTGGTGTGGGGAGACCCTGCACACAGGGTGACCAGAGCGTGAGGTGGTACATTCTGTATGAGCAGCAAGGAAGGTGGGTGGGAAGAAGCAGAAGGAAAGAAGCAGGGTTTTCTCACACTGGAGGAGGAGATCCTTCTTTTCCCTTACATGACTCTGTCCTTTGTGCTTACTTTTGTGCTTACTTTTTCTACAGCATTTATGTTTACCTGGAACCTCATTTTCTTTGATTCATTCACTTGCTTCGCCTACTGGAGTGTGGGTTCCCTGACAGCCAGAGAGCAGGGCTGGGGCTGGAGCCAGAGGGACAGGGGCTGAGGACTGTGAGCTCTGTTTTTTGAGTCTCACTTTTCTGTTTGCCAAAAATTAGCAGGAGTAGTGTGCTTAAGGCTACTGTTCATTTTCATACTCATCAGGCCATCTCATCCCAGAGGGGTTTCAATTAGGAATGTAAAATGGTCCAATCCCTATGGAAATATGTATGATGGTTTCTCAAAATACTGAAAATGGATCTGTCATATGACCTAGAGATTCAAAACCACTAATTTGAAGAGGAAACGGCAGGCCTGTGTTTATTGCAGCACTGACTGTTTTCAATAGCCAGATATGGAAACAACACGAAAGACCCAGAATGAATCGAGAGAAGTGGTATATATATATAGTGGAATATTACTCAGCCATCAAAAAGAAAATTCATGATATTTGCAGCAAAATGGATGAAGCTGGGATTACACTCAGTGAAATAATTCAAGAGAAAAAAGATAACTATCAAATGGTCTCACTTATTTGTGGAAGAAACTGAACAAAGCGTCAGGAAAAAAACTTGCAAGCTGATTTTAGATCTGAGGCATACAGCAGATGAGGGGAAGGAGTCAAAACAGGGGGAGAAGTGATGGAGCACAGGAGCAATGGTGGTGGTAGAACAAAGGGAACTACACTCGAGTGAAGAAATCAAATAATGTCCAAATTTTAACACTGATGCAAGATAATTAATTTAAAAAATGAACTCGCCACATTGATACTTAGGAAACCACCATACAGATTTCCATAGAGGTTGGGCTATTTTACATTCCTACCTGAAACCTCTCTGGGAAGAAAAGGCCTGATGAGTATGAAAACGACCAGTAGCCTCAAGCACACTACTCCTGCTAATTTTTGGCAAACAGAAAAGTGAGACCCAAATGTAACAGGAGAAAAATTTATTTCACAAATTAAGCCTTTAATTTTATGAAATTAAGGTGAAACTAAAGTTTTGTTTTTTTTTTATTCCCCAGTCTGTCTGATTCCAGGGAGTGTCTAATACAGGTTTTTGAGCTGCAGCCTGCACAGTGTAGCTGACCCATGACTTGTTTTTATACGTTAAATCTTTTCAGGACACGGCCTTGCTCATTAGTTTACATACTGTTTATGGCTGCTTTGGAGACACAATGGCAGTTAAGTAGAAGTGATCGCTACTGTGGCCTGCAAAGACTAAAATATTTACTATCTGGTCTTCACAGAAAGAGCAAACAATTGGCAAAAATCAGTGGAATTTGTGAGCACAGGGACAGGAAGAGCCAGGCTCCATCCTTGGCAGGCCAGGGGGCGCCAAGCCTTTTAGCCTCATCTCCGTTAATCTGCTTCTGGAGACAGATCCTCCCGCCTTGGCCCCAGTGACCTGGCAGAAACCCGCTCTGCCTTTCTTAGGGCCAGAAGCTCCCCAGGGCCCCCCTGGAGACTGAGAGGGAGCAGGGCCAGCTGCCAAATTATGGTGGATTTATCAGTTAGTTGAAGAACTCAAGGTGGAACTGGCCTCTTGCAAAGGGAAAAGTGAGAGATAAGAGCCCTTTGGGTTCTTCAGGGGACATGACCTGGGGGCCACGGCTGGCCTTGGGGCTCATGTCCAAGGAGCGGCCCCATGGGGCACACTCTGGGACTCCAGGTTCCTGTCCACTTTTCTGTCTTATGAGAGAGACTGAAGTTCAGTAAACAACTCGGTGATTATCCAAAACAACAATGAGACAGCTTTGCAGAGTTCTCGAGAGAACACTTCTCAGAGAGAAAGTTCCTGGTTTTCAGGAAAAGAGCCTGAGATGGGTCTATGGTGTGGCTGGAGGCCAGAGGCAGCCCCTGTAATTAAGGAGAGGTGATGAGATCAGCGGAGTGCCCACTGCCTGGCCCGCGGATGGTAATTAGACTTGGAGCAAAGGGCTATTCGGAAGGATGACATAATAAAGCTCCCAAACAGGTCAGTGTAATTTCCCCCGGCACCCAGAGTGCATGAGTAACACGCAGTCAAACAGAAGAGTAATCAGATTTGAAATATTCCTTTAATAATACGTTTGCCAGATCAAATATTAAAAATAGAAGATGGAGAAAGGAGCAGCCATCTCCCTAGTAGTATCAGTTCCATAAATACTGCTTCATTAAACTGCCTGTGTCCACTCAAAGGGATAGATTTTACAGTGTGGCCAAGGTTCCAGGCTGCTTGTATGAGACAGAGAACTCTGGAATGCCAGTGTCACCTCGCCTCCCGAGCTGTGCCCGGGCCCCAGCGCGGGGCCATCAGTTAGCAGCCAGGGCCTGCCTGACATCTGCCCACAGGACGTGTGTTTATTTATCTGGAGTCAAGGCTCCTCCTCTGGTGTACCAGCGGCTCCCATCCCAGCCAAACAGCAGGGAATTAGTAATGATGGCGTTTGACTTTCCCAAGACCTTTCCTTGGCAAAGTCTGCATCGTGTTGCTGGCATCTGTCCGAGATTGGAGGGAGAAGGGAGAAGGTGGAAGCTACTGCCGACTCAGGACCACGCTCTGTGAGGGGTGCCCCCGCATGGACCCAGAGGCCCCTTGAGACGCCGGGCTTTGACAGAACTGTGGACAAAGAGAGAGGCAGTCCTTGCTCCTTGGGGCAGGTCAGCAAGGCTTTGGGAGGGTTGCCCTCTATCTGTGCCTCTGCTGAATATAAGCCCACTGGTGTTCACTGCTGGGTCAGGGCTACACCCTGAAGAGCAGGAAGAATAATCGTTTACAACTCAACTGTCAGCTCCAATTCTTTGTATATGAGTGACTGCAGACATGCTGGATGCCCACAAGTATGTCTGCAAGTTATGTCACGGATCCAGGATCACACAACTCTAACAGGTGCAGCGGATGCAACCTGACTCTACTGACGGGTGGTGAGGCTGCTGTCACGTGTGTAAGAACCTGGGGTCATGAAATTCTTCCTCTCAGCTACATGTCTACCCTTTGTCAAAACAGTGACAACTAGAGCTCAGAAAAAATTCAAGGGTTGATATAGTCAAGTTATTATCTTATTTGTTCTTTAACATTTAAAGAATCAGTTTGAACAGACGGTAAGCATTTTTTAAAAATAACGATTTTGTAAATATATTAAGCCCTTGCTATGTGCTAGGTGCCATAGGAAGTCTGACAGTGACTTGCTAATCTAAGGTCAGTCAGACTTGTACCTTAGGAAACGGCTCACCCTGGCAGGGAGGGCAGGGCCTGGAGCCGTGGGCACCTCCCAAACTTTGCATCTTCATTTTGCCTGTAGCCTGCTGCAGGCACAGGGTGACACCACCCTCCTGACCTGCCTTCAGGTGCTGCTTCTCCAGTCACCTTCCCTCCTAGCACCACACTTCTAGAATTGTGAGAGGCCAGACAAGAATAGACATAAGGCAATCAGTGCTGTTAGGAGATAAGATGCCCTCTCCATGCACACACTTCCCACCCAGGACCCCCTGGACAGGTCGCAGGGTGCTCACAGGCCTGGCTACTGCACCATTATGTTGTCATCCCTTGGTCTATTGAAATTTTGGGGGAGAGTTGCCTATAAGTTTTGGCTAAGTCAGTCTGGTCACCTTTCTCCTTGGTCTTTCCCAGCCAACACACTGATTAAAAAGCCTAGCTGAGGGCCCTCCCTGGTGGCACAGTGGGTTAAAGCACTGCACTGAGAGGCTTAAGCCACTTCTGCATGAGTCTGAGCCCGCCTGCCCCGGAGGTGACCACATGGCGCGGCAGACCTCTCCTGACCTGCCCGCCTTTCCCCTCAGCAGTGTCCTTCGTCGATCTGCCTGTTCTGCTCCCCACTCTGTCCCTGGTGAATCCTCTCACCCTCCCCATCTCTGGCCTGTACCCCAGTTCTGTATGAATAAATAAATCTTTTTTTTTTTAAAAAAAAGCTTAGCTGAAAACAGAGACTGTTCCCTCCCACCCCCCAACTTGGGGCTTCTGTGCTGGGCCCCAGAACTGCTTTCAGGCAGTGTAACTGGCTACAGGTGATGGCTCATAATACTGGCCACACTCATGGTCCAGCGGGGCAGAGTCCAGTAGTGATCATGGACAGCAGCGGTTCCCTACGAGGCCAACCTGGGGCATGAAGCCCCAGGTCAGCTGAGGGAGCGCACAGGCTCCCTGGACCAGCTCCAGCACTCTGGCTCTTCCGGTTGCAGGCAAGAGAGGCTGTGGGTTTGGGGCCTGGGGCCTGGGTGGACCATCAGGTAGGCAGGAAGTGGTTGGATGGTAAATGGTTCAGTCATAGGACTGAAAATATTTCAGTTAGATTTATAGGTAGGGGACCCTGCAAGGGGATATCGGGCAGGGTGGGTGCCAGCTTAGGGTTCTGTGAGACTCAAAGACACTGTTCCTGGGCTCTGAGGAGAGAAACCTCATGCAGCAGCCAACCTCTGAGTAAAGAAGAGAAACCAAAAAACTTTGCAGAGAAGCCAGAGAGGCTGGGCTGCACCTGCCTCCGGCTTCTGACATCACCTGATGGGAGCACGAGGGGCCCCGGGCCTCGTGTCTCAGTGAGCTGTGTGGTTGGCATGGACTGACAGCTCACAGAGAGCTGTTAACATGGGTGCTTCCGGCACTGCCACCTCCTGGCAACCAGTGCTGACTGGCACCACTGGCCAGTGCTGTCCAGCATTATTGATGGGTGACCAGCACTCTGAGTTACCTTACAAAAGCTATTGATTGTTCAGTACTGTCCATCTTGACCTTCAGACTGTGGCTGCTGGAGCATCACCTCCGTGGCCCCCTGTGAGCACCCCCAGATGTGGGGAGTTGGCTGCTGGCTCCCTTCTTGCTGGTGTCCCCCAAGCTCTAGGCCGTCGTCGATGGGCAGCACCTGCGTGGATGAATGACCTTTTGTTTGGGACTTCTGGACACTGTGTGGGGTGAGATAGACAGCCACTTATGACCTTCGGAACGCTGCTGCCATCTGTTAAGTAAACCCATGGTTGGTCCCCCAGTCTGAGGTCTCTTGCAATAGTGCAAGGGTGAGAACCCACAGAAAACCTGTCCTTTGGGGGCTTCCCTTGTGGCGCTATGTCCCTGCTGTAGGCCCCCTCCGGCCCTGTGGCTTTCAGACTGAGAACTAACAGGTTTACCGCTAGGACCCGACACACAGGCTGGTGAGTGGGCAGTGACCCAGCGCAGTCACCAGACATCAGGCAGCACCTCTAGCCCTCACTGCAGTGCCCGACATTGGCGGGCAGCCCCCCTCAGGCGCACAGTGGCAGCCGCCCCTCTCACTGTTTCCAGAGGCAGGAGGTGCTGTGTCTTGGTGCCACGTCCCTGAGGTACAATTTAGTGACAACTCAGGCAGGAAATTTAAGACAAAGTCGCCAAAACAACCCCATCGCAGTGGATTTAGGTCCCAAAGTTGCCAGTTAATAATGAAGAGGCGCTGCCCTTGACTAGCGTTGCCTGCTAAAATACTGGACTCCCAGCTAACGCTGAATCTGAGAGAAACAAGTAAGTTTATTAGACATACTAGAAAACTGCCTAAATCTTGTTTTGTTTATCTCAAAATCCAACTTTACCAGGCGCCTGTATATTATTTGCTGCAGCCAGCAAATGACTCCCACCGAGTCCTTTCCTGGCCTCTACAGCGTCAGCCTGTGTCGGGGTGAGCTCGGGGCTGGCCCCTCTGGGGCCCCGTCTCTCCGCACCACCTCCGTCTGCCTTGTAGCTGTGTCTAAGCTAAAGTTTCCATAAAGGTCAATGTATGTTTTTTTCCTGGAAGCATGTCCCATCATAGAGAGTTCTAGAACCTCAGCTCAGAGGCAAGAAGGAACTGGGGTTTAAAGGATCCGCTGCGTCCCCTCCACAGAAGATGAGCTGGTGGTGCTGGTCCTCCACAGCCTTGGTCCCCTACTTGTCCACTAGCTGCATCCTCGTTCTCTTCCTGAGCGGGAGTGACTATGGCAGTCCCTTGTATCTCTAGTCTCACCTCTCCGCTCTTGAAGGGACGAGGCAGGGAGATATTAGCAACTCCAAGAGCCACGCAGAAGTAGGAATCGTACTGAGTTCCTTTGGATCCACTCACTGTTTTTCCAGAGACTCCATGCGCCACATTAGCAAACACTTACTTCCAAACAGCCCCAGCTGCGCGAGCTGTTTGCAGCAGCCAGCTCTGTGCCCGCCTGCATATGTGCAGCCATAATCTTTTATGATGTCATAATGCATTTCAGCGTGTGCACGGTTATTATCTTTTAGAGGCCCCCATTTGGATTTATGGAGCAAAAGAGAAAAGTTTTTTTAAATGTACTCTAATTAATCTGAGTACATTTGTATGCCTATTAAAATTCACCTGTCCAGGATTTTCCATTTATCATTATTATGAGGGAACAGCCACACTGAGAAAGGGGCTGGCTCTTCATTTAATACGAAATGATGATTTATTATTCGGAATGCTTTTAGCAGTGGTCTAGATCTAACGGACAGCTCTGTACAACAAATCCTCCACGCATACTTTAAGATTAAACACGCTGTCTTTTCATGCACACCATATCCAGGCAATACCTCAGGCCCAGGGCTCGTGGGCTGTGGGCATACAGGGCCCGTGGAACCCCGGCAGGGGAAGGGAGGCTGTCCCTGAGATAGCCCTCTGCGTACCATGGCCTGGACAGCAGCCTGCAGCCCTCCATGGAGCTCAGCATCATACATGTGACCCAGGGGAGGGGCTCCCTCGAAGCCCTCAGCACCCCTGTTCTGGGTACCTCCTGTTGTGGGGAGGAGATGCTGTGAACACATAGCAGGGACTTGCTCTGGGAACTCTTCTGTCTGCTCAGGTCTAAAGACCGTGCCTGTGAATCCACATGTATGCAAACACGCAACTTCACACCAAGGACCCAGACATTCAGCTGGCAAACCAGTTGAGACAAACCCAAGATGGGAGTTGCTGGAAATGCAGGGAGACCCCACAGGTCTCCCACCACACCCACCACACAGATGCTCTCATTCTCCATCCAGATCACCGCAACATGCCCCAGAGTGCCAATGCCCCTCAGTCCCAGCCAGCAGGTGCAGAGTGTCCCTGGGCTTGGCTGGAGCTCAGCACCTGACTAGCTCGTCTAGCAAGACAGAAGCCCTTGTTAGCGCAGAAGGCCCTCACCAGCTCCATTGTGCCCAGTGTGGCAGCGTAGCCTGGCCAAGCCAGCAGAGTCTGAGCATTGTACCAATTCCTACAGTGAACCCAAGTGCCTCAAGTGGGAGAGGTGGACAGCAGTGCTGTTCTCACACCTGCTTCCCACCACATTGCAGTTGTGGCAGTTGCTCCTCAGAGCCTAGCAACCACCCTTACTCTCCGGATCACGGAATGGACCAATCAGGTGTGAGCTATTAGCTGATTGGTGCTGCATGATCCAATCAGCCACAGGATGGAGAACTGGTCCAATCAGATTTGTGGGTGGGGCACCTCACCGAGAATATAAGTCAGAGTCAGCGGGAGCAGTTTCAGACCTCAGGAGAGGTCGGAAGGGCTACTAGCTGGCCTTCGGTACTGGACCTCTGCAGAGGGGAAAAGAAGCCAAAGACTGGGCCTCCGTCCTGTCTCCAACAATGCCAGACAGGAGCACCAAAGGCCCTGGACTGGTGACTCAGAGAGCTGCTGCACTTGGTGTCCCTGACACCACCTCAGGGGCCAGAAGTGACAATCATTACAAGTCAGTGTTGTCTGGCACCCTGGTGACAGGTGGCCAGAAATCTGCTTGCACTGCTGGTGGCCACTCCCTGGGTAAGCTAGCCAACGACTTGTGGCTACAGTAAGCTGTGTTTCCCATTTCTAAAATAGCCCCATGGTGGTTATTCCCTGAGCCTGAGAGCACCTACTGTTGTGTGTAGGTGAGAGGTGAAAGGGGCTTTCGGTGGTTCTTTTGTCTCAGAGCCGGGGCAGTGGAAAGCCTTTCTCGCTTAGTCTGGTGTCCCAGTCTCCTACCCTGACCACCTTGCTTAATCCTGTCTACCCCAATAACCTCATTTTGATCGTGCTTCTGTGAAAGTCACACAGGCCTCTTTCCAGGCCAGAAGGTCATCAGGGAGGTCAGAGAAAGGCCACCTGGCTTCAGCTGTGACCCCAGCGACTAGCCCCAGAAAGTCAACCACACATTCTCCAAATCAATTTGAGTTTGTTAAGACTTCCTGGTCTTGGGGGTGTTGGGCTGGGGCAGGTTTCCTGATGGGGGAAACTTCATTTTAGGCACTGAGGGGATTTTAAATAACATGGAACAGGGGAGGGAGAAAGTTGACCCCTCTGAAAACTTTTTAGTCACTGTATTTGTGCTGATGAGAAAGTCTCAGTCCAGGATCAGGCTACGAATAAGGTGACGGGAACCAGATTTAAATCCCCAGGTACCAGCACCTGGAAGGAAGGGAAAGGCACTTGGGTTCACTGTAGGAATTGGTACAATGCTCACCCACATGCCCAATTGTAAGACCACTCAGGTAAGGGGACAGCTGTGGGGGATATCTAACAGAAAGGGCAAAGTGTCTAAGGCCACAGGTGGCGGCTATTTCACCTGTAGGGAAAATGAAGTTAAAGATCAGGCTTTTTTGCAACTTCCTCTGCTAATGCGGCTGTCTGGGGCAGAGAAGTGTGAGCACAGGGCACGCACTGAAATCACAGACACCTGGGCCCAGGAGCATGAGGTGTGTGTAAGTGCTGGCGCCTGCGAGGGGGTAAAGCAGCGGCGGCAGCACAGGCCGCGGACCCCTCTGGGAGGAGACGGCGGGAGGACACGAGCTGAGAATGGCAGAGAAGTGCAAAGATTAGGGGATGAGGGGGCTGGAGGCTTGGTTCCTGCCTGCCTCCTGGCTCCCCTGCCTGCCCAGGCCTTCCTCCTCATGTGCCAGCCTCCGGCCTGGGGTGTCTGTGTACCTGGCTCCTGGACTCCATATTAAAGGCTTGTAAAATCCACCAAGGGCTCCGAATTCCTTTCTATGTCTGCAGCAAACTGACAGTGAGACCACTTGGCCTGGGATGGCTGTGAAACACACCCCAGGGAGAGTCCAGAAGTTCTAAAGCCTGGCTGCTCAGTCAAGATGGTGCTTCCCCTCAATGAGGGCCCAGGTGCGCGGCAGCCAGCAAGCAGCCACCAGCGTCTAACTCACCACAGCCGGAGGTGCTGGGGTTGGGGGTATGGCGGGGGGCACTGAGCTAACACTGCAGCAGCCACAGCCACAGTCTGAAGGTGGGAATGGGCAGCGCCAGATGCTGGAGCAGACAATGGAGGCAGCAGCAGTGGGAGGTGGTGCCAAGAGATGAGCAGCCCTCACAGGTGACCCAGATATAGAGTGGACACAGTGCCAGACGCTTGTCAGCAGTGCTGGGCATCACTGGTCACCAGCATGTGGCTGTGTCAGAAACTGCAGTGTCAGCTGCTGCTGTGAGCTGCCAGCCCACACCAACCACAGGCAGCTCTTTGAGATGCCAGGCCGGGGGCCTCCGTGGCCCCATCAGGTTGTGTCAAAGACAGGCACTGCTGGCCTGGCCTCGGCTTCTCTTCTTTCCTCAGAGGCCCGGGAGCCTTAAGGGTCGCCTGAGAGCCCCAAGATGGCACCTGCCCTGCCGTGTATCCTGTCTCGATCCTCACCTACACATCTAACTGGGCTGTTGTCAATTGATTGATTCAACTCTTCACCACTGTGGCCGAGGAGCCAGGGTACCAGAGCTGGCCGGGGCGCATGCTCTTCCCTGCAGCCTGGCCCATGGCCTGCATGCTCTGGGTGGCTGCCGGCTGCCTCCTGCAGCCTGAGCCCCTGTGGGGCCATGGGGGTGGGCAGTCTGGAGCTCCGTGGGGCGCCAGCAAGGCATGGAGCGGGTGGTCTATGACCCATGCAGATGGGTGAAGGCGAGCCCCGGGGCCCTCGGTGGCTTCTCTGGCCTTTCCTGAGCTTATGTCACCTGTAGCGTGGCTGGCAGGGTCAGGGGGTGGCCAGAGAGCTCTCCCAGCCCCTAGCAGGTCATCCTCCCTCTGGGTTCCTGGCGTGGTCTCGTAGCTGCTGTTCTCTGCCGCCGCTGCTTCTGCTGGCATCCCTGTGACTCCTCCTTAATGCCCAGCCCCTCAGCCAGGTGCGCCCACTTACCCACGCCCGCACCCTCCAGGTGCTGCATCAGGCACGTGTTTAACAACACAGGTGTGGGGCTTAGATGCCAGTGGTGGGAGGGGAAATCCTGCCAGTTTCCACTGACCCCAGGCACGCCCCCACTGTTGCTTGCACTGCTCACAGCAGCCTCTGGAGCACAGCGCCAGGGCCCTGAGGGTGGGGGCTGCAGTTTCAGATCCACTCCAGGCATCAGCGAATAAACTGCTTGCATCAGTTTGGAGCAAATGGTGTTTATTTTCCCTTACCCAAGCTGTCCCTTCTCTTGGCTTTGACAGCATCTGCGAAGGATGAAATTCACACTTGAAGAGTGATCTTTAGACTTCTCTCACATCCCTGATCTGTGGCCCTGCAGCTCAGGGAATCATACCCCACTGTTCACATTTTCAGCCAGTTAAGCAGATTCATCCCCTAGAAGCCAGCTCTGGTAGCATCTGCAGCCCTGTGCAGGCTGTAATTAGGGACAGCCAGGGAGTGTCCCCATCACAATTCTGCGCCTTGGAGTCTAGCAATGTTTTGGAATCTGACCTTTGGATGAGTGGCTTCATTTTAAAGCAGTAAATAGAGGGGGATCCTGACATTCTTCCACTCAGGCAGGAAAGGGCATTTCAGGTGGAGGAACAATCTGAGCCCTTTCCAGGTCAGACATCAATAACATAGGTGTCCCAGCCCCGAGGACAGAGATATTGTGAGGAAGGGACAGCCCTTGGCCAGAAGGAACTCACTGTCCAGCAGAGAATGACCTGCAAGGGTGTGTGTTGCGCACCACGTGGGATGGGACACTCGGTAATTCAAGAGGGGAGAGTACATGGTTGGAGTGCAGGGTTTGTGACCAGGGAGGCTTGGGGGTGGATCCAGTCCCACTAAGGGGCTGGGGTGCCATCAGGAGCTGAGGAAGGGGGCAGTTTCAACATGGAGCAGGGTGGAGAAGAACATGCTCAGAGCCTTATTTCCAAAAACAAGCATCTAAAAGTTTCCTGCCTGGACTGCCTACAGGGTCACAGCCACGCCCCCGGTCAGCTGTGGGCGGACAGGTGGTGGGGACTCAGGCAGACTCTCAGGAGGCTGTGGGGACAGTCAGGGCAGAGGCTAGAAGGCTGCTGGGCCCCTGGGGCAGCCCTGCTTGGTGCCCATCAGCAGTGAGTAAACAAGGTGCTCCAGCTGCACAGTGGGGCTCATGCCCCACAGGGGTGAAGTACAAACATGGGGTGAAGTACAGGTGCAGACAGAAAACTGCTCTAAGTGCAAGGAGCTGGTCCCCGAAGCCCGTGTGTTAAGTGACCCCACGTGCACGAGCTGTACAGAGTGGCAAGTCTGTAGTGATAGAGATGTGCTGTGCCCCAGGATTGGTGGGGTGAAGAGGGGTGATTGAGGGCTAAGTGCTGGTTGTTACGAGATTTCTTATTAGGATGACTAGTGGGTCACGGTGGTGGTACCTGTACTGTGCCCTCTTGGTAGGTGAATGATGTGAAATGTTAAGTCCTGTCTCAATAAAGACATTTATAAAGCAAACTGGGTCATTGGTTAGCATGTAAAATTACTGAATTTGATACAGAGAATGTGGACTTTCAGTTCAGTTTCTTTTAAAGCAGTGGACATGGGGGAGGGGAAGAAAAGGAGGAGGGGAGGCAGAAGTGGGGGAAGAGGCAGAGGAGAGGGACCTCGCAACAATGGCCAGCCTGGCCTCACCCTACATGGCCACTGTCCACGGAACCAGGAGACAGGAGCTTCTGGTTTACTGATGTCTCCACCACACCCTGTAGCACCCCAGGAGGAGACCTGTGGCTGTCTGAACTTGTATTTACTTTCCTGAGACAAGCACAGAAAGAAGAATGCTCAGCATCGATGTGTTGGTCCTGGTGTAGGCCAAGGAGTGGACAAGCTGCTGTGAACTAACGTAGCACAGTGATTTTTCTCACAGAGTGAGGTAAAATCAAGCCAGAAGTCATGGAAAAAGTTTATTGCTCAAAGCCCCCTTCTTAGTTATTGGAAACAACTGCTGTACGTCCTAAGAACCAGGCTTCCTGTGTCCTCCGTGCTGGACCTCGGCACACTGGGCATTTAGCCCTCACCAGGCCGGTCTGGACCAGGCTCAAAGAGCTCAGGGCACTCGCTCCACCGTCTTGTCAGGAGAAAGTAGAAGCAGGAAAGAACGCTCCAGCTACAGTACGTCCTGCAACCCTGGGCGAATGCATCCTGGGCCCTTGCAGGTTGTGGGGGGGAGGGACAGTGCCACTAACTAAGGGAAGCTAACGAGAAGGGAGCTCGTTCACTGGGGATTCCTGCACAGACGCCGAGAGTCCGCGTGCGCTCCTGTGCTGGTGAATTTACCATCCAACTCAGTGCCCGCCCGTGCGAAGTGTTTGTCTTCCTCCCGCCCCATTAAAGAGCAGACGAGTCTCCCATCATCCCCACCCCCTTCCTTACCTCCTTCCTGAAGTCACATGTCTAATTAGTGCCCACTGAACACCAGGCACAGTGAATCTTGCCAGGGAACAAATGGTGAATAAAACATACAGATCCCTGCCACTGTCAAACTTCAATGCCAGTGGGGGGACCATATCAATAAATGAGTATAGCTATACTCTGTCTAGATGACGAGGAATGTTTTTGTTGAGATATAATTCATATACTGTAAATTCACCATTTAAAAATGTTTAATTCAGTGGTTTTTAGAACAATTACAATTTTATGCAACTATCACCACTATTTAGAGAATATTTGATCACCTCAGAAGTCCTGTGTTCATTAGCAGTTAGTTCCTATTTCCCTCTCCTTCGGTTTGTGGAAATTACTAATCTCCCCCTCTCTCTGGTTGCCTATTCTGGGCAACCAGAATATATATATATATTATTTTTGTTTATTTTTTACATCATTCCTCATTTTGTGCATTTTCCCATCTCGGTTGTAATCCCATGGACATCCCACCACCACTTCACTTGTGTGCCATCACCATAGTCCCAAGCACTCTTCCCACCCCAGTTTTGATCCTATTCCCCTCTCCACCCCCAGAAAATGCTCTGGTTTATGGTTGTTCATTGTTTTTCATTTTTTACTTTACTACAATTGCTTTTTTCTTTTCCTGATCCCTTACGCTCCTACTCTGAGTTAAACCATACGATAGTTTTCTTTTTCTTTCTGGCTTATTTCACTAAGCATGATGCCCTCCAGCTTCATCCATGTTGCTGCAAAAGGCATGAGTTTAGCTTTTTTGATTGCTGAGTAATATTCCATTGTGTATATATACCACATCTTTTTAATCTAGTCATCTACTTTTGGGTATTTTGGTTGATTCCATGTCTTACCTATTGTAAATAAAGCAGCAATAAACATGGGGGTGCAGGTGTCTTTTTGTGGCTAGCTTGCAATGCTGCATCCTAACCCGCTGCACCACCAGGGAGAGGGCCGCAGGTGTCTTTTTGAATCAGTGTTTTTGTGTCTTTGGGACACCTAGGAGTGGGGTTTCTGGGTTCTATGGAAACTCCATTTTTAGCAGTTTGAGGAACCTCCAAACAGTTTTCCATAGTGGTTGTACTAGTTTGCATTCCCACCAGCAGTGCAGGAGAGTTCCTTTTTCTCCACATCCTCGCCAACATTTGTTGTTGCTAGTTGTTTGAAGATGTGCCATTCTCACTGGGGTGAGGTGGTATCTCACTGTGGTTTTAATTTGCATCTCCCTTATTACAAGTGATGTTGAACATTTTTTCATATGCTTGTTGGCTGTCTGCATTTCCTCTTTGGAGAAATGTCTTTATAGCTCTTCTACTTGTTTTTTGTTTGGGCTGTTCACTTTATTTTTGTTGAGTTTAGTCAGGTTTTTTCTATCTTGGTGATCAGTCCTTTGTCATTAGTGTTGTGTGCAAATATTTTCTCCAAATCGGTGGGGTGTCTCTTTGTTTTGTGTAGTGTCACTTTTGTTGTACAGAAGCTCTTTAACTTGATGTAGTCCCATCTGTTTATCTTTTCCTTCACTATCCTTGCTTTGGGTGATGTATCTTTAAAGATTTACTGAGGTGTATGTCATGCAGCGTTTCAGCTACTTTTTCTTCTAGATATTTTATGAGTTAGGGTCTTATATCTAGGTCTTTAATTCATTTCAAGTTGGTTTTAGTACATGGTGTGAGGTAGTGATCTAGCTTCATTATTTTGCATGTAGCAGCCCAGTTTTCCCAGCACGATTTGTTGAACAAACTTTCTTTGTTCCATTGCATAGTCTTTTCTCCTTTGTCAAAGATTAGCTGCCCATAATCCTGTAGGGTTATATCTGGGTTTTCTATTCAGATCCACTAGTCTGTATGTCTGTTCTTGTTCCAGTACCATGCAGTTTTGATTAGTATGGCTTTATAGTATAGCTTGAAGTCTGGGATTGTGATACCTCCGTTCTCTTTCATTTTAATCATTAGAGTTTTAGCTATTTGAGGTTTTTTTTTTTTTTTGTGTGTGTGTGTGTGTGCTTTCATATGAATCTCATCAGTATTTGTTCTTTATATTGTTTTTCGTAGGATGGCCATTTTAATGATCCAATTCATGGGCAAGGGATGTCTTTCCACTTCTTTGTGTCATCTTGTATTTCTTTTAACAGTGTTTTATAGTTTTCTTTGTATAGGTCCTTCACCTCTTTTGTTAGGTGTATTCCCAAGTATTTGCTTTTTTTGGGGTTTCAATTATAAAGGGGATGGTTTTTGATTTCTACTTCTTCTGAGAGGTTGTTTGTGTATAGGAAGGCTAGTGACTTTTGTGTGTTGATTTTAAATCCTTCTACCTTACTAAACTGGTTAATTGTTTTGATTAGTTTTTCTATGGAGTTTTTAGGGCTTTCTATGTATATTATAATATCATCTGCAAATAAAGATGGTTTTACTTCTTTCCCTATTTGGATTCTTTGTATGTCTTTTTCCTGTCTTATTGCTCTGCCTAGGACTTCCAGTACTATGTTGAAGATTAGTGTCTTGTTCCTGATCATAAAGGAAAGGCTTTCAGCTTTTCTCCATTGATAATAACATTGACTGTGGGTTTGACACCTATGGCTTCTATCATGTTGAGATATGTTCATTCTATTCTGAGGATTTCAAGGGTCTTAAACATAAATGAATGTTGAACTTTGTTTAATGATTTCTCTGCATCTATTGATATGATTATGTGGTTTTTATTTTTCTGTCAGCTCATGTGATGGATTATGTTAATTGATTTTTGGATGTTGAACAGCCCTGTGCCCCTGGAATAAAACCCACTTGGTCATGGAGTTATTCTTTTAATGCATTGTTGGATTCTGTTGGCTAGGATTTTCTTGAGAATTTTTGCATCAGTGTTCATTAGGGAGATTTGTCTGAAGTGTTTTTTTGTGCTGTTTTTGTTGGGTTTCAGTATCAGTGTGATGTTGGCTTTGTAGAATGTATTTGGTAATTTTCCTTCTTGGTTTTTTGAATGAGTTTGTGCAGGATAGACCCTAGTTCATTTCTGAACATTTGGTAAAATTAATTTGTAATCCATCTGGTCTTGGGCTTTTATTCTTGGGGAGGGTTTTAATTACTGCTTCAATTTCACACTGGTAATTGAACTGTCTAGTTGTTCTATTTCTTCTTCATCTAGCTTTGGCTGATTGTAGAGTTGTAAGAATTTGTCTGTCTCTTCTAGATTGTTGAACTTGATTGCATATAGCTGTTCATAGTCTTCGCTGATTATTCTTTTGATGTCTGCTGTATCTGTTGTGATTTCTCCTCTTTCATTTATGGTCCTATTTATTTGTGCTTTCTCCTGTTTTTCCTTTGTGAGCCTGGCTAGGGGGTTTGTCTGTTTTGTTTACTTCTCCAAATAACCAACTTTTGGTTTCATTGATTTTTTGGATTGTTTTCATATCTTCTATTTCATTTGTTTCTGCTTTGACTTTAATTATTTACTGTCTTCTGGGTTATTTTATTCTTTTCAGATTAGATTGTTTCTTTTTTTCTTGTTTCTTTATGTGAGGCTGTATTGCTATATATTTTCCTCTTAAACTGCTTTTAATGTGTCCGATAAGTTTTGTATTTGTGTCCTCATTGTCATTCTTCTCAAGGTATCTTTTCACTTCTTCTTTGATTTCCTCCTTGACTCAGTGTTCCTCCAATAGTGTGGGTTTCAATCTCCACGAGGTAGGTGGATTTCTTGTCTTCTTTACATGGTTTTTTCTAGTTTGGTTCCTTCATGGTCAGAGAAGATAGTTGGTATGCTTTTGATCCCAGTATGTGGTCCCAGTGTGTGGTCAATCCTTGAGAATGATCCATGTGGATTTGAGAAAAATGGTACTCAGATTATTTTGGGTGCAGTGTTCTATAGATGTCTGTTATACCCATGAGGTCTAGGTCCTTGTTTCGATCTTTAGTGTATTTGATTATTTTTTGTCTTGTTTATCTGTCCATTGTTGAAAGTGGCATATTAAAGTCTACTACTAAGTATGTATTTTCCCTAATAAATGTTTTCATAGATGACAGTAGTTTCCTGATATATTTTGGTACTCCTTCATTTGGTGCTTATCTGTTGATTAG
Source organism: Condylura cristata (assembly GCF_000260355.1). Lineage (NCBI taxonomy): Eukaryota > Metazoa > Chordata > Mammalia > Eulipotyphla > Talpidae > Condylura > Condylura cristata. The sequence goes on from NW_004567140.1 coordinate 8,915,013, forward strand.
TGTTATGTCTTCTTGTTGTATTGTCTCCTTAATCATAATGTAGTGGCCATCTGTGTCTTTTTACCTTTTTTAATTTAAAGTATATTTTATCTGCTATAAGTACAGTTGTTCCTGCCTTCTTTCATTTGCTTGTAGGGTTGTTTTCTATCCTTTTACTTTCGATCTATTTTTATCATTTGTAGTTAAATATGTTTCCTGGAGATGGAAGAAGTTTGGGGTCTGTTTTTTCATTCCATCCTGCAACTCTGTGTCTTTTTATTGATGAGTTTAAACCATTTACATTTAGAGTTAATATTGATGCATTGGCACCTATATTTGCCATTTTGTTTGTCTTTTTTGGTGCTTTTTATTCCTTGTTTTGAACTGTTCTTATTCAACCCTTTGCTGGCTTTGCTTTAATGACTTCTTGTAGTATTTTTAAGGAGTGGATGTTTAATGGTGACAAAACTGTGGAGTTTCTGTTTGTCTGAGAATATCCTTATTATTTCTTCATAGAGAAAGAGAGCTTTGTAGGATAAAGTATTCTTGGTTGGCATTTGATGTCTTGAAATTTATTGAATATGTCCTTCCACTCTCTTCCTGCCCTAGTTTTTTTTTAGAAGTCTGATGTCAGCCTAATTGGTTTTCCTTTATAAGTTACTTGTTTCCTCCCTCTTATCCTTTTCATCATTTTTTCCTTGTCTTGGACTCTTGGTAGCTTTATTATTTCTCCTTTCATCATGGTAGTTTTGTGTTCTTCTCGTTCTCATATGTCTACTTTCATCTCCTCCTTATTAGGGAAGTTCTCTTCAATTAGCTTTGTGAGCACTTTCTTGATTCTGTGGCCTTTCTCCTCACCTTCTGAGAGACCTATAACTCTGATATTTCCTTTCCTCATGTTGTAAGATAGCTCTTGGAGTGTTTCTTCATTCCTTTTCCTTTTTATTTCTCTTTCCTTTTCTGTTTTAATTTTCTTTATTTCTGTGTCTTCGAGGGTGCTATTTGTTTTTTCTCCATTTCATCTATTCTGTTTTCATTGTGTTTCCCAGAATTCTTTGTCTCTTCCAATAGTCTTTTAACTTCCTGCATTCTTTTTATTTGCTTTTTTAAGGTCTCATTTTTGTTCTTCAGTTCATTGATTATTTAGCTCATAGCACTTTTTCTTTTTTAATCTTCTTTATGTTTGTTAATCATGATGATCCTAAATTCTCTATCTGACAGACTGAGCAATTCTTCTATGCCTTTTTTGATTTCTGGTGATTGATCTTTTTGTGGTGAATTATTCCCCTGTGGGCTTGCTTGGTATTTTTCTTCCTTCTGTCATTTGTTTCCTAACACATTCTATGTGTTGAGACGCTGTGTTGCTAGTATTGCCTGGTATTTCTTCTGGGTGCTCTTTCTGGGGTGCTGAGGACTGGTATGAAGGGCTAATGTTCCAATCCTCCACAGGGGTGATGATGTGAGTATGGTGGTGAGTTTTGAGTGCCATATATGGTGACTCCGTCCCTCTGTGTTTCCAATGCTCTAAGAGGGGATGGTGAGATTTCTAGCTTGTGACTGTGATTGGGGGATGCATGTTCTTGTTGGTGGCAGTGGTCCCTCTGTTGCCTGACTTCAAGGGGGGCTTTGTGCTCCTGTTGGTAGTGGCCCCACCCCTGGCCTGGTTTTCAATTCAGATGAAGTATTATGCGCTAGTAGTGGTGACTCTGCCACTGCCCAACTTCTAGTTATGACTAGGTGTTGTGTGCTGACCATTACTGCAGGGGCCCTTGCCCCTTCCAGTGAACTGCAGCCACACCCTACTGGCCTTCCTGTTACTGGCTGGGAGCTGAGCACATCAGAGACCCACCTGTTTCAGCACCTGTGGCCACACCCTGCCACTGTTCCCTCACAGGCTGTCATGCTCCGCCCCGCATTCACAACAGAGATTCTCCTCTTTCAGCGCCTGTGGCCACACCCTGCCACTCTTCTAGCTAATGGCTGGGAGCTGAGCAGAAGCTGTCATGCCCTGCCCAGCCCCCAAGTTCCTGGGGAACAAAAGTACCCAAGGTGCCCTGTTCATGGCAGAGACCTGTCTGTTTCAGTGGCAGAGGCGGCCCTGGCCAAGGCTAATGTCCGGTGTTGTACTCTGGCTGCTACTCCCTGCCTGGCTTCCACTATCAGAAAATCACTACTCAAGGTGGGAGTGTAGCCACCCTGCCTCTGGCTGTGTCAGGAGACCAGGTCTTCCCACAGGATTTGCCAGCCCCCTGTCCTGCCCCCAACTGTGGCGAGAAGGCTGAATATGTTACCCTTCCCACAGGTCTCACCCATGGATCTGTAGTAGTCTTGCTCCCCTGCACGCAAATCAACCTGCTGACCTTTGTTTCTTTCTCTGGGGTTTTCAGATGTTTCAGCTTTTCCCAGTGGCTTTCAGGTTTTTTTCTCCTCTTTTTCTTTCTTTGACTGAGATGTTCCGGGCTTGTAGGTAGGGGAGGGTCCAGTTGATATCTCCTGCTCATTTCTTCTTCCGATGCTTTCACCTTCCTTCTGCTTCCCCTGGATCATCACTCCTGTTCAAAACGTCTTGAGTTTTGGCTGGAGTTTGTTGTAGTTTCTCCCTTATTTACTATATCCAAGAGAGAACTTAATTCAAGTGGCTCTCATCACCATGTTGGTGATGTTTCTCCTATATTTTTATTTCTCTAGCCTTCTTTTACTTAACATAGTGTCTCCAAAGTTTCTCCATGTCATAATATTTATCAGCACTTCATTAATTTTTATGGCTGAAAAAAAATCAATTTTAGGGATGTCCCCTCATTTTACCCATTCATCAGTTAGTGGACATTTGGGTTTTTCCACTTTTTGGCTATTATGAATATTAACTTATTTGAACAATCATGTACAAGATTCTGTACTTTTGGGGCATCTTTATGTTTAATATTTGAGAAATTTTCCAACTTTCCCAAAGTGCTATTACAGTCACACCAGAATTATATAAGGGGCCCAGTGAAGGATCTGATTTTGTCTGATTTGTGTTTTCTATATCATTAATGAGCAATTTTCATATATTTTAAACCATTTACACATCTTTGATGAAATATCTACTCAAATCCTTTGACCATTTGAAAATGGGTTATTCTTTTATTGATGAACTATGTTATCTATATATTCTTGATAGACCCTGATAGCCATGTGATTTGTAAATATTTTCTCATTCTGTGAATTGTTATTTTACTTTCTTCATACAGTCTTCATGGACCCAAACATAATTTTAGTGTTGATGTAATAAAACCTCCCAGCGTGGGCAGAGGAGCTGTGTGTGTTGGAGCCTTAAACACTCAGCCAGGTAGGTGCCAATGCTACTCCAACTTTCCCTTCCTGCATGTGTAGAACCTCAAGGTCAACCAGAGGTGAAAGCTGAGATGTCTTCAAGCCTTTCTAAGCATCTGTGCAATGTATGCGACCTTCTTGTTTCCAGAAATAAGTCAGAATGAAAAGCTCCTTTGGATACCTGATTCCTGAGCTTGTCCTGTGTGTGTGTGTGAGGGTGATTTATTGCTTGTGCCAACTTTTACCCACCACTTCAGGCAGCTGAAAAGTTTAAACACTTGCCTCTAAATTGCTTTCAACAAACATCCCCGGTGGAGAAGGCTTTTGATATCAGGAAAGTTTTAGGTCAAATATATCCTCGCAAATATAGTCCTTCAGGGAACTATCAGAAAGATCAAATAATGATAGTTTTTAAAATGAGGGATTGGAGAGTTTTAATTCTGTTTTGTTTCTTTTTGTGACTGGGGGTGGGGGTGCTAATCTAGATGAGTGAGCGACGGTCTTCAGAGTTACCACTGCACTAGAGAGCAGGACATGGGATTAGGTAAAGTCCAGATTCCATAAAGCTTGCTGCTTTTCATTGAAGAAGAAAAATTTGAGAAAGGCCTGAAAGATGTGAGATAGGAGTCAGATGACTGTCTCTGAAGAATTTTTTAGACATCTGTGCCAAGACCTCAAGCAAGGCCTGCCTGGGGAGCAAAAGGACCAGTGCCGAGACCAGTGAGTCTGGGATGAGCAGGATGCGCTTCATTGCTCTTGCTTTTCTGGACCTTAATCCAGATCCTGGCACCTTGTGGCCCACTACGAAACGTGTCCACACTGAGAGCTGACTTAGCCACAGGAGTTGGCCAAATCAATCTTGGATATAAATGGCTTAGGAGTATGTGCAGGACACTGAGGCTAAACTGAAAGAGGAAAAGGGACCTCTGGAGTGGGGGTTACTGTCTCAGGGTGGTTCTAAGACATGGGCTTTGTGCGTGAAGTACCTGTGGAAGGGGAAATGTGTGTGCTGTTTTTCAGATGGACTGATTTCTAGAGCAGATAGATGAAACTGCTTCCGCTAGGCTTTACATTTGGAGCACTCTATAATGATCTCATCTCTGGCCCTTTTGTGGACCTTTGCAGTTCCAACATTTCCCCCAAAAGGCCATGATGTTCATTCTTCTACTTCCCAGTGCTTTTGTCCCAAGCATTCTCAATGTGCTCATTGTACCCTTGGGTAAAGGTCACGAGCTGTGTGCCATTGCACTTCTACTAGCTAACAAGAGTCTTCCAGAAGAGTCCATAATGGTAGGAATTTTGTAGTATATGGGTCAGCTCTCTGCGTAAGATAGAAGGGCCACAGGGACTGGGCCCAAGCAAGGCAGACTTAGCCAAGGTCATATGGTGGGTCACAAGCAGGCTTGGCCCTGATTCTCCTGGCTATTAAAGCAGCATTCTTCTGCCCTGCCAGTCAAACCTTCCAAGATGAATTGATTTCAAGAAAAAATAAGTCCCACATTCCATACATTCCAGGGCCTGTGGTGACTTGCACACGGGTAGCCATCTCACAGCTTGCAGCTGTCAGGGACAAGCTGGGTTAGACATCTCCCAGCCATGGCTCCTTGGATTGACCTGAGTGGGTGGAAGGCAGTTGCTACTGCCCTGTAGGCCCAGAGCTCATGCTCTTCCCACCTGGAGCCTCTCTTGGTAGAAGCCTGATCCTTGGGAGGGCAGAAGAAAAGTCTGAGCTATTCCAACTTGCAGTACCCTGACTCTGCCATCAAAGCAAGTCTCTCTTTGAGGAGATACTGCCAGAGGAGGGGAAAAGATAATTCCTTTCTCCCTGGCATGGAGCAGGCAAATGATGTCACCATGCATGAACATTTAGCACAGAAGGGAGAGGAGTGAGGGGGAGCTTAGAAACATGTAAACATGGAGCAACGCTGCCTTGGTCCAGGCAGGCTGGGAAGGTCCCAGGGCACCCTGTTGAAGTGAAACTCCCCGATTCCTTCCACCAGCCAATTCCATACCTGCCTCTCAGCATGAGACTCTTGTTGAAATGAGCTGAGGGAGCCTTTCGCATTTGAATTTTGGTATTGTCTGTACAGAGTGATTTCTCAACAGAAACTAACATTCTGGTGCTTCACTGACGAAAGCAGAATGTATTCCAGCACTAGCTGGAAGTTTTCAAAGGTCACTTTGACAGCAATTTTCACCCTCTGTGATGACTTTAGCACCTAAGTGTCATGTACAATATAGCTCCACGGCAATTGCTCAACTCCACTTGGTGCCTGCACACTTCCATGGATTATCTGGGGAGACCAAAATAGAACCCGACCACGTCTAGTGGGGGACCGAGGGCAGAGAGAGTGAGGAGAAAGAGGCTGATTTCTTCAGCCCCTCCACCTCAGCAGCCTTGGCCTCTTCTTCCCAAGCATGAATGCATAAATAGCTGCAATTGGTAGAATTACTTAAATCTAACTTTTTGGTCATTAATCCTGCAAATAGGTCTATTCTTAGATGGCTGCAATTACCAATTTGCTGCTTGTCATAACAGTCGTTAGAAACAGAAAATATTATCAAATGAATTACAGAGAAAATTATTTGGGAACTAATGCTTTTCTCCACGGTATCGGGTACAAGTGTTGGCTCAGTTCAATGCCCAGCAGAGTAAGGACTCCAGTGTGGGGAGCCAGTCACGTGACTGGCAATGAACACTTAAGGGAATGGACAGTGTTTTTAAATTTTATGATATTTTAAAAGATAAGGTTTTCTTGTGGGTAAATTGAAATGGTCAGTGAGATAAACAGTTTCCGAGTGTCAGTCCCTGGACTGGAGCCACTGCAAAGTCAGTAAAAAAAGACAGGTAATCTGTAGGTATAGAAAACTAAACGTATTTGCTACAAAGACTTTATTGCGGTTATGTTCTGGTGGTGAAAAATAATAGATGGGCTTTTAAAAATAATCATTTATTCTTCTAAATGTAGGAATCTCCCCATCAGCTATAGAATGCTCACTACCAAACCCTCCCAGAGTCCAACGTGCTTCCTTTACTCTTTGTTCCTGCTTCTTCCCAACCCACTCTCCACTCTGGATGATTCAGTTCTATATTCAGTTTTAAGGGTTAGCTTTTAAGGTTGTCTGCCTCTGGTTTCCACTTATTAGAGATACCTTTTTCCTCCGGGCTTACTCACTTAGCATGGTTTCTTCAAACTCCATCCATGCTGCTGCACATGACATTTGTCTTTTTTGATTGTCGAGTAGTATTCCAGTGTGTGTGTGTGTGTGTGTGTGTATTCACACCACATCTTTAGAATCCATTCATCTGTTTTTGGGAATTTAGACTGTTTTCATATCCTGGTTATTGTAAACAGTGCTGCAATCAACATGGGAGGCAGTTTGAGTTTGAGTTTTATGTTTTTGTATTCTCTGTGTTTATCCCTGGGAGTGGGATCACAGTGGGATCATTTTTAGACCTTTGAGAACCCTCTATTCTGTTTTCATGTGGTCTGGGCCTGTTTATATTACAACCAACAGTGTAGTAAGGTTCCTTTTCCTCCACATCCTTACCAGCATTTATTGTTTCTGGTCTTTTTGATACAGGCCATTATTCTCACAGGTGTGAGATGGTATCTCATTGTGGGTTTGATTTGCATTTTTCTGATAATAAATGATGAACATATGAACATATTTCCATTTGCCTGATAGCCATCTGTATGTCTTTGGAGAAGTGCCTATTTAGTTCTTTTGCCCATTTTTTAATTGGTTGTTTGTTTTCCATTTGTAGAGGTGTAGGAGGTTTTTTTTTTTTTTTAATCTTTGATATCAGTCCCTTGTCAGAGGTATGTTGTGCAAATATTTTTTTCCCATTCAATAGGATGTCTTTTTGTTTTGGTTACAGTTTTCTTTGGCAGTGCCAAAACTTTTTGGTTTTCTGTGGTCTCATTTGTTTATGTTTTCCTTACTACTGGAGATGAAGCCACAGCAATATTCCTGAAGCATACATTGTGAATTGTTTTGACTATGTCTTCTTCAATGTGCTTTATGGCTTCAGGTCTTCTGTCCAAATCTTTTATCCATATTGGATAAAATGGACTGTAAAGTGGACTCAGATTGCAGTGTAGGGAGTCTGGCAGAATGAAGACAATGGTGTCACCTCCTCCAGACACACAAAACAAAACTGATGCAAAAAATAAGCCAAAAACCCTGGAAGAAAGAAAATGATATCATACACAATAGAAAAATCAGTTTGACTGAAAGATATGGGAAAAACTCTAAATGTACATTAAATAATGTGTAGTAGAACCTGTAAGAGGGAGGAGTGACTGTGACAAAGAGTCCCAACAGCTACTGACGTGACCACATGCCAATGCTGGGGCCCCTGAGAGCGAGCACTCTCCTGCACTGGGAGGCGCATGAGCAGTCTCCCAATGAGGCACACATCGCAGGAGAGCTGCGCAGGGAAGGTGCAAAGCTAAGGTGACCAGCTCGAGCCTGAGACTGGGAACACAGAGTGTTGTTGTCTGATCAGGTCAGAGCAAGGGGACTTCATTATAGAACAGACTACTACTGTAATCCAGCCGAGAAATCTAAAACGCCTGCTGCCCCAACACCAGGGTGTGACCTCCAAAGCAGCTTCCCCCCATTATCCCTGGCTGAGTCATGTAACACACTTGCTACCCACAAAGAAGTGCTGTACGACTGGAACTTCATGTTTCTGAGTCTGCTGGAGATGACCCCTTGATACTTGCCCCAGTCCTCTTTTAAACATAGCCCTCACTGGCACGAGGCTCCTGATTGCTCCAGCAACTACAGAAAACAGCAGTTGAAAATTCGCCCTCACTGAAACCCATACAACACTGAGATCCAGGTGACAAAAGAATGTAGAACAGGTGCCATGCCAGAAAAGCCCTGAAAGGAGCTGCCACTCAGTGGCGTTGTGGAGGGAGCAAAAGGAGAATTCGGGGCAACCATCCTGGCAATGCTGATGGGACTTAAAAAACAATGGGGAATCTAAAAAAAACAAAACAGAGATAATGAAAATATGAGGAAGTTACATTCAGACATAATGCAGTTAAGAACTATTACAGCTGCTTAAAATAATAAAACAGAGGCCCTTATGACAGATGGAGAGAAACAACGGAGAGACACTGAATTTGAAAACACAATACTGGAGAATACAAGGATGGAACAAAGTAGTGAAAAAAGTCTACAAAATGAACGCAGTGTAAGAGTTCTCTGGGACAACTTAAAGAGAAATAATATGTGTATAAATTGGATCCCAAAAGAAGAAGAAAAAAAGAAAGGCATAAGAAACCTATTTAAAGAAATAATCACTGAGAATAATCTCACTCTGGGAAGTGAACCAGAAGTTGTGATGCACGAGGCCCAAATATATCCAAACAAAATAACACCACATAGACACACACCAAGACACATAATAATAAAACTGTCGAGAACCAATGCTAAGGACAGAGTCCTAAAAATATCAAAACAAAAAGGGAGTACCAATCAGCCTACGGCAGATTTTTCAACAGAAACTTATAAGCACAAAGGAACTGCAAAGAGATATTCAAAGTATGGGAGGAAGTCTTCTAATCTAGAGTCCTCTACCAGTAATGAAAGCAGTCAAGACGGAAGGAAGAAGGAGTTTCACTGAAAAGCAAACACCGAGCATCACATGAAAGAAACCCTCATGGGGTCACTAGAGCAACACACAGTGGATGTTGAGGTAAAAGACACCTAAATTACTTAACATGCAAGAGGAGGAGGAAAGTAATAATGTGGAATATTAGAAATAGCCAGAGATCAGACCGTTCAATGGGTCACACACATAGTCCCTCATCTACTGCTCTCCGTTGAATCCGCAAACAAAAAAATAATAGAAATAACACACAAGACAGTGGAAATGGACTCTAAACAAGCATTATTGGAAGCCCTAAAAAGAAAAAAGATAAGACAGTTACAGACAAACAACAACAAAAAACCCCATCACAAAATGGCAATAAACTGTATCTCAGTAGTCACCTTAAATGTAAATGGTTTGAACTCATCAGTCAAAAAATGCAGAGTAGAAGAATGATTTCAAGACAAAGTTCAACTTTCTGTTGCTTACAAGAAACTCATTTTCTCAACTAGAGACCAATCACAGAGTGTGGCTAACTCGACAGGACCTCAAGTGCACCTGTCTGCCCTGGCTAATGTTGCACATGGGTGAGCACACTCCCCAGAAAGGCCAACAAACAAGTGAGCAGAGCACAGCGCGCTCTGTCCTGCAAACAGCTGCAGCCCACTACTTTGCTTCAAGTAGAAGCTACAAGAAGCCCCAGGCCCCATACAGAAGCCCCAGGCCCATGCACCCCACACTCTGCGTCCGGCACATTTCCTGTTTTCCCCTGCACATACAGACCCTGTATATACCCATGGGTGGTCCTAATAAACAGACTCCAGACTCCAGACCCCAGGCTCCTGCTTCATTCTCTCTCGGCTCTGAATCACCTATGTTTGGGTGAACGTAGGGGTCAGTGCACCCCTCAGTGGGTTAGCAATAGAGATAGAACTAAAAGTGGACAAATAGTTATGCAAGAAATGGCAACCCAACCACCAAACAAACCAAAGACAACTACACTTATATTTGATAAAATAGTTACAATTAAGAAAATTGAAAAGAGAGAAAGATACTATCTTATCATTAAATATCTAATATACAAAGGAGAAATAATATAAATAGATATGTACTGATAATGGAGTTAAGAGATATATTGAAAAATTGGGCCCTCCCTGGTGGCAGAAGGTTGGAACACAACACTGCAAGCTGGCCACAGCTGCCTCAGTGGGAGTTCGATCCTCGGCCCTGGAGGTGACCCACATGGCGCAGCAGACCTCTCCTGTCTCACCGCTGCTCCCCTCAGCTGTGTACTTCCTCAATCTGCCTGTTCTGCTCCCCACGCTGTCTCTGGTGAATCCTTTCATTGTCCCTGCACCTCTGGCCTGTACCTTAATTCTGTGTGCATAAATAACTAAAAATCTTTTTTTTTTAAAAGAGGTATTTTGACACCACAATAATGCCAGGGTACCTTAATGCCCCACTTATAACAAGGAGAAGAAGAAAGAAAATATCAATAAACAGAATCACAAATTAAAAAGGAGAAATCACAGGTAACACAGGTTACCTGTGTTATAAGATAATAAGGTTATAAGATAATATTGTGGGCAACTGTATGCCAACAAATACAATAACCTTGAACAAATTTCTAGGTCAGTAAAATATCTTACAATAAACAAAGCCAGATAAGTTTACAAATTAATTCTATCAAACCTTTTAAAATAATATAATGTTTTATTTTTACATCATTTTGTGCATTTTCCCATCTCAGTTGCAATTCTATCAAACTTTTAAAGAAAAAAATATGAAAAGAAGGAATTTTTAAAAAAGATTTATTTATTTGTGCATACAGAACTGGGGTACAGACCAGAGGCTCAGGGGCAGCGAGAGGCTTCACCAGAGACAGAGTGGGGAGCAGTACAGACCGACTGACAAAGTACACTGCTGAGGGGAGCAACGGGTGGGTCAGAAGAGGTCTGCCACGCCATGTGGTCACCTCCGGGGCAGGCAGGAATCGAACTCATGCAGAGGTGGCTTTAGCTTCTCAGTGCTATGCTTTAACGCCCTGTGCCACCAGGGAGGGCCAGAAGGAATGTTTTTATGGATATTTTATGATGCCAAATTTACAGATACAACATAAAAAAATTATAGACTAATATCCTTGATGAGCATCAACACAAAAAAATTTCAACCAAATACTAGAAAATGCAGAGTATATCACAAGTATTATACACCTTGGTCAAATGTTTCATCTCAGTGATGCAAAGATAGTTTAATATACATAAATCAATGTATTATTGCTAATGTATCAACAAAAGTAAAGAAAAATTATATGATCATAGCAATATGTGATATGTGAAGAAATATGTGAAGAAAAAGCATTTGATAAGATTTAACACCCACTTATGATAAAAACTCTAACCAAGTTGGGAATAAAAGGAACCTACCATAATATAATAAAGACCATATATCACAAACCAGCTGTCAATAAATACTTAATAGTGAAGAACTGAAAACTTCCCCTATAAGGTCTGTAATAAGACACAGATGCCCACTGTCATTATTTCTATTTAACTTACTATTAGAGGTTTTAGGCAAGCTATTAGAAAAACACAGGAAACAGTAAATTCAAATAGAAAAGAAGTGAAATTTATCACTATTCACAGATATATATAAGAAGTTATTAGCAGCAAGCAATGAAGGAAACAAAATGGTAGACTGCATAATCAACATACAAAATCCAATGATTAAAAAAAAATACAGTGGATAAGAACAAAATAAATTGAGAAAATAATTCCATCTGTAATTGCCTCAAAAGAAATTCAAAACCCTGGAATCAATAAAGGCACTAAAACACCTAGATAATATCATCAAAGGACTTATATGGTGACATAGGAGATGCTCATGGGTGGGGAGAATAACTAATCAAAATAACTACCTCTGTTAAACACAAATTTAATGCAACTCCCATCAAAGTATCAGCAATATTTTGCAACGAGTTTACAAAAAACTACTGATAGTTATATGGAACTGCAAAGACCTCAAGTTGCAAAAGCACCCTAGGGACAAAGAAAGGTATCATTTTTTTTAAAAGATTTATTTATTTATGTATACAGAACTGGGGTGCAGGCCAGAGGTGCAAGGGGGTCAGAGGACTCACCAGAGACAGGGGGAGCAGAACAGGCAGGACTCACCAGAGACAGGGGAGCAGAACAGGCAGACTGATGAAGTATACTGCTGAGGGGAGCAGTGGGCAGGTCAGGATTACTCACTAACACCATACACAAAAATAAATTCCAAAGGGATTAAAGATTTAGATGTACAACCTGCAACAAAATACATAGCAGAAAACACTAGCAATACATTCCATGGTATCAACAACAAAGATGTTCTTGGTGACTCAACCCCTATGGCAGGAGAATTAAAAACAAATAATTAGGATTACCTCGAGTTCAAAAGCTTCTATGCTGTAATAAAGGTGAGTAAATAAAAGCCCTACTGAACAGGAAAAATGTTTGCACAATAACTGGTAAGAGTTCAATATCTAAGATATAAAAAAATAATATATGTCAACAACAAAATACCCAAATAACCCAATTAATAAAGGCAAAAGATATGCACAGACAATTCACTAGTGGATAACTAGAGGGAATAAAAGACATATATACAAGTATTTATCAGCACTTCTAATAAGAGAGATGCAGATTAGAACTATAGTGAGAGATTACCTCATGCCCATAAAATGGCTCATATCAAAAAGGAGAGATTGAGGGGAGGCAGAGAAGTAGAAACCTATTATACTGTTGGTGGGAAAGGGAACTGGTAAAGCCATTATGGAAGCAATCTGGATTTACCTTAAAAAATTAAAAAAAAGGAAATACCATATGGCCTGGAACTTCTACGCTTGGGCCTATTTCCAAAGCATGAGAAACCATCACCAACCCCCGTATGTTCTCTAGTGTTTAGAGCAGCCTCATTTACACAGCCTAAGTCTCAGGCCAGAAGTGCAGGGGTGGTGAGAGCATTCACCAGAGACAGAGTGGGGAGCAGAACAGGCAGATGGATGTGGTACACTGCTGAGGGGAGCAGCGGGCGGGTCAGGAGAGGTCTGCTGTACCCTACTTGGGGGTCTACTTGGTCTACTTGGGGGCCAGAATCGAACTCGTGCTGAAGCAGCTGCAGCCAACTTGCAGTGCTATGTCCTAACCTGTTGTGCCACCAGGGAGGGCCCAGAATGCAGTCATTTTTAATAAGATGAAGGGAGTCAGGGCAGAAGAGCATGGCAGAGTTTGCCGCCAGCACCAAGAATTAACGAGAAATGAACCTTTGTTCTTTAAACTAGGGAGGAGTGAGCTCCTTTACCATAGCATGATCTGACTTACCCTGCCTGAAAAGAAACCTATTTGATAATGTCTATCAGAATCCAAAATATACCTTTGAGTCTGCATTTTGAAAAAAGGTATATGCAGCAAAGCATGTCAGAAGAATAAAAACAAATACTGGACATCTAAATGACAGACAGTTTGACCACATAAAGCACTTTCAAAAACTAGTGGACATCAACAAGCTTCCTGAGGGCGCTGAGGTTAAGGGGGAGAGGGCAAGGAGAGAAGGGACCCACGGAAGGGAGGCGCTAAAAAAAGAAAAAATGAGAACATCCACTGTCACGCGGGATAGCTCTGTACTGGTCAGGGCTCGGATTTACTAGACCCTAAGTCACAGTCAGGCTCCGCAGCCGGAGGCGGTTCTCAATGCTCGCGTTACATTTGCGCTCTCCGCGCACCTCCCACCCTTGCCTCGTGTGGGAAAGAAATGGGATCAAGCTGGAAAAGTAAAATGCAGACTCAAAGGTATATTTTGGATGCTGATAGACATTATCAAATAGGTTTCTTTTCAGGCAGGGTAAGTCAGATCACGCTATGGTAAAGGAGCTCACTCCTCCCTAGTTTAAAGAACAAAGGTTCATTTCTCGTTAATTCTTGGTGCTGGCGGCAGACTCTGCGATGCTCCTCTGCCCTGACTCCTGCAGAGGCTCGGGGTGACAGCAATGTGGCCCTTTCAGCAGAGGGACCATGAGAGGACGCGGGTGGCAGGTTACTGGCCACGCGGGCCACCTTCATTTTTGACTGGTCAAGCTATGTCGGGAGGACAGGCCTGGGAGGAGGCACCGTGGGGGCGACCCCATCCTGTGCAAAGTGCACCCCCTTTCCAGGCCCTGGGTCCCACACAGGTTCTCAGCAAATGCCCTAATTTTGTCCTGATAGATGACAAATCTTACCTCAGGAAATTTAATTTCATCTATGCTTAGATAATATATCCCTTCCCTTGTTAAAACACTACCCTAAAATACTCAGCCTTCAGAGAGACAGGTAAGCTGGGCAGAGTTCCCCCCACTCCTGTGTTGCTGGAGTCCCTGCTCGGGGAGCCCTGAGGGTGTGGGTGCTGAGGACAGAGCAGTGGAGGCTAAGGGCACTGCCTCAGGAAACCGGGAGCCCCGGCAATGAAGTCTGTTGTGTTGACTCATCAGCTTCAACAGCTCTGTATCCAGGTGACTTGTTCTGGTTGTTACTTGGAGAACAGAATCAGAACCCAGAAATCTAAGAAGCTGTTCCCTGGATGGCAGACTAGATCTGCTTACCCAGACAGGATCTAGAAGGGCCTTCCTTTCTGCTAAAGAGGACCAGTGCCTGTGGGCACAGGTCAACATGGGCCCTGGCACCAGAGTGGGGCAGGGAGGGGTGGGAAAAATAATAAAAGACCTAAGTCTTTGAAACTAAAGGGACCCGTCCTTGTGAAGGAATTAAATATATTCCTTTGATGTATGATTGACATACAGGAAAGCTGTACATATTTAGTGTCTACAACTTGATGGATTTGAAGATAAATTTACATCTGTGACACCATCACCACAATCTATGCTATAAACCTATCCATCACCTCCAAGTTTCCTCCCCTTATTATTATTCTCCTATAATGAAGACACTGAAGTACAGACCTCACCTCTTAGTGAATTTTTAAGTAGACAACACGGAAGGAGGGGTCTTTGGTGGTGGTGTCAATCATGGGGGCAGGCAATGGCGTGTGTGTGTGTGTGCGTGCGTGCTTGGACTCAAGCAGTGCAGTGATCTGGTGATTAAAGTTATATTCCCCCAGCTGGTTGAGATCCTTGTCACAGGACGAAGCAGGCAGCAATGGTTGTGTGGCACTTAATTTGCAGAGCTTGTAAGATTTGGGAAATAAGACCAAATTTTACCTCAGGACAACATGTAAATTATATCTCCATGTTCTTTTCATCTCCAAAGACTTTGCTGGAAGGGCCAGGTGATTTGGTAGCCAGTCAGTCCATGAGGGCGCAGCCAGTGCCCGGGCAGCCATGCTTCCCAGGCTGAGCTCAGTGGACATCGCTGCCCCTTGAGGTGAGCTCACTGCCGGCACAGGGTGCTGGGAGCCCTGTGTGATTGTGGGTGCATGTTGAGTTGTTTTTTTATTTGATCTTAAAATAAGCACAACCTTTAAATCTGACTCAATGCAGGCAGTTTGATGGCATGGGTGAAGTCCTAATTGCAAATACATAATTTTGTTTCTTACAAAGTGTTCACAAGTTTGGGAATTGTCAACTTAAAGTATATAGGAGATTAGGGCCCTCCCTGGTGGTGCAACAGGTTACAGCGCAGCACTATGAAGCTATTGCAGCCACTGCAGCACAAGTTCGATTCCCTGCCAGAGAGCTGACCCACATGGCACAGCAGACCTCTCCTGTTTCCCCGCTGCTCCCCTCAGCAGTAGACTTCATTGATCTGCCTGGTCTGCTCCCCACTCTGTCTCTGGTGAATCCTCTCACCCCCTCCACACCTCTGGCCTGTACCCCAGTTCTGTATACATAAATAAATCTTTTTAAAAAGTATATGAGATTGTACATAAATATCAACATGGCTGCTTTTTTCTAAAAGTACTAGAATTTCTGTCACTATTGAGCCATTGCCTCCTACGGCAGCCTGCCACGGCTCAGTGGTCACTTCACTTTCAACTTGCCACAGTCCTCACACCTCGCTATTGCTCACACCCTACCATCTTACTTATCTACCGCCTGCATGCAGTTTCTGTCCTCAGCTGTAACCAGTGGTACAGTTAACAGTGTTTTAAAGGGAACAGAAATGCCATGAAGTTAACTGCAGCCTACCAGGTTTGTATCAAATGCGTTGCTAGAAGTTCCACTACAGTGAAGACAGTGGAGTCTGGTCAGGGACTGAGACCTAGACACCATCACACAGCTCCTCCAGCTGCTCATTCTGTGCTCAGGGTTAAACGGGTAGAGCTATTGTCCTTGTCTTACAGTTGGAGAAACAAAGGCTGACAGAGGTAAGGCTACTCGCTTCAGGTCACCCTCAAGGTAGTGACAATTGCTTGTCAGGGTCCAGCTTTCTCTTTTTGTCTTATTCCATCCACCATCTGTCCTACTTGTCTTCTCGTGTAATGGACTGTTATTCTGCTCTGCTCTGCTCTACTCTATTATATTCTATTCCAGGGGAAACTGGTAGTATTTGCCATAGATTAGCAACTCTAAATGCAGTGTGGATAGATGTACATATTCTCTAATTTTCTCATTTTATCTTTCTCAATTTCTTCTCCCTCTCCAGCTCTCTACTCACTGACATAGAGAGAATAGCGATGCCAGTGGCTGGCGAAGTCCCAGGAGAATAATTAAAGATGGAAGATAAGTAATTTTTGGCACATATATCTTGGGTCTTTGAATGGAATCTTCAATCAAACCCTCTCATTCTGTTGGCAGAGGGTGAAGCTAGGAGCCTTCCTGTGATATGGCTAGCCACTAGCACCTTCACACCTGTGATGTGAAGGCAGATCAGGAAGATCTCAAGTTTTACTTCCTGAAAGCTGAGTCCATGCTACTATGTTGGAGAGCGGGGAGACACATTAAAGCTGCTCTGTGTGCCTGACGTTGGCTTGGATGCTGTGCTCAGTGCGAGACAGGGTCACAGGCTAAGGAGCAGGATTCAAGGGGAGGTGTAGGGATCTGATATGCAGAGATGTAGCAAGCCAGAGAAAAGAGTTTAAAAGATGTGCCATGGAAGTAGCAGGATTCCTATAGCCCAAAGAGTTGAATTTGGAGTAAACAAAACAGCTGAAGTGACACTGGGAGAGGAAATTGGTTGCAATGTTATGCACTGGCCAGCAACTTCATGTGAGAGCTTCAGCTGGCTACACAAGGAGATTTTATTGGTCCATATTAGCTGGGAGCCCAGAGTATGTGGCTTGGGAGTCTGGATCCAGGCTCCCAGACTGTTGCCAGGACTCCATTCTGCTGGCTCCCGGGCCATCTTCACTGGGAGGCAGGGCCCCCTCCTGGCAGGACCCAGTGGATACATTCTTCCTTTTCTGATGGTTCCAAAAATCTGAGGGCTGAAGCCCACTGTCTCTGACAAACCTCTAGGGCTATCTGCCCATCCTGAACCAGTCACCTTGGGAGGGAAGATGGTGTCTGGATCGATCAGACCTGGCCATCTGCCTGCCAAGCAAGGGTCAGTCAGTCTCCTTGGGTTGGTGGACTGTTTTGGTGTGTGTGTGTGGGGTTGATTCTTCATCTTCATTCTTCTAGTGACAGTCAAGATGTCACAAGAAGAAGGGCTGGATTTTCAGGGCCACAACAGACAGTCCATATCCCTTATAGTTTCAAGGAAAGGGTGTAAAGTGAGGACATGGTACATGGGGGTGACTCTGAGGTCTTCAAGAAGCTGAAGGTGGATGAGGTTGATGGAGGACCTTGAAAGCCAGGGGAACTTGACAATATAGTTTGAAAAGACACAATTAATTATGCAGCATTTCTTTCCTTTCCTTCTCTTCATGAACACAAAAACATCCAGGTCTTTAATTATACACTATCAGGAATATTGTTCTTTAGCGAGTCCTTTCAGTGGCCTCCTAAAACCATGATCATCCCCATTTGCAATAAAACCTCCCTCCCATCACTGATATGGGAAAACTTCCTCCCCTTTGGCTTTTTAAACATACCATTAAAACCATGTTCAGTGTGGATCTACGTACTAGTGTGAGGGATGAAAACAGGGTGAGTACAGGGAGAAGTCTCACCTTGCCCAGACAACAATCTTTGAACAAGCACACAGTTCCTTTTTCCTTGCTATGTGACCTTAGGCAGGTTCCTTAACCATTCTGAACTTTGGTTTCCTTGTTTGGTAATGAGAATCACCAGGATGCCTTACTTATAGGGCTGTTATAGTAATGTAAAATGTACACAATGTCTAGTGAGTAGCTGGTAGTTGGTAGGTGGTAAATGTGTTTATCCTGCACTGTGAAAAATATCAAATGTGACATCTTATTCCAACTGAATAGTGCTTTGGTTAAGAAGAAAGAACTAGCCTGGAGCCTGGGGCGCTACTCGCCCTATAATTGCAGCGATATAATAGCCTGTAATCTTATTTAGACACACTCTCTCAGGTCCAGTGTGCATGCTCTGGCTCTGCGTCCCAGGTGCTACTTGGAGAGCGTGGCCACAGGAGCTGTCCCAGGTGCTGACACAAGCCAGCCCAGGCAGACATTGGAGAGGAGGCCGCAGAAGTGCTTGTCTTCCAACAGAGCCATCTTGCTAATGGCCAGACTCTGCTGTGGGCCCTGCTGTGCTGATTCAGCAGAAAAGAACAATGTGTCTGCCAGGCCCTGGCATTGATGTCCTCCTCCTCAGTTCAGAGTCTGCTCAAACTGGAAGGCTGTGACTCCAGAATACACGACCTCCAGGACAACAAGGAGCACCTACAGAAATGTCATCTATCCCTGTGCTCGATGTCAGGCATCAGTTTACTTCTTCTAGCCTCAGAGATGTCCAGGACCCTTGAAGGTGCCCAGAGATTTCAGGAGGCGCCCTAGAAACATGGAACTCATTTGCCTTCCATCCCCTCTCCTCTGCCAGCCATTTTTTGCTTGCCATGAGCTCCGCAGCATTCCTCCCCACAGCTTCCCTCTTTCTGCTCTCCCAGCAT
Source organism: Condylura cristata (assembly GCF_000260355.1). Lineage (NCBI taxonomy): Eukaryota > Metazoa > Chordata > Mammalia > Eulipotyphla > Talpidae > Condylura > Condylura cristata. Next base: position 8,933,901 of record NW_004567140.1, read on the forward strand.
TTCTGCTCATTCCTGAAGCTCACACTGGGCCCATCCTTCCTCCCCCAGGGTGCCTGCTCCTCAGGGGGATCCTCCCCTGAAAACTTTACACTAAGCACTGTCTCCAGAAGGGTTTCCCTTAGGACACTTTCTCCTCTGGGAGCTATTCTCTGCTGATATCTTCTTGCCTGAAGCTCAGCTCTGGGATGGGCACCATGGAGACAGCTGAGAACAGGAGGCAGGTCCTGCCACCCAGGACTGACTCTCACCAGGCACCAGTAATGAGTGAGGAAATTCACCAGTGAATTTGCATTGAATTTAAATATATATTTGCATCTATTTTGCCAAGGATGTGAAGTTGAATCCCCAGGCAGTTTTCAAACTGAACATTTCAGGGCTGTCACCCTTAAGATTGTGATTTCCTTTTTCTCTTCTCCGCCTTCTCACATACTGATGTCAGTGGTGAGATCCCCACCGTGAGAGCAGAGCAGGGAAGAGGAAGGGGGAAGACATGCTGGGTGCAGAAGAGTGAAGACAAGGGATCATCTCTGTTACTCCTCATCTTGGATCTGGCTTGGGGAGCTCAACTCAATTCCCTGGGGCCAGGGCTCAGAGCTCTAAGGAGCCACTGGACAGTTCTTGTTGAGTAATCTCCATGTTCCAGGCCCTGCCCTCTAGTCTGGAGGGAGAGACAGCCTTCTGCTAAGGGGATGCTGGTCAGGGCTGTGATGGAGACTCTGCTGGGCCCTTTGAAGTTACAAAGGTGGCAGGAGGTGGTCACTTTGCTCTGGCTTGGAGATGGGATTGTGAAAGTGTCCTGATGCTTGAATGGAGACTTGAGAGAAAAGAGTGGGGATGGGATTGCCTAGGAAGGGGGTAAGGCAGAAGCTATGACAGCCAGGTTATCTGAAAGTCAGATCCCAAGTACCTAGCCTCTGACAGGCTAGGACATAGCAGATAAAGGGTGTTACCAGGGGCATGATTCCGTTTCGATTTTTAGTTACTTTGCTTTCTGGCTCTTTGGGAGCCAGTTCCTCTCTCCCAGCCAGAGAAGCTTCTCAAGGATGGGAGCTGCGAATCTCCTGTGAAAGTCGTTCACAGAACCCTGGTACACGGTGAATCAGTAAAAACACAGCAGGCATGCTCAAGGTGGAAGGACATGTGCAGGGACCCAGGGATGAGCCCCATATGCTGGGAACTGGCCTTCATAGGGCCACCCACGCTTTGCTCAGGGCTCACTGCTGACTGCCGCAGGAGAGGCCACCTTCAGCCAGGACACCCTACAAAAGAAGGAGGGAGGACAGAGGCGGTGAGGCGTGGTGAATAGCTCAGGAGGCCGCTCAGAAGACCTCAGGAGTGGGAGCCTAGACGATGCTGACTCAGAGCCCAGAGATAGCGGGGCCTGGTCCCTCCTTGAGTAGGGTCCTGGGGGGGAAGAGGGAACAAATGGGTAGTCATCCCCTCCCTTCTCCACCCACTTTTAAATGACTCAGAGTTGAGGTTAGGCATCCTACCCCCACCCCCTCTGCAACCATAAATTACCCAAGAGAGGCTCTCAGGGGCACCACGGTCTAGGTAGTGTCATGGGGCCACCTGGAGAGGCAGAATAAAGCAGGAGACTGACAGCCCTTCCGCAGTGCTGACTTTCTAATTACAAGATTATGAACCATCCCTGGCCGAGGTATACTGTTTTTTTGTTATGTTCCTCTATTACAGTAAATTGCCCACTATTATTGTCTGAAATTTGTTTTGGTAATTCAGGGATGCTGGGTTTTATTTAAAAGGTTAGAGCAAAATAAGGAAAAAGTAGAAATCACCAGAGGATGTCACTTTACCAAATAATCCCCATTACAAAAACTGGAATTGCTTAAAAAAAAAAAAAAAAAGGCCTAACTGGTACAGGAGACTTTTTCTTCCTATCTGGGGCTGTCCCATGGGTTCTAAACTATGAACATCCCCCATAAATTTGAGTATTAGAAATGAGAAGAAATTGAGAATTGGGCTAACCGTGAGTGTGCTCGGTGGGAGTATGGCTCCAATGTTGAATATGATTCCTGACTTTGTCTGTCCCCCTTCCTAGCCTGGGAGACCCCCAAGGACTTCAGGGCTGTGCAGGGCGCCATGCAGCTGAGCCGCTTGCAGCCTCACAGCTTCCACAGTCAGGAGGCAGCAGCCTGGCACCCTGCTCTGCTGTTGACCTCTGGCGGTTCTTAATACCTTAATCCTTAATGTTTTGACCCTGTGTTTTCATTTCTTGAAGCCCCAGAAATCATATCGTTTATTCTGAGCACATTGAAGGCTCTGATGTCCTATAGCAAAGAAACCCATTTCATCTTGCTCAACACATCATTTCTCAAAGTTGTTTCACTTTGAAGTCTTATTTTAAAAAGACTGCCTATTAGCAAGCTGGGGATTTGCAAACCTCAGAAGACACTGCACAATGGGCCCGCTCTGGTGGTACAAAGCATTGAAGCGCAGCTCTAGGAAGTTAGCCACAGGGGCTTCAGCACAGGTTCAATCCCTGGCCCGTAGCTGACCCACATGGCGCGGCAGACCACTCCTGTCTCCCCGCTGCTCCCCTCAGCAGTGGACGTCATCAACCTGCCTGTTCTGCTGCCCACTCTGTCTCTGATGAATCCTCTCACCAGCCCTGCATCTCTGGCCTGTACCCCAGCTCTGTGTGCATAAATAAATAAATCTTTTAAAAAAAAATCAGAAAACTAACATTTGTGTTTTTTTTTAAAAAAAAGAAGAAGAAGAAGAAGAAGACTCGGCACAAGAGGCCATCTGAAGTGGGAAAGATGCTATTGATAAAAGCTGCTCAGAAATGGGCATGTGTGGATAAGGGAGATGTCATTTGAAGTTCTTAAATTTAATCTCTGGTTCTTCTGGGAACATTGATGCTGTGAAAACCAGGCTCCTCCAGGACTGGGGAGGAACTCACTTGGACACTTGGAGAGCGTCAGAAGAGTTGACCTTGGACTGAGATCCAAGGTCACACTCAGCCACTGCACCAGCAGCCCATCTTTGCCACATGCTTGGTCAGTTGCTTCAAAATGTGGCCAATGTAAACAGAGAGAAAGGCGTTAGACTGGTTGCTGGATGTCATATGGGTGAATGGAGTGTGAATGCTTCATTTACTTTTATGATTCTGTTACTTGTTTTAAACTTCAATCATTTTGGAAGTTGTCTAATCAGGCCTCCTGACCCTTCAGGACCACTTTGGACAAGGTACCTCTGCTCCCACCTCAATAATATGGGGCACCACCAAGGACTCAGAGGGGTGTCCACCTGGCTGGAGGGGTGGTGAGACTCACCCCCTGGGGACTTTGGGCCAGTTCCCTGGCTAGCCGGGCAGCAACTCTTTATGCATCAGCAGTTCTGACTCTTGAGCCATGAATTCTGCAGGGGCTGAGTCACGCGGGCCATCCTCAGGGGCACAGCCTGGCACCCAGACCAGAGACCGTTGCACTCCAGGCATAGGTCTCTCAAGCATCGTCTGCTCATAGGATAAGAGGCAGCAGCAGGCTCAAACATTGTACCCAGGTGAGCTTTGTTTTCATATTTGTCTGGCCCTGGCTCCCACCACATCTGTCACGACCAAAACATGTATATCCACAGTGTGGCATTGGCCATGGACACACATGTGGATCGAGGGAATAGAATAGAGTGCCTGAAATAAGCACTATATAAAATATGAACGTACTGTCAATTACTTTAACAAAAGAGCGAAGAATATACAATGGGGAAAACATTGTCTTTTCAATAAGTGCTATTTGGAAAACTGAGGGGCACAAGAACTCACCCACTGTCTTAACATAAAAAGGATTAAAGAGGCCCTCCCTGGTGGCACAATCAGTTAATGCACAGCACTGAGAAGCTGTCCAAAGCCACTGCAGCCCGAGTTCGATCCCAGCCAGGGAGGTGACCCACATGTCATGGCAGACCTCTCCTGACTGCTCACTGCTCCCCTCAGCATGTATTTCAGTCCATCTGCTTGTTCTGCTCCCCGCTGTCTCTGGTGCATCCTCTCACCGCCCAAACCTCTGGCCCACACCCCTGTTCTTGTATGTATAAATAAATCTTGATTAACGACTTGCAGGTAAGACTTGAAACCACTGAACTCCTGGACGAAAACATTAATTTGGTTAGCTCCTTGACTTTCGTTTTGGCGATGAGTTTTTGAAACTGACGCCAAAAGCAAAAGCAGAAGTAAGCTAGTGAGCCTACATCAAACTGAAAAACCTAGTGCAGAGTAAAGGAAATCATTAAGAAAATGAAATGACAACCTGTGGAATGGGAGAAAAGATTTGCAAGGTGTGTATCCGAGAAGGGGCTAGTGTCCAAAGTTTACAAGTAACTCATATAACATAATAGCAAACAACAAGGGAAAAGCCCTAAGCAATTTAATTAAAAAACAGGCAGAAAGTCTGATTAGAAGACAGAAGTGCCAACAGGTAAACGGAATGTGGTAAAGAACATCAATTATCAGGGAAATGCCAAGGCCATGATGATTGTTACCAAAATGATAAGAATTAACAAGTGTTGGTGAAGCGGTGGAGAGAAGGGAGTTCTCATGCATTTTCAGTGAAAATGTAAATCTGTGTAGCACCTATGGGACACTTTTTATCCTGTCAAGTTTTCTCAAAAAATTGAAAATAGTGCTACCATACATTGATGCAGTAATTCAACATATGGGTGTTTACCCAAAGAAAATGAAAAAACTAACTGAAAAAGATATCTGACCTCTCAAGGTCACTGCAGTGTTAGTCACAGTAGCTAAGATATACAAACAACCTAAGTACCCATGAATGGATAAAGAAATCATGCTCTGTATAAATGATGGAATATTTTTCAGCTATAAAAAGAATGAAATCTTGG
>NW_004567140.1:8939000-8977541 GCF_000260355.1 Condylura cristata
CCCGCCCGGGAGGTGACCACATGGTGCAGCAGACCTCTCCTGGCCCGCCCACTGCTCCCCTCAGCAGTGTATTTCAGTACATCTGCCTCTTTTGCTCCCCACTCTGTCTCTGGTGAATTCTATCACCCTCTGCACCTCTGGCCTGTACCCCAGTTCTGTATTCATTTAAAAAAAAATGAATGAAATCTTGACGTTTACAACAACATGGAATGGACCTCCAGTGCTTTGTGCTAAGTGAAATAAGTCAGACAGAGAAAGACAATCCTGTATGATCTCTTTTACATGTGGAATTTCAAAAAGCAAAAACCAACTCAAAGCTAGAGAGCAGATTGTTGGGCGCCAGGGAGGGAGGATGGGGCTTGGCCAGTGTAGGAAGGGAGCCAGGAGGTCCGCAGAAAGCAAAAGGAAGGAAGTGGTGTCCAACCTTTTTCTCTCTGCAGCTTTCCCTCACAGGGATGATCCCTCTAGCATTTATGAAATGACAAGCTTATAAATTCACTATACATCCAGGTACAATAGCCACAATACAGCAAGCTGTTTTTTTTTAATACCTCCCTTTACATAATTGTAAGTAGAGTGATTGTGTGAAATTCAGTGTCAAGGGCATGCCAGGTGCATCCCCCAGCGGCTCTAGGGGTTCTTTGTGAAGGGTATTTCTCTTCCACTTCGCTCCTGGGGATGGAACCTGGCCTGAATCCTCCCCGTGTCTGCCATGCCTAAGCAATGCAGCCCCCAGGGACATCCCCATGCTGGGGCAGGGAGGAATGCTATCGGCATGCGTCACCCACTCTCTGCTGTGCTTTGCTTCTCAGCGTTGCCTCACCACACACTTGCCAGCTGCCTACATTTTGCCTTCTGATTCCCTCTAATTGCCCCACCCCCCACCGAAGTCTAGGCCAGGAGCCCCCACCAGCGTCTCTTATTCTGGCATTCTCTTGAAGTTCATGGCCACTGTGGTTCTTCCTTTTTCATCGTTCAAAAAGGATTGGATGCAGAAGTCACTTTCACCAATATAGGTCAAATATCAACTAAGAGAAAGAGGCATAGACATAGTGAAGCCTTGGAGTATTAGGTGAGGCTCTCAGCTTAGTGGTAGGCACGGTGAAGGGAGCAGTAGAAAGTGATGCCCTTGCCTTGGAAATAGGAGGGGACAAACAAACTCCTTGAGAGTTACTAGCTTTGGGCTACCAGCTAGCAGGCGTCTGGAAGGGAAACATGACAATTGTATATTTGATTCTACTTTGGAAAAGAGAAATGTCTTCTATGTTATTCTTTACTGCTAAGATATTTACCAAATTAAAACACTGAATCATAATGGGCTAGAAAAGTTTCCACAGAATATATTAAGTTTCCAGAGGAGTCAGGCTGGGAGTAAAAATAATGAAACACGTGGCCTGTTAAAACAAAAGGGAATAGTGAAGACTGTGGCAAAGTGAAGAGCTTAAATGTGCTCTTACGTGTTAGTGTAGTTAGAAGTTCAATATTTCAAAAATTGTTGGAATATGAATTGTCAACAAATCTGAATTTGTGTGATAGCTCCCAATTTTTAAAGCTGGGAATTAATTGAAAACATTCTGAGTGACTCAAATCATTGACTTGTGCACCACCACGGGATTGTGGTCAGGGTGAAAAAATGAAGAGGCGGGTAAAGGAGTTGCCAGATCTCTCAAACGGTCACTCACGGAATCAGAATTCCCAATGACTTTTGGGCAACTGCAGGTCTCGTACAGGTAGTGTAAGAGTCTGTCCTAAAAATCCTGGACTCGAGCTGGTCACTCTTATTTCGGCTGTCCACCCATAAAGCCCAGTATGCCGGCCTCTCTCTTTCCCCGGGGGCATCATGGGCCCTGAAGCTCCCTCCTCTCCCCTGTCAGCATGCACACTCACAACGGTAGGGCCATTGCCCCACTCACCACTTGGCATTGGGGGCACCTCCGGAAATACTGGGATGAAATGCGCTCTCTGCCCTCCACAGGCTGCCCTGGACACAGGGCTTCTTCTCTGAAGCCGTCTCTGAGGCATCTGTAAGATGGTCTAGGTTGAATCAGTGGGGAAAGTGTTTGAAGAAAGCAAAGCAAACTTAGTGTGCAAACCCAGCCCCAGCGTCTTCCAGATGCACCCTCAAATCTGCCCATCGTTGCAAAAATCGCCAACCATTCTCCACATGGTCTTGCGCGGGTTTCTGGAGGTGAAAATTCCAGGGCGCCCTGCAGTGGGGGTGTCGCTGCCTAAAGGACCTGGGTGTCATTACAGCCATTCCTGCCACTGAGCCTAATTTCCCAGCTCCTCCCTGCCTGCCCTCAGGCACACACCTGTAGTGGCCACCGAGCGTGCTCTCTCCTGGCCTCTTGATTAATTCTTTGCAGGTATAAATCGACAATTATTATGCTTCCCATTAGTCATCTCTCCTCTGGGCTGTACAAATTTAGTTCTCCTGATAGCAATGAATCATGGGACAAAGTGTTCATTTGCATTACGTGCGAGCTCTTTCAATCAAACTCTGTTTTTATAACACCTCATTGCAAGTCTCCTTAACATCTCTCTGTTCTGAACGTTGGAAGCTCTAATGACACAGAGTCTGTCACCCCTCTCCCCACCTCTCCCCTCTGCTCGTGGTCTCCAGCACCTGGTGTGGAGAGGGGGTTGGGCGCTTTTATTTGCCTTGCGCTGGCGCCAGAGCCCAAGTGGGGAAGCAGATCGAGATTCACTCAAGAGCTGACAAAAATTGATAATAATGAGCCAATTTACATGGAAGAGACTCATTACCAAGCTAGTTACCAGTACGCTGGGTTGCTGGATTTCTGCCAATAAATTGGATCTCCTGTGGTGAGCGATTTTTCACCAGCTTGTAGGAAATCTCTCCAGCTTAAAAATACTTCAGGGAAATCATCTTTTCAATGAAAAGAGGACAGCGTGTCTAGTCGTGTAAGTGGCGTGTGGGGGGAAGGGCCCCCGTGACGTCACAGACACTTTCACTATTTCCCAGCTCCCTGCTCTTTGTCGCACTGAGACGTGGTTGTGACTCCCTCCAGAAGGCACCTCCAAATGAGGGCTTAATTTTCAAACACAATAGGCTGAGCAACACAACAACTCACTTGGAGGTGAAACGGTCATGATTTGGTGTCTGTGATGCAATATCCTGTCCTTGGAATCAGTCAAGACCTCATGGTGGACTCTGTTTATGTGACTGGGAAGGAATGAAAACGCATAGGAATTGAATTTTGCCCAAAATTTTCTCCCTAAAAACCTTTGGTTTTCATTATCTGGAAATTTCCCTCAGATGGCAACTTTTTCTGTGACGAGCGTCCTTAGACTGGGTAGTTATAAACAAACTCATTGTTTACAGATCAGGGGTTGATGCAGGAGATCTGGGTGCCAGCTTGGTGGGTCCCGGGGGGAACCTGTCCCCTGGTTCAGAGATGGCTGTCTTCTCTCCGTGTTCCCTGTGACGGAAGGGGCAATGGAGCTCTCCAGTGTCTTTTACAAGCATACAAGTCTTGTTCACGAGGGCAGAGCCTGTCAAAGGCCCTACTTCCTAACACCGTTACTGCAGGGACTAGGATTACAACCTATGAATTTGGGGGCACAGCTGTGGTTATGGATATTGGCTGTGGGTAGCATTGGGAAAGACTACATATTCAACCCCCACTTTGTCTCACTGGCCCATTGTGTCTGGGCACGATTTCAGGGGGTGAGAAAAAAGCACCGTACATCTCCCATGAGTCCCCTAAGAGCTGTCTGTTCTTGTCTCCTGCCCCCACAAGTATGTTTTCCCTGGAGCTGGGTCTTTGAAATACATCAGAACACTGGGTTGTTATTGACTGAAATAGGGGTTGCACTTTCCTCGTGTGTCACACAAATACAGACCGGTAGAAGCATCATGGCTTCCCTGTGCTCTGTCAGTAGCCCCTTCAACCAACAACAGCCCTCCTGTGGGAATGAGGCTCAGGTCTGCTGGAGTCCAGCTACCTCACCTGTGCAGGTGATGGGTACAGAGCTCGTGATAGAGACATGGTCTGAGGGGAAGAGCCCGGGGTTGTGACCCACAGAGAGTGGCAAGGACTCCCATCAGCTACACCCTGGTGAGTGCTCAGAACACCTGCCTGGTGCTATAATTTTGTGTGTGTGCTGCCTTGCCCTTGAGGCTGTCATCCTAGAGAAAGGGGCTTTCGCTGAGGTGGTCTCCACCCCACCTGCACAAGCCGAGCATGTAATCAGTGTCAAAATAGGCCTGGCAGGGCCCTCCCTGGTGGTGCAAAGGGTTAGAGGGCAGCACAGCAAGCCAGCTTCAGCCACTTCAGTGCAAATTCGATTCCCAGCCCTGGAGGTGACCCACATGGCACCGCAGACCTCTCCTGACCCACCTGCTGTTCCCCTCAGCAGTGTACTTCATTGATCTGCCTGTTCTGCTCCCCACTCTGTCTCTGGTGACTCCTCTCACCAGCTCTGCACCCAGTTCTGTATGCATAAATAAATAAATCTTTAAAAAAAAAATAGGCCTGGTGGCTTGAAGTTAGATGCCTTTGTTTGGAACCTCTGGATTTACTCATAGTTTCTCCTTTTTGCATTCCCTGAGGTAAGTGATTGCACTTCCTCATGCTTCGGGTTCTCTATCCATACCATGAGAACAATCAGGCCTCCTGGCAGCGAGGAAGACGTGAAGTGAGAAGCAGTAAAGCCTGGCACACGCGGCGCCAGGTGCGGCAGGTGCCCTCCCTACGGCGGCTTGCCCAAGCGCACTGCTTCGAAGCAGGGTTCCTGCTGGGAAGGGCCTGGCCTCGCTGTCCGCTTGTCTTACCTGTTGTCTCGGGACACACACCCATGAAGAAGACACGTGTGACGGCACAGTGGTCTGTCAGAGCAGAAGTTCCTTCAAGAACCAAGGGTTGGTGTTGGAGTCAGGCAGTCCACAGCACCCCTGGGGAAGAGAAGAGAAGAGGTAACGAGCTGGACTCCTGGAGCAGACCAAGACCCTCACACTTGGGTGAAGGGCAGCAGCCAGAGGGTGCTACTAGCTAGCGAGGCAGAGCTGGGCCTGACCCGTGGGCCTGGGGAGGGAGTGACTGAACTAGAGCCAGCACGGCCTCTGGGGGTGCTGCCGCAGCAGGGCAGGGCCGTGCCTGGGTGACGGGGAGCCCCCATGCCATGATGATGCCCTGGGAGCCGCCCCTCCCCGGCCCTGGTTCCTCATCTGTGAAGTGGGAATGGCAGCTATAGCCTGGCGGCATCCGGTCACAAGCCAATGGCGGATGGGCTCCCTAGCTCTGCACGGGGTGGTGCTCTCACCCATCCCTGGGAGCCACTCCGGGCTGTGAGGCTTATACTTTGAAGCTCTTAGTTCAGAGTAAGTCCTTTCTAGAGGAGATTCTATTCTATCCTATCCTATCCTATCCCATTCTACTCTAATGTTTCATTAGTGGCTGAGTCCATCCTCGTCTGGAGGTTAGGTCAAAATGGTGAGTCACTGCAGCTCAGGGGGACCAGGCCTGGGGTGCTCTGCTCTCTGTGGGTGCACCATCCTTCTCAGTTGGAAGCCAGCCAGCAACTGAAAATTCAAGGTTGACACTCTTGCAATGAGGCCCTCCTGGTGCCGCAACGGGCTAAGGAACAGCACTATGAAGCTGTCTGCAGCCGCTGCAGTATGAGTTTGGCCCCCAGGCCCGGAGGGGATCCATATAGCACAGCAGACCTCTCGTGTCTCCCCAATGCTCCCCTCACCAGTGTATTTTAGTGGTTGCCTCTTCTGCTCCCCACCGTCTCCGGTGAATCCTCTGGCTTGCACCCCAGTTCTTGTATGCATAAATGAAGAAATCTTTTTTAAAAACCAAACAACTCTTGGATTTTGGGAACTTAAGTTCAGATAGGGTTTAAGGTCCAGAGCCATGTTTCTCCCCGGAAAGGAACTGATGCTGTTACTTGGCGCTCATAGTTGAGCAGGCCGCTGGTGCCGGGGCACACTGCAGTCTGATACCAGGACTGGAAGGACACCTGCCCCCCTCCCCCCGCCCCCTACAGCTCCGTGGGGTGTGCCTGTCCCAATCCTGGGTGCAGGCGGGGCCCACTCCACTGGGCAGAGCTCTTCCTGTCTCAGCCTCCATGCTCTGTGGAAGGGCCAGGTGTCTGCTGGCCCAGGCTTGGAAGCCCACTGTGCCCCTACATTAGCCTACTGGGGTCTCATCCGCCCTAGGCCTGGTCCCCACCAGGCTGCTGACCTGGCCCCACCTGCTCCTGTCTGGTCATTCCCCACAGACACTGGAATCCAAAGGACTGTCTGTGGGCCCTGTCCCGCCAGAGCAGCTGCCAGGCCTGGACATAGCATAGCAGCCCTGCCTACCCGCCGACTCCTGGAACAACTCACTGCATCTGCTCTGAGGCTGGGATTTGGAGCCCCGAACAGGGAGGTCTGCAGGGTGGCTTATGTCTTCACGCTGAGCATCAGTGCTGAAGGGACTTTATTTTGTCTTTCTCTGGCACTGGGCTAAATCCTGACAGATCCTTTAAACATCTAGATGTTTACTAGGCTCTGGGGAGTTTGTTGCAGATGAACACATTTCATTTTTCTCTTAAGAAGCTCTCCCCCTGGGCCGTCCATGGTGGTGCGACGGGTTAAAGCACAGCACTAAGAAGCTAAAGTCATTTCAGCATAAGTTCAATTCCCTTCCCAGAGGTGACCCACAGGGCGCAGCAGACCTCTCCTGACCTGCTGGCTGCTCGCCTCAGCAGTGTCCTTCGTCAGTCTGCCTGTTCTGCTCCCCGCTCTGTCTCTGGTGAATCCTCTCATCGCCCCTGCACTCTGACTTGTACCCCAGTTCTGTATGCATAAATAAATAAAACTTGAAAAATAAAAGAAGCTCTCCTCTTTCCTCTGATACTTTCTGTTTCTTTGGAATTGGAGAAGGCTGTCTCTGGTGTGGACTTTCTAACACCAAGCCCTGGAAGGCACTGAGCGCCTGTGGTCACCATTCCCAATATCTGCTGTCCATGAAGGCGTGGGCCTCCCTTGACTCAGAGATGACAGAAGTCAGCTTAAGGGGAGAGAAATAGAAAGAGAAAAGCTTCCTGCAGAATTATTCAAAATAGATGAGATATGGAAAGAGCCCAAGTGTCTGTCCAAAGATGAGTGAGTAAGGACAGTGTGGTTTATATGTGTATGCACACAGCAGAGCATTGTTCAGACAGGACAAATAAGGAAATCCTGCTATTTGTTACCATATGAATGAAACCCGAGGGCATTATACTAACTGAAGTAATTCAGACAGGGAAAACAAATAACCTCATGATCCTCTTACATGTGGAATTTTCAAAAGGTTGCACTCATAAAAATGGAGAACAGGAGGATGCCCACCTTGAACTGGGGGTTGGGGGGGTTGGGACATACTGGACAAGGATACAAATTTTCAGTTTATGAGGTGACTACATTCTGGGACCAAATATACACATGAGGACTTAGCTAATGATATTGTGTTATATACTTGACAGTTACTAAAAGAGTAGATTTTAAGAGTTCTCACCACAAAAAAGAAATGGTAATGAGGTGATGTAGTGGAGGTGTTAGCTGGGCTGTGGTGAATCATTTGCAATGTTTAAAATCAACAGTCACACCTTGCGCTTACACTGTTATACCTCAATAAAGTTAGTACTGGAGAAAGGAATCTTTGATGAAGTAATAAAAACAATTCATTTATTAAAAAGAAAAAGAAACAAATAAAACCTTCCAGAACTGCTCGTAGTGTGTTCCAGGAGGGGACAACAAATTGGGGAGAAGATGCTAGAAGTGGAGGGAGGGAGAAGTAGGTACATCCTTCTATGGTGTGATGGGCGCTTAGTCTTAACCTCGAGTCTCCACCCCCACCGACATGAGGCTCCATCTGCCTTCCCAGACCCGGTCCCTGTGGGGTCAGGACCAGTGCCCCTGCACTTTCTGTGTTTCTGTGATGCACAGAAATGGCCTCACAGCCTTGGCCAGTCCTGGGACCTCCAGACTTTAGAGTGGTGAGGAGTCAGCACAGCTAGCCAGGGACCCCCCAGAGCCCCAGAGGACAACCTTGTGGGGCAAGGGGCAGATAGGCAGGTTGGACAGATACATTGGACGAGGGAGGAAGGAGCAAACACAGTGACGGGCCATGTCCAGAGTGGAGCCGTCAGACCCCGCCGCTGCCCTGTGAGACGGACCTGCTGAACGTCTGACCGCCAGGCAGGCAGGCTCTGGGCAGTGTGCAGCAGGTAAGCACACTTAGTTTGTCCTACACCGAGAACAGGCGGCCACCCCCCTCCGCCTCCCCATCACCCAGGCCCCAGAGGCACTGAGCTGCAGGCCTCCGGGACGCAGGACGGCACCGTTGATCTAAATTAGTGGTTCCCTGTCGCTGTCACTCGGCGCCTGTCAGTCGGGCCACGCGCTTATTTGACTTAGATGTTGAGAAAGTGAGTACGAGGCGCTAAGAAGTCGTCTGGACATATAAATGTAGGAAAATTGGCACTTTTCATCGGAAATCTGCTCACTCCAAGGCTACAGACAGGTGTGTTTAGTTAATTAGACAGAAAAGCATCAACAGAGTCACCTAAGTTTTCCTACCACTGTCGAGGAAAGTGGACACGGGCCAGAGCCTGGCATCCACGCCACCCCCTCCCCTTCGGCCATGCAGGAGGCCTCCGTGGCCCTGAGCCTGCCCCAGACCTGAGAGGGCGACCCCAGAGCAGGGCTGGCAGTGGCCCAGGCAGGGCCGCCTCTCCGTGTTGCTTCTGCTCTGGCCTCTGGGGCTGGCTTTCCCGCAGCTGTTCTCTGGGAGTAATTTACTGCAGACATCTGTCACTCCCAGGGAGACCATTAAATACAACATGTCACCTTTCACAGTTCGCTAATTGAGCAATGCTGTGGGATTTCTTGATGATCGATGCCACATGCAATTGCTTATTTAGAGAGAAACCCGAATAGGGATATTTCCTAGGAGTGCTGATTGGTCGGTTCCTGAACTGTCTCCAAATTAGGGTAGTTGCCAGTGAAACAGGAGGAGGAAAATAATTTTCACCAAATCAGTGGAAAACAGGAAGTCATTGATGGAAACTTACTTTCTTTCATCTAGTTCTGACAATAGAAGGTTCCAGAGCCCTAGCAGAGAGGTCACAGAGGCCCTCCTGGAGGACCTTCTGGAAACTGCTCTTCTTAGCAGGTTATAGTTAAGATCAAGCTTTCATTATAGGAGGCGACCCTGAGGTCTTAAAAGATTCTAGGTCTAACCTTTACCTCATTATCCTGTATCTGAGGACCCACTGCTGGTTGTGATTAGGGAAAGCGGAGGATGAAGCCACTGGTTCCCGTGAGGATGCATCACTTCAGAGACAGGTGCCATGAGCTCCCGAGACATCATCTGGTGCTGGCCTCCGGGAGTTTCTCTGGGGCCCCACCGTGGGGATCAGGATGCAGTCTCCCTTCTCTGAGAGGACCCCTCCACGGTTCCTCTCCCACGCTACCAGGCAGAGTCCCAGGAAAGCAGCAGCTGGAGCCCAGAGACAGAGATCCTGGAGTAAGGTTCCCAGGAGAGGCTCCCCAAGTGATTGTCTCTGAGGGGAAGGCAAGGACTGAAAAGAGAACATTGGAAGGACTCAGATTCACAGACAGCAGGAGCCTGGCAGGGCTCCTGGGAATGAGGCTGCGGATTTCCCCGAGACTGACAGCAGCTTGGGCTGCTCAGCGCCACCACCCGCTGCACCCTGGTGCCCCTGGGGCTGTGAGAGGCCGTGGCTGAGCAAGTCTATGGGAGTCTGGAAGACTGATGGTATATTTCCTGTGGGGATCAGACCCCCAATCCACCTCCGTCACTAAACAGTGGGGAGCCGAGCTCTGGCAACGGGCCCGCAGCTCCCCAGGAGTGGCTTGTGAGCCCCGGTGGGGCCAGCAGGGCCCAGCGCTTCCCAGGAGGACTCTCCGGCCTGACTGCCCTCTTCACCTTGCTTCTTACTGGTGTCCATCAGCCCTGAGTCAGCCGCTTGCCCTCGTGAGCTGCAGGGCGCTCCTTGGAAGAGGCTGGTGATGCTCCTTTCACGACCGCGCGGCACTCAGGAGCTGCTCAGGGAGGACCCGCTCTCCTTACCTGATTCATTCAACCCAATTTTCCTTCTTACCTGATTTATTCAATCCAATTTCCCATTACTTTTCCCACTTTAATTGACTCAGCATATCACTCAAAATACTTCACTTGAAAAAAAAAATCAAAACTTCCATAATTGCCAGTCTAAGTGCATGCATTAGCCTGCTATTCTGCCATCTTTTCCCAATAAAGAGATCGTCTTCCTCTCTCTTTCCTTTCTGTGGAGGGTCTGAAGGATTTGCAATGTGCAGGGCACATAGATTGATCAGTTATCGATCCAGAGAGAATGATGACCCCTCCGGGTCAAAAACTTCCCATAAATACAATTTAGTAGCTGCTGCCGCCAGCCACAGAGATGCCATCTCTAGACTCCTGGGTGGGACCATCGATACTGAATATCAGCATTGGTGGCTTTACCCAGTGGCTCTGTAAGAGTAAGGAGGCAGGCGCCCCACTTTGCCTGCAGTGGCAACACCAGCCCCCCTGGGGCTCTGTGCCACCCTCACTGGGCCCCAGGGACAGTGGGTTTCGGGTCGGCCTCTGTGCCTTGCTGATGCAGGTTACTCTTGATGTCTTAGTCTCGTTTTTTGTCTGAAAACAGATTTCTACTCTCCATCCTGCTCGCTCCTCAGGGCTTTCCCATCTTGGAGGTAAAGAATGGATCTGAAAACATTCTTGGAACGCCAAGGACACATTAAAGGGCTCTTCTTTCCCCTACCTCCTCTCCCATCCAAGTGCCCCAAGCAGACCTCGTCCTCCGGCCACTGGGACCCCACCCAGAGAGCCATCGTGAGTCCCAGCTCTTCCCCGACTGTTCCTTCCAGTCCATAACACACACCTCGCAACCCCACAATTTCATTCTGCAAAGCAGTCTTAATTCAGGCTCCTAGCACGGAGTTCCGAGCAAGCTCGTCTTTCATTCCTCAACTTCCAGGCCCCCGGGCCCATGGCACCAAGTCTGGCGGGGATCAACACTTCACAAAGCGCTTCTCTGCCAGCTGGCATTGCCTCTCTCCTCCTTCTGTCCACGTCTCTGCCTTACTGGAGAGTCCTGTCTGTGCTGTCGGCCCATGTGTCCTCCTTCCTCCTCCTGGGCTCTGGACCCTCTGGGGCCTCTGAGGCCTGGCAGATCTCTGTGGCTCCATCACCTAAAAGCCTCCCTGTGCCCTCTGTCCGCACTTGGGCATGGTGCGTAGTCAACAGAGTGGCTGAATTTAAAGAAGTCCAGTTGGGTTGTGTTGCTTTCCTCCTACCTGTATCTCTGAGATAAGGATGTTCAACCTGTCTCCCACCATCAAGGAGCAGGCAGCTTGGTGGATGGAGTGACAGGTGATCTCAGAAATCCAGGCATGACTTTGTACAAGGCTCTCCTGCGGCCAAAGGGAAGCTGGTGGGGCTGGTCCAGATGCTGCCTCATTCCAGAGCCTTCTCACGGCTCCGAGCGGCCGCCCACTGGTGCCAGCTGCAGGACCTCGTTTCCCCCACAGGCTCAGCACACATTCCTCCTCCTTTTGAGACTTTTCTTAGGATCCACACTTCCCTCACCTGAGTCCAGGTGGTTGGCTGATCCCCGAGAAAGATGCTCCTTGACAAAACTCCACTCAGTTTCCTCTGAACTCTTAATTTTCTCACCTCTGGATTCCATGCTCACCTCTGCCGTGTCTGAATTCAGCAAGCATCCTGTTAAGCTGGTTTAGCGCTCACTCTTGTTGTCTGGTAGGGGTCCTTGTCACCCTCAGCAGGTTGCACTGACCTGCCTCCATCAGGAGGCTGTTCGGTCAGATTTGCCAGAATCAACTCTCACCCCTGATGGGAGTCACCTCCTGACTCTCCACCCTGCCCCTTGTCTAGAAATTCCTGCTTTTCCTTATTGTACTAGAGTCGAGCCCAGTCTTCTTCCCATCATTGCTACGCTCCCTCACGGTTCCGGATAGAATGTGCCAAATAACATTTTCTGCAGCGCCCCCAACACACCCCGACTGCAGTCCAGCCACCAGGCCCTGACCCCCGGGGCAGTGAGCACTTGGGGGTAGCAAAGCGACTGGCAGGGGAGAGCTCTTTCTGTTGATGCAACAGAACCTACCAACTTCCTCACCAGGTAAGAAGACTCTACCGGGGGGTGGGGCACAGAACCCAGAGACACAGCCAGGCTGAGCCCCCTGACATTGATGGAGGCCCAGAGCTCTGCTGTGCCAAAAATACTCGAGCACCTTTACTGCTGGTAACACCCCACCCCCCAATTTTTCTTTTGTGTGGATCTTATTGGAACTTGTTTCAGATTAACCGAAAATATCCCGGTGCTGTAATTTTCTCTATAGGTGCAGTGGCCTGAGAGATGCAGGAAGCAGCAGGGGTCACCCAGACCACACAGGCGGGCTCAACTTGACCTCTCACCTCATCTTCTGACTTCAGGCTGTGATACCCAGGCCAAGCCTCTCCCAAGTTCTTTTGCAAACAGATGATTTGCTGATGTTAGGATTTGAGGCCTCAAAGGAGACTGGAAGGCAACACCTTTGCCTTGTGCCAGCCCCAGGGGGCAATGCCACTGTGCCGCTTGCTTTGGGCAGAGCTGTGGCCGGGACTGCTGTGGGCGAGGAGCCCTTTCTGCTAAGGATAATTAATTTCCCTTGGAAGCAGCTTCTCCCTGCCCACTTACAACCTCCCTGGGACAAGTGTCTTACAATATTCTGCACTCGAGACTGATCTCATGCAAGTGCTACGAGTTACAGAGCCTGTTCTGGGACCCTCTTGCTCAGCGAGGCCAGACCCGCAGTCTCTCGGGAAGGGAGGCTCTGCTCACAGAGCCTGGGACCTTCACTACTGGGCTATGGTGCCACTGGGTGGGGCTGTGCGTGTCTTTGCCAGCAAGTGAGTTTCGTTAGGGTGCATGGCCTAATGCTCACGAATCCAGAGGCTGCCTCCTGCCCGCTCATCTCCGTGCACAGACTTGATCACAAAGGAGGAACAAAGAGGAACAGCAGGGCTCTGATTTTCTGCACTGAAGGCCCAAGACTGTTTGGTTGTCCTGTCCCTAGCCTGGCAAACCCACCTGCACTCTGACTGGGATTCCGGGAAAGGCCCCCCTCTGGGAAGGGGGGGTTTCTTTCTGGGGTGAGTGAGTGGAGAAACATTACAGACTTGTGATTCTCAGAAGCACAAACACATTTATCAATTTTGAAGAATTTGTAGGAAAAAAGAATAATTCCAGTTTTCCGCTCACTGTGTCCAGAGGATTTTGGTAACGGTGGCTACACTGGGGTCAAGGCAGGGAGAAAAAGTTACTGATGCCCGCAGCAGCCTACACTCCTGGCAGCCAGATGCTGGGAGCAGCGCGTGGGCTGGCAAAGAGGACCCGGGCGGGCCCACAGCATGCTCTGTGGAGGCATTGGCCAGCCTGCCTGTGTTGAGGGCCTCCAGTTGCAGTGACTTTACCTCAGTTTCCTTATCTGTAAAATGGGGGCACCCGATGCTTCCCTCATTGAGTTACTGAGATGCTTGAGAAAATTCACCTCAAAAAGTGGGCGGGGCCCTCCCTGGTGGCGCAGAGGGTTAAAGCACAGCACTGGGAAGCTAAAGCCACTTCCGCATGAGTTCGATCCCCGCCTGCCCTGGAGGTGACCCACATGGCGTGGCAGACCTCTCCTGACCCACCCACTGCTCCCCTCAGCAGTGTACTTCGTTAGTCTGCCTGTTCTGCTCCCCACTCTGTCTCTGGTGAAGCCTCTCACCACCCCTGCATCTTTTGCCTGTACCCCAGTTCTGTATGCATAAATAAATAAATCTTGAAAAAAAAAGTGGGCGGGAGAGCTGGACATGGACAGAGCATTCAAGGGCAGGCACTTCCTCAGGAAGCCGCCTGGCCCTCCCCTCGGCTGCATGGGATCCTCCACGGAACTGGGCACAGAGGGGCTGGCAGGAGCCTCAGCCCTGGGCCTGGCCCCTCTCTGGTTCAGAGGTCACAGGTGCGGGTGGGGTGGGGGCAGGCGCCGGGACTCAGAGGGCAGCGGAGGGGCTTGGCTTCGGCCGACCCCCAGCCCTCTCCTGAGGCTCTGGGAGCAAGGTGCCGCTGACAGCCGCTTTTTCATGCTCTTCCAAACGAGTCTATAAAAATTCAGCCCATTTGGTTTGCAAACAGAAACTTTGCTTTAAAATCTTTGAGTTATTTCCTTCTTTCTCCCTTTTCAGGGCCAAAGTTATTTCAAAGGGAAAGGGAGCAGGAGGGAGGCCATGCGTTTGTCAGCTTATTTCCCTCTGGGTTTGTAACCGTGGGGGATTTTCCTTAAACCCACATGACATTTGTCACTTTGCTATTGCTCTCTTACCCAGAGGGGCTCTGCCCTACCGGCACATTTTCCTTGTTATCTGTCTGAGCGGGATGCACCAGGCGGGAGGCAAGGGAGGGCAGGGAATTTGCATTTTTATGCCTGCCTCCTCCCGCAGCCTCAGACTTCAGCTCCAGCCCAGCCCTCCTGCTGCTGCGCCACTCAGAGGCCTGGGCAAGGCTGGCCAGCGGGTCTCAGGGAAGGCTACCTGCTGCCTCCCCTGCCCCACCCCTGAGAGACTGGGGGACTTGGCTTCTGCGCGGCAGGACAGAGGCTCCTCTGTTCTGTGCTCTCCACGTCTGCTCTTTATGTCTTTTGCACCAGTGCTGATTAGTGACGCCCAGGCCAGGGTGCCGGGTCTGCTGTGAGCAGAGCCTCCCTTCCCGAGAGACTGGGGGCTACTTGAGGTCAGCGAGGAGATGTTTGGGGAGGGGATCCTAAAGGTGGTGATGCTTGAGTTGACTCTTGAACAGAAATTAGCCAGGGAAATGGGGGTTAGAAAAAGGGGGGAGGGCTCCAGGTGGGCACATGGCTGAGGAGGAGAAAGGGCAAAGAATTGCTGGTATTAGGTGGCATTAAGTTTCCCTGGGAGTGGTGGGTAGGTGGGACAGTGAAGGTGGAAGCTACCTAGGAACCAGATGAAGGAGGCTCTGGATGCTGTGCTCAGGGTGGGGGACTCTGGCCTGCAGGTCCCAGGAGAGCTGTGCTGTGCCAGAGAGTGGGACAACAGCACCTGCCGAGGCATCTGCCGAAGGCAGAGGTGGTGTTTTTATTTAAGAGAGAGACAGAGAGGATCCTGGCAAGAAAAGAAACAGGCAATCAGTATCTGAGTGGCTCAGCAGAGGGCGGGGAGAGGAGGGAAAAGCTGAGCTTCAGGCATGTTAGCAGGCAAATCTAACCCCTGGGGGCGGGGGACTGTTCTCCTCAGTGTTTGTCAGGCAAATAGCTCTTGAGCACAGACTTATAACGTCAAGATGGACTCCCAGTCAATCTGGACATCCAGTGCAACGTCAATTTAAAAAACAGGCTATGAATTGATGGAATTGGTCAAAGTCACTTCTAGAATGTTCTTGGAATGATTAAGTCCAAGAATAAGCAGTGCAAGTGCAGGCTGGTGCCTCGAAGGCCACACCCAACGGCCCTGGAGAGCCACGTCTGCACCGTTCCGGCTGGGCCATGTGTGGCTGGCAAAGCCTGGAATATACATGATTTGACTCTTTATAGAAGCTTGCCAAACTGTGGTCTAGAAACAGACCCAAGTGCTTACCGTAACTGGGTGTGATGGAGTTTATGTCACAAGCTGGAAAGGGGAAAGGGACCTTCCACTAAGGAGTCCTTAGACATGAGCTTTCCAACGGGAAGAAAATTAAAATTTGATTCTACTTCATTCCATAAATATGCTCCAGATGCATCAAAGATCCAGCTGTGCAGGGCGGAGCTTTCTAACCTTGAGGAGGTAACGGAAGGTCAGGTCTTTATCACCTCAGGGCAAAGACTTCTTGATGAGCTCCAAGAAGGAGAGACTGACATTGGACAACACTACTGTTCTTATTGCTCCCACTGTGTGCACACACACGTGTACACGCACACACAGACGTACACACACGTGTCTATCTGACGAGAGACACTATGAACCAAGTTTATGGTCAGAGTGAAAGAAGCCGATGGCCAAGCCGACAGGGGCAGGGCCCAGAACACGTCAAAAAGTCCTGCATGGAAGTTTTCTTGGCAAAGGATAAATAACCAAAGATGAATGAGACCGGCTTAGTCATACCACTCGTCAGAGGGAAACAAAGTCACGCCAAAGTGCCACATACTGCTCCTCACAGCAGTCTGATGAGTCATCCTGAGGGTGGAGGGGGTCTGCCACACGGTGGGGGTGGGGAAGCTGGCGCACCCCCACTGCTCTGCAGCCGCCTTTCACTGTGTCTCAGAGCGTCACGAACACATTCACAGGGCAACCAACCCTTGCAGCACCGGCTGTGACAGCGAACCAGCAGAAGACACCTAGAGGCCCTGAATACGAGAATGGACGAAACCATGATGGCGTAGTCAGGTATGGGACCACTATCGAGCGTTATGACAGTGTGACTCTATCCTGAAAAATTGATGCTGACACAAGAAGCAAGTTGAGAAATAAGCCGTGATGGCATTTATGTAAATTACAATACAGCCATGCATTTGCTGGGTGTCTGTATTCATCATCTACGTCTGTTTGTCTATCTACCATGTAGCTTTCACCTCTCCACTATTTAACTATCCATCCAACCCATTAAAATGAAGAGGAGGTATCACTTGCTCTCTTCACCAAAATAAGTAATAGTTATAACAATATAAAAATGGCTGCAGGGAGATTAATTTTAATGAATCTATAAAGTTCTATTTCTTCCACAAAACGTTATCAGAGAACTTCTCCCCCATCCCCCTTTTTTTTTGGCAAGCCATGCATGCCAGGTACATAGCAGTTTGATCCAATATCTCCGTACATTTTGGGTTTCTGGAACTGACAGAAAGGAAGAGTGGAGAGTTGTGAGCCCTGAGGGACAGCAATGCAATGGTCCCACACTGGACTTAACCCCAAACTCTTGGGTTTGGTGACTGTGAGGTACAGCGATTCCCCTGCTTGGGGATCTTTATGCATATGGCCAAGCTGCTACCTTAAACACACCACAGCACAGCCAACCCGGGGAGCCAGGAGAGCAGACTGGAGACCAGGAAATCAGGGCGATTGGGAGCAGGGTCTGAGGAGTGGCGTCTGCCTGCGGGAGGGGTGTTCTGTGTGCTCACCTGTGTGTCTCTGCCCTGCTCCCCCAATCTCCTTGCACAGCTCCCACATTGCCTTATCTGCAGGCAGGGGTCAGCTCCTCCAGGAAGCCTTCCCTGACCTCCGGCCTGGATCACAAAGCGACTTCTGTGCCTCAGCAGAACCCCGGTTGCAGTTCCATCTTTAGTGCAATGTTTATTTATCTTTTAGCAAGTGTACAGTCTCCCTTAGAGCTGGCACGAGGGAACTCTGGCCTCCCCAGACCTCGAGCAATGCCAGGCCGACAGTACATGCTCACCAGCTGGTATTGGTGTTGTCAGTAAAGAGAAGGGCAGGAGTTGAATGGTTTGGGGACTCAGAAGAGCTGAAGGTGCAATGAGTGAACAGACAGTACGCGGTCAGACCAGACAGGCTCCTTCATATCCGGCAAGGAAAACTGATGACTCAGGAATTTAGCGGATCACATAATTGGAAAGTGTATCTAGTCCCAGGATCATCCAGATAAGGGAGACTTAAAATTATCTGGCAGAGGTCTGGCTCTCTCTTTCCCCCTCTTCCTAGTCACCCTTCCTTCTCCTCCCACCCCTCCCCCCGCCCCGTCTCTGGGAGCGATTTCTTTGCTGCCCCAGGCTGGGAGGAGAGACTGCTGCTACAGGCTCTGTCCCTGTGCCCAGCAGGGACAGCAGGACAGAGCTGGTTCCTCTCCAGGGGCCGCTGCCAGGGTCCTGGGATCAGTACCAAGTGGCTCCAATTGGAACCTGCGCTCATCCCGACCATGATGGGGGCTCGTTTGAGGTCTGGAACTAGGAGAGAATCTGCTTCACCTCAAAACAAGACTCTGAGAGGGAGGAGGGGTGCTCCCTGGGAGAACTGGGTGGTGGTCAGTACTCGGAGACGGCTGCGTGCCTGCAACTAAGGAGCGTTTGGCTTCCTGAAGTTGATTTGTGTCTTTCAGACACTCCCAGGCGTGGAGGGGGACTCGGGAAGACGAGCCCCAGATTCCTCCCGGACAGGGCAGCAGTGCGTGCAGAGTCGCTGCCCAGGCGGCCCAGCCAGGGCTCCTTGCCCGCCGGACTCCACAGGGAAGCATTGCTGGCGCCTGTCCCAGCAGCGGTGGGTAAAGTGTTTGAAGGAGGCTTCAGCTGAACATTGACTTTTCAGAACCCAGCCCTCATTCTCGATGCTGCTGCAATTGTGCTGGTCCAGCTAATAAGTGTGGGCTCTGCATCTCGAGGAAGGGTGCTGCATGGTACATCTGGCTGTAGATCTGGGGCATCTGTTCAACTCAGGGGGCTCAGCTCAACACTGAGCAAAAGAAACTTCACAGATGCGGCCAAGGCCTGTGCTCAACTGCTGGTGGGCATCCGGGACGGCAGCGAGTTTTACACGCCGGCGTCTAGAACTCCCGGACTGCCTGACTCACCCTGGGCCTGCCAGCGTGAGGGCTAAAGAAATGGCTCCCAGGTGTTCTGGGCACAGGAACAATGACAGCTGGACAAGCAGCAGTGCATGCTGCGTGCCCGCTCTGTGCCACGTGTGGTGTCACGGTGGGGTCATGATTGCCCATCACTTGGTGACCGTCATGAGACCAAGGCTTTAGTGAGAGGCCAAGAGGCAGTTCAAGGACACAGAGGGGTGCAGACTCAGCCTGACCGGCTCCAGGGCTCGCACTTCCAGGCATCACGCTTGTCCATGGAAGCAGACTTGGAGGCTGCCTGGTTTTGAAGAACGTGATGTTTGTGAACACAACTCTGAGCCTCTGCTACGCGTGCGCGCCTGCGAACGTGGCTGTTTTTTTCCACTCAAATCCTTATTTGAGACCGACTATGAGAAGTTGCTAGGGAACACCGGGCGGGGGGGCTTCCTTGGTTCTGTGAGCGTGGTCTTCAAAAATACATTGCTTTGATAAATCAAAGATGTTCTGATTATCAGTCATAACTAGAGCAGCCATCGACGAGGCCCCGTGCGGCCGGGAACCACACTAATCTACAGCCAGCAACTCTTTTCTGAGCCTACAGGGGGAGGCCTGCGGTGGGAGGGCGGGCGGCTGGCCGTCCACTGCCTCCCCGCCACGCTGGCACAGTGGCCTGAGGTCCCCTTGCACGGCTGTGCGAATGAAACTGCTGCAGGGTGTGTGGAGGTGACCGGCCGTTTCTGGCCTCCAGCCACTAGCGTCTACGACCCTCTTTATGTTACGCGCATGCCTGATGGCGCACTGGAGT
This sequence comes from Condylura cristata, assembly GCF_000260355.1. NCBI lineage: Eukaryota > Metazoa > Chordata > Mammalia > Eulipotyphla > Talpidae > Condylura > Condylura cristata. The sequence continues at coordinate 8,958,397 of NW_004567140.1, forward strand.
GTGGGTGGGCGTGCCCGGTGGGCGCTCCTGGGCCGGGAGGTCGAGCACAGAGGACTGGCGGTAGAGGACTGTGCAACAAGTTGCAGCAGAGACCAGAGAGGAGACCCGAGCGGATGCCGGAGAGCCCCGAAAGAGTGAAGATTCGCCTCCAGCTTCCTGGCCGCCAGGCCCTGCCCACCCTGCACCTGGCTGCCTCACTACAAATGGTGCAGAAAGATCATGAAAAGCCTGAAAAAGCCACTGGGGGCTCCAGGACTCGCCTTTGCCCATCTGCCTGCTGCCCACCTGCACGACAGCTGCCCAGCTCGCGCGTGAAAGGGACAGGGACGCCGAGGGCTTTCCTCACCTCTCGGCTCCCTGGAGACCAGGAGGCCTGGTGGGGGCCACAGGGCGGACAGAGGCTGGTCAGCAGCGGAGGTGCGCGAGTCTTGCCGAGCAGGACTGCGTAGCTAACCCTCTGGGCTGGGGGCCAGCTGCTGTCAGGCCCCAGCGCCCGCCCCACGTGGACACTTTCCTCCTTTGTACTTCTGGGCTGGGTTGTGCAGTTTCCAGCTTCTGACACGTGCTGTTGTCTGAACGAAGTCTAATAGCAGGAAAACGAATTTCTTTTTGTTTCTTCCGTGGGGCCACTGGCAACCTGAGGTTGCTTTACGTGCAACTCTGCGCAGGCCTCTGGGCCACACCAGAGTGGGAAAGCAGACTCCAGACTCCCAGGAAGCAGCCTGGCCCCAGCCTCCAGGAGAGGAGCCATCTGCTCTGGCGCCGAGCGACTTGTGAGTGCTCCCGGCACTGACTATGAGCTGATTGGGTGCCAGGGTGGGACCCCTGGCGAACTTACCAGGCGCTACTTCTGGGTGAGCATGAGGGTGTCCCCTGGAGAGATTGAGTAGGACATTGTCTTCCCCAGAGCGTCTGGCTTCACCCAGGGCAGCGGAAGACTCGACAGAGCAGAAGGCCACGGAGGGGCCTTTCCGTGCTCCCTGGAACAGACACCCGTCTCCGGCCCTCAGCCCCGCGCCACCCCCCTCCGTGTTCCTAGTTCTCACATGTTCAAATAGAGACTTACACCAGTGCCCCCGACCCCCAATTCTAGGCGTTTGGACCTGGACTGGGTGACACCCCCGCTTTGCTGGGCCTCTAGCTGGCGGAGGGCAGACTGCGGCATCTTTCAGCCTCCGTAACCGTGTTGGTCCCTCCAGTGTCTCAGCTGTTGACCATGGCTCCCTTTCTCCAGGGAGCCCTCGTGGACAGGGGCTGACTTTGGTCTCTGGCTTTGTGGGAGGGAATCCTGTAGATGCTCACATTGGGGATTTTTTCATTTTTTTTTTTAATTTTTATTTGTGCATACAGAGCTGGGGTACAGGCCTGAGGTGCAGGGGCAGTGAGAGGATTCACCAGAGGCAGAGTGGGGAGCAGAACAGGCAGATCATCGAAGTACACTGCTGAGGGGAGGTCTGTAGGGCCATGTGGTCACCTCCGGGGCAGGCGGAGGTGGCTTAAGCTTCTCAGTGCTGTGCTTTAACCCGCTGCGCCACCAGGGAGGGCCCATTTTTTTATTTTTAGTGGTGTGAGCAATGTTGCCTCTTACGACGGGTGGGTCTGAAACGCACTGAAGTCCGGTACTCGTGATGGACAGCAAGCACCCAGAAGGTGGGTGCGCTCTCCTGTAGGTGTCAGAGCTGATGTGGGCCCTGCGGTCTGATGTGGGACCTGGCTCTACGTGCCACCCTCTGCACTGGTGACATGGTGGCAACACGGAAGGGGCTGGTGGGGACTGGCCTGGAGGGCCGTGGGTTCTGCTGGGCTCTGCTTTCATGGACCTGACTGGACTCAGGTCCCTCATCTGTGCACTGGAGACAAGCTGACAGCCCTGCAGGATGCAGTGAGGCTGTAGGTGGCAATGTGGTATGTTTGGCCAAGCACAGGGACACGATCGGAGTAGGTAGGATGGTCATGATTAGTTTAACTATCACTGTACTTTCTCCCAGGACAAAACCTGCAACACTGAGTCAGCACTGAGCACGCTCGCCTTGCTGTCTCACCTGCCCATTCTAAAGACTCATCCTCACTTTACTGGTGAGAAACTGGGCCCAGGGCGCAGTGACCTGCCTGCCGTGGAGACAGCTAGCGTAGAGCTTGGGTCCCACAGCCTGTGGGCTCCCCAGCGCGGCTCTTTCTGCTGTGTCCTGCTCGTCGGGGCAATGTGCCTTTGGAATGTGATACTTTATGGAGCGAGAAGCTCTGGGAATACTTCTGGTCCTGCCTGAACGCCCCCTGAATGGTCAGTACTGCTTCTTCTTCTTCTTTTTAAATTTATTTATTTACATCATTCTTCATTTTGTGCATTTTTTCATCTCAGTTGTAATCCCCGTGGACTTCCCACACTTCACCTGTGTGTCATCACCATAGTTCCGTGTGCTCTTCCCACCCCAGTTTTGACCCATTTCCCCACTCCACCACTGTAGAATGTCTCTGGTTTCTAGTTGTTAATTGTTTTTTGTTTTTACTTTATTACAATTGCTTTATTTTTCTTTCCTGATCCCTTACCCTCCTGCTATGAGTGAAACCATCTGATATTTTTCTTTTTCTTTCTGGCTTATTTCACTAAGCACGATCCCTTCCAGCTCCATCCATGTTGCTGCAAAAAGCATGTGTTTATCATTTTCTTTTTAAAATAACATAATAGTTTATTTTTATATCATTTCGTTTCTTTTTCCATCTCAGTTGTAATCCTTGTGGGCTTCCCATGTGTTTATCATTTTTGATTGGTGAGTAATATTCCATTATGTTTATGTACATCTTCTTAATCCAGTCACTTATTTTTGGGCATTTGGGTTGATTCCACATCTTCCCTATTGTAAATCAAGCAGCAATAAACATGGAGGTGCATTTTGTCCTTCTGAATCAGTGTTTTTGTGTCCTTTGGGTAGATACCTAGGAGTGGGATTGCTGGGTTATATGGAAGCTCCACTTTTAGCAGTTTAATAAAACTCCAAACAGCTTTCCATAGTGGTTGTACCAATTTGCGCCCCCACCAGCAGTGTAAGAGAAGAACTGCTTCTTCTTTAACACTAAACCCTCTCCAACCCTGCTTGGAAGAGGTTAGCAGACAATAGCAGCTGAAGACAGAGTTGGCACCAATGTGGACTGTGATGTCATTCTAGTGACCTAGTGACTCAGGTCATAAAGGCTTTCTGCACACTGTGCTTGTCAGGGAAGTCTTCCTGGAGGAGAACAACTGTGGCCAGACTCCAAATGTGGGTGAGTGGGTGGGAAGGGAACAGAGGGCATTTTGGAACAGGGTGCCCAACATGAGCAAAGGGATGGAGGGAAGAATGTGTCTGGGCCTGGTGGGGATGCTTATGACGCCTGTTCTTAGGCCCGAGGGGTAGTTCTATCTGCATTGCCCCCTCAGGAATGAGGAACCAGAAGACTCTCTGCTCTGGCCACTTCCTGAAGCTTAGAGCCAGTGGATGGGCAGGTGGTCTGAGCAGCCCCCGAGTACAGCCAGGCAGCAAGGCCCAGACATGCCTGTGACCCATTGGTGGGTGTGGGCTGCTCCTGCCTTCTTTCCTGGGCCGTGTTCTCTGGTGTTTTTCTTGGTGCCAGGCCAGGGCTTTCCCACATGGGTTCTCCCTGTTTGCCCAGCACACTGCATGTGAAGCTGGCTCTGCCTTGCACGAGAGACAGACTCTTGGGTGGTAGGAGTCTGCAAGTCTGGCAGAAGGAAGGAATGGATTAGCACATGCCACTGAAAAAGGCAAGGCCTAGATGGCTTGGGGGTCTTGAACTAAGGGGGCAGGACTCAGTTGTTTGGCTTCTCAGCTCTTCTTCCATTGGCTTTGCAGGCAGGTGGACTGTCTCCCATTGGGAAAGAGCAGCAGTTGCGTTTGGGCTGCCAGAGATGTCGATGAAGAGAAGATGTCTTCTTGCCTGTGCACACTGTCTGTCCTTTGTTGGTGGCCAAGCAGTGAATAGTCTCGATGGCCTGCCCTGGGACAAGTGTCTCCTTGGGGAGAGAATGGGTATGAGTGATGGTCTAGGCATCCCAAACCTGGATGAGAGGGAGGGGAAGGAAGGGGAGCCTCACTCTGAAAATTGGGGTGCTACTTCCAGAGGGTGAAAAGGTGGGAGGATGCCAACACCTTGTAGGGCCAACCCCCAGATGTTTCTCCTCAGTGCCCCCTCCTGGCTCGGGATGGCTGCCCACATTCTCTTTTTTCTGTGTGTGTGTGTTGGGGGAAGCGGGCCTGCCGATGGCACCCTGAGATCTGATTCCCAGGGCGCTGGCTGCTGTGGACCCAACTCCTGGAGCAGGTCTGAGCTGCTGGGAGGAGGCCTCGGACCCAGCACTGCAGCCGGCACGGGATAGCTGAGGGCCGGGGCAGGTGGCCTTGTGTGGCGGCCACCTCCAGTCTGCAGTGTGGACGAGGCGCCCGGGCACCCCTGGAACCGCTGTGGGCATCTTTCTGTGGGAACACTTGATTTATATGCGTAAAAGTGTGCTGTAGGCCAGGGCTTGCCACATGCTGTAAACAAGGTGTTTATTCCAACACAGCTTCTCCTGAGTCACCATGCTGAATGCTGAGTGAAAGGGGATGTTTATTTGTGACTTCAGTGTCTAGATCTAGACCTTTCCAGTCAGTGAGCAACGGGTCTTGTCCTGAGATAAAAACATATCTTAGAACAGAGAGTGAGTGTTGGGGATCACGCAGGGCAGGCTAGTCCCCGAGAAGCCGGGGCAGGTGGGAGTGGGCATGCGTGTTTGTGAGGCCTCATGGGACAAGGGGCTGCTCTGGGGCACGGGTGTGTGTATCTGGAGCAGTGCTTGGCCACTGTGAGACACCACCGTGACCCTAATGCTTCTGTGCAGACCCGAGGGGCCATCTTAGCTGGGATCTGGACAACCGAGAGGAGCCGGCCAAGCTCCAGAGAGCAGTGCATGCTTGGGGCCCCTGCCGGGGAATGGAGTGTCTGAAGAGGGTCCTTAGCCCCCCCATGGCTGGGGGAAGGAGTAGTTGGAAGACGCGCACCCTCGGGCCAGGTCCCATGGGCCTTTGCAGGCTTTATTCTTGCAAAGTGAGAAGCAGGGAGAAGCGTGCAAGATCCAAATGGGGGCAACGGGTCTTGTCCTGAGATAAAAACACATCTTAGAACGGAGAGTGAATTTTGGGGATCACGCAGGGCAGGCTAGTCCCCAAGAAGCCTTGGCAGCCTGGCAGGTGGGTCAGCGAGAGGGTGCTGGTCCTCACACAGGCCCTGGGGTGGCCCTGGGGTGCTCTGGTTTGCAGTTTAAAGAGAAACTGCGTGTTCCAGGGGACTGACCTGGCACAGGCCACTCATGGCCAGGGCTGACAGCAGCCATGGGATGGCAGGAGGCTTGTGGATCTGGGCTCTATTTTGCCTTATTTTGGAGATTGAATTGACAGGACATGGGCGTGGTTCACAGTTGGGACTGAGCAAGCGGCAGAGGCAAGGATGCGCCTGCTCTTCAGTTGCTGATTCAGGAAACGACCCGTTGACCACTCTGTTGTCTCAGGTTTGCATCCCTTACGTGATGTCGCTGTGCGCCACCAAGTGAGCAGCTGAGTCCAGCTCTGTGCAGGGGTGGCTTAGGAAACGACACCGGTGCCCCCCCCTCCCCCCACTTAAAGGCATGAGCCTGCCACTGCATCTCCAGCTGTAGGCTGGCAGGAGCATTTAGGCAGAGCGGTGCAAGAGAGAACACCTGTCCTGAGAAGCACTGACGCTTAGCGTGGTTGCGCTAGGAGAAACTTACCAATCAGCGTGAGCAAGAAAGGGTCGAGGGGATGAGACCCACTGCGACAGGCTTGATAAAGGGAGGTGGCTGGAATTAATGGGGCTCCCAGGTTGGGTCCAAAGAGAATTTCCAGTGACTCTGGGAATAAGGTGACAGTGGCGGCGTGAGTGGAAGAGACCAGGCGGGATCCATGCAGTAGTAGATGGGGTGGGCCGTGAAGGAGGGCGGTCGCCTGCAGAGCAGCGGTCTTGGTTCCCCTTGTCCCAGCGGCTTGTCCTTGAGGGGCTCCTGACTAGCGCACCCATGAAATGTGAGGACGGAGACTCGGGGCGCCCAAGTGTCCACCGGCACCGTCCTCGGCACTCCTCTGCTCAGGCTGCTTCCAGATGAAGCAGTTACAAGATGGCGGAGCCTGCCGGCCTGGTGTGGGGGAGCCCGCGGGCGGTGGGCCGCGACCCCTACCCCGCAGCCGACAGGTCCGCGGAGCCCCCTCTTTGCTCCACGTTTCCCATTTCATCTCTGACAAGGCTGATGGCCTCCGTGGCGCCAGCCAACTCCCTCTGCCAGGAGGAGGAAGACAGAGAGCAAGTCCGGGGAACCGCCCTTTTCTTCTCTCTCTCTCTTTTTTTTTAAGATTTATTTGTGCATACAGAACTGGGGTACAGACCAGAGGCTCAGGGGCGGCCAGAGGCTTCACCAGAGACATAGTGGGGAGTGGAACAGGCAGATCAACGAAGCACACTGCTGAGGGGAGCAGTGGGCAGGCCAGGAGAGGTCTGCCGCGCCATGTGGTCACCTCCCGGGCGGGCGGGGATCCAATCATGCGGAAGTGGCTTTAGCTTCTCAGTGCTGTGCTGTAACCCGCTGCGCCACCAGGGAGGGCCCTCTTCTCTTTTTATGGCCCTAGTGCTCACGCTGCGGTGTTTCTTCCAGGCGCTCCTCATCCATCAGCGGCCAGACACCTCTCACATCAAGTGCCGCGCGGCCCTCCCGGCCCTGTTCGGCCACGGCGCTCGCAGCGTCCCGGGCAGCGATCCATCACTCGGCTCCGGGGCCGTTATTAATAACGGGTGGGAAAATATCTGCTTGGCTGCTCCGTCACTGTTATTGCCCTTAACTATTACTTAAAGAAGAAACATAGTCAATACGCTTAATCTATGGTTTTCTCTGGACATTTTGGTAACAATTCATTTTAAGTAGTAGGCAATATCCCAGGGCTGGCCACGGCGCATCTGCGCTTTGAGACGCGGGGCCTCCCGTCTGAGGAGCTGAAGAGAAGCGCGGGTCCCTTTTCCTTGCATTGCAACTTGCAGTGCCCGCTCTGCGCCGCCCCCAGACGTGGCCCACTTGGGGCGGCCCTCAGCAGCGATGCCTCCCTCCCTCCGTCTCTGGCGGGCAGTGAGCACGGAGCCTGCTACCTCTGGATCCCGCCCTGTGCCAGCAAGGGTTCACCACTCCGAGTTCTGAGGCCCCACTTTGGTCAGGGGCGCCTTTGTGCCCCGACCATTCTCAGACACGGGCTGGACCTTCGCCAGCAGCCGGTAGCTGCCCGGGGGACGCAGGGGCCCCATTCCGTGGACAATGCCCCTGGGAGGTGGGTCCCAAGGGCCAGGTTGTCACCGGGGCTGCGGGCCCGTCAGAGCTTGTCTTCGCAGTGGGTTAACTCTCCTCTGGCTGCCTTTGCCTGGCAACTAGGTTTTAGCAAATGCTTTTTCCATGGAAGCACCCATGCAGACTTCAGTCTGGTTTTGGTAGAATTCCCACCCACTCTGAACCTCTGTGGACAGCATTAGTTTTGGGATATTCCAGAAGAGGCTTTACATTTCAGGAATACCCTGCCAAGTTGTTTTTTAGATATCCAGCAAATACTTGAATGATTGCTAGTTGCAATTTTGAGTGAGTTATCAAGATCATGTTGTATCGCAATGTTTCTGGGAACTCCTTTTGAGTGAGGATGGTGGTGGTGGGTAGAGAGAGGACTTCACAGGACAAGCACAGACTCCCGGGTGGTGGACTCTCTTGCAGTCAGTGAACCTGGGGAGCCCTGGCCGGGGAGCCCTGGCATTCACACACTCTCATGTTCCGGCCTGGCAAGTCCCACACTGTTCTCAGTATGATAGCTGCCGTCATCCCTCCAGGCAGGTAATGCGGAGATGGGGGTCCCCACTTGGCAGATGAGAAAACCGAGGCCCAGAGTTGCAAAGTCCTGTCCAGGCCCTGCCTAGTGTGTGCCGGGGTCTCCGGAACAGGTGCCTGTCGCCATTTTCTGATTCTTTCTTACGCAGAAAAGCAAAGCAGAGCAAACCTGAGTCACACCCCTCCTAGGCCCCCTGGGGGGATCCCTTACAGGTTCAGTGGCCCCCTCCTGCTGATAGCTTCTGAAGGCTTCTCCTGAACTGCTGGAGGTACTTCAGCTGCAAATTCCCAGGAGTTGGAGGTGCTGGGTGGTCCCCCCTCCGTCCTTCTCAGGCCTGTAGCCAAAGCCTCACCGCTGCAGGGAGGGGAGCCAGGGGCCTGTGCTGGAGCAACCCCCAGGGTTGGGGTGCCGTGAGACTCACCATACTTGGCTTCCTCCCTCTCCCCTGCCCTCTCTTCCTCCCTCGTGATTTCGCCATCCTGCTAAGTCTGTTGTCACTTCAGAGTCAGCTGCTGGGGGCACCTGTCCCGGATGAGGTTTGAGTGGGCTCTGGGTGCTGCTCCAGGGAGCTCACACGCGCAGCCTCCCAGCTGGGGCACCGCCATGTTGGCTTCCAGCAGCGTGTCTAGCTGACCTGAGACAAGTGCTGTCCACAGCAGGTGCCCGGATTGGTGGCTCATGGCTCCCTCCCTGATCTTCCATCTAAGAGCCATCTTCAGTGGTGTTTAGGATTTAGGATTCCTAAATTTAGGATTAAATTTAGGATTCCCAGGAGTTCAGGATTCCTCTGAGAGTCAGGCCCAAGATCCTGCAGCATGAGACAGCCACAGCAACCTCCCATGAATCCACTGGCCTCAGCCATCTCTGACACCTCCAGGCTGGAAGCCAGCTCGCTCTGACAACTTGGAGAGGACACCCCAGCCCCACGCTGCAACCAGGCCCAGGCAAGCACTGGGCAGCCCCTCTTGACCTCTGGCTTCCAGCTGGGTCTGGTCAGTGTGTGGCTCTGAAGGAGAGTGGGGAGGGCTCCCCCTGCCAGGATGAATTCCTCTTTGGAAAGCCACAGCTTCCTCCCAAGGCCTTTTCCTCCTGAGGGGCTGGAAGCGGTTGGCAACTTGCTGGGCTGGCCTGGTTCCCACACGCTGTGGGCTCCCTGGACCACGTCTCAGCCTCGTCCTTAAATGTAGCTCACCAGGGACTCTGGATGGCCTCTGTTTGTCCCAGTCTGCTGACTGACTCAGGAGGCCTCGTGTGTGTCTGGTGGCCTGGAGAAGATACAGGAAGCGAAGCTCTGTTGCAGGCTCAGCCTTCTGCCCGGCCCCTTACCCGACCAGTGTCCTCAGGCTCTCTCCAGACTGTCTCCTGTGTCCTCACCCTGGGGATTTGCTGGGCCTCCCCTGATCCCCAGCACACTGCCCAGCCAGCTTGGCTGCCGAACCCCAAGACCACCCCGGCCACGAGGCAAAGACACTACCTCCTCTGACCAGCTCCGCAGCATGTGGCCTGGCACACAGCCTGGGCGGGTAACTGAGTGCCGGGCTGACTCACATCACAACCCACTGTCCCATCACCTTCAAGCTTATAGGGTCCCAGGTTCTTTGACTTGAAACCAGACCCTGTCCAGGGCCTTCCAGCCTCCGGTGGACAGTTGTCTCTGCTGAGTCCGAATCCACATTCTATCCCTTTTCCACGACTGTGCCTCTCCACATTAGAGCTCTCCAAATGTTCCTTCTTGGTTCCCCCAAACTACCACCAGTTAGATGCTGGAAAGCTCCGCGCCTGAGAAGAACATCTGCCCAGCAGAGTGGGCCTCTGCCGATGTGCGCAGGTCATCAGCTCTGGCCCCGGCCTCCCTGGCCCCCTCGCTGTTTGACTAGTGCTTCCTTTATGTCCCCGACTCCGTCTCTTCTCTTCTTCCCACCCAAGGCTTCTGCAAACACATAAGACACCACTCCAGTTACAGCACAGTTCAGTTCTCTAGCTCCTTCCCACTCGCCCTGGGGCCTGTACTTCCGCACACACCAAAGACTTCTCTGAAGCATTTTTCTAAACTAAAAGGCCACCTGTTCTAAGAACTTGGCTTTTTTTCTTAGAAAGCTGGAGCCACTGCAGTCAATTTTTGTTTTCAATAACATCACCTCCTCCTCTTTTCATTCAATTATAACTGGGGCTGCTGAGTGGAGGCTGTGGGTCACCCTTCAAGCCCAGATTTTCCTTGAAGCTGGTGCAGCTGCACAGTGGTTTTCTTTCTGCCACATCTAGTGCTGAGTACCGTACAGGGCTCAGCTACCCCTGCCAACAACGCCTGTGCCCTGCGCCTGCGCCTGGGCCCAGCTGGCAGCAGAGACATGTGTGGGCAATGCCAGGTGCATGCCCTGAACCCCTCAAGCCATCATCACAGACTCTGCCTGTCTGCCTTCCGGCAGGCAGCTAGAAGCACCCCACCCTCAAGGACAGCAAGAACACCCCCCCTCAGGGACAGCCCTCACTGACAGGGATGGGAAACAACACTCTCCTGTCCTTCAAGGGAGGCAACCTGAAGCCCACCTGCTCCAGAAGTACTGCCGTCAGTGGTGGCCAGGTCCATCTCCTCTGGCCTCCTCACCCCGTTCCCTGGGATCATCTCCCACGTCTACCCTTCTTGTTGGGGGTCTGCCATCCATAAGCGCACAACGCCCGTATGTCCCACTGCTGTCATATTTCTTGCGTTGCTGAGCTGGGATCTGCTCACTGCCCCATGGCTCTAGTCCTTCAGCTCAGCTTCTTAACAGTGACCTGACTGTTGCTCTTATTTCTGCAGGGACAATGGCTCCTGTGACGAACCTGCCCATATATCTCCTCTCTCATCTGGAGCACGATGTTAGACATCTCAACTCTGGAAGCTTGATTCATCTGAGGAACGTCTTTTGCCGGCCTGAAAAGCCATAAAGTTCTCCTGATGTGACAAGGAGCAAATGACTTCAGTGTCGTATTACTACCCCCAGACTCCAGCAGAGCCGAGTCCGAGGCCTCGTCTTCTCAGGCAGAGGTGTTAAGAGACACATGACTCATTGGTATGACCTGCTTTTTACCTTGTTAGGAGATGCAGAGGGAAGTCAATGCCTTGACAAGAAAACTAAGGCCAAGAGTCAGAATGACTGTAAAACTCTGCCAGTGGGTGCCCGCAGAATTCCACAACTCTGTATGTGACACTTAATTTCCCCCAGAATAAGTTGCTTGTCTCAGCCAGGGGCCTGCAGACTCATAAATTTCACCAGAGAAGCAACTCTGTCTGCACATCCTGATTTTGTTAAAACAGCGGAACTTCTCTGTGCGGCCTCCAGGCCCACCTTGGGCTTACTCCCGCTGTCTCCCTTGGTTTCACCCCCAGCACCTGGATCAGCCATGATTGGACATTACAGTGGCCCCCAATCTGGGGCCAAACCGAAGCAGGATCATTATGGGAATAGAGCCGGCCCCTGAGGTGTTTGGAGAGAAACCAATCACAAAATGTTATTAGAGTGTGTTGTAGGATTATTGTTTTATTATCGTTGTCCATCTCTTACTGTGCTTCATTTATAAATCAAGCTTCACATAGGTATGCACAATCGGAAGAAATGTAGCATATATACAGTTCAGTACCATCTGCCTTCAGCTCCCCCGAGAGTAAGGGTTAGGTGAGGGTTAGGGGGACAAGAGCCACCTTTGATGCTGTCCGTGTGTTAAACCCGATCCTTGTTCTCAGGCCTGTGAAGGGGGGATGATGAGGCTCAGTCTGTACCTGAGGAAGTCAAGGCTCAGAGAGGGTGAGTGGACTGTGTGGGTCAACGGGCAGCACGTGGTGGAGCCCAGACAGCACAGTTACCTGAGAGCACAGTGGTGTTTCCCATCAGGACGTACCCAGGAGGAGACGGGGCTTATGACCGTTGATATTTGTAGGAGTTTGTCAAGCTCTGGCCATGGGTAGCAGCTTGGTACCTCCCAGAGACCGATGGCCTCCCCTGGGGCAGGGTCTCGCCACTCGAGCTCAGTGGACCCTTCTGGGTTGGTGGGGACATCTGACAGCCCCCCCCCCACCACGAGGCTCTCCCAGGACACCAGGCAACAATCTTCTAATGTCACTCCCCTGCCTGCTCGAGCCGAGCCCCCTGTGGAACTGTTACTGAAGGCCTTTGCCAGGCCTGAGGACCCCTGAGACCAGGACCACATTTGGTCCATCATGGTGACCCCAACAAAGAGAGACCCCTTTTGTCTAATCTTGGAGACCTTGCAGGGCAGCCAGCCAACCTGAGCAAAAAAAAAAATAAAATAAAATAAGGTGTGGATCAACTTTTGTGACACACCTGTGCCTCCACAAGGAACCAGCGAGTTTCCTGATGTTGGAATTCAGAGCATCACGGGACACACTGGGTACACAGCGAGCCGTGGCCTCTGCTCCAGGATGCCGCTTGGACTGCAGAAGCATCACACCCCCTCCTGTCAGGAAAGGCCCCCCCACATGTGTGATCTCAAGGGCAGATTGTGCCAGGCCTGCACAGCCCCTGCTCTGCCCTGCCCTGTCAGGCTCCGGACCTGCAACTGCCCACTTGCTCGTCGCCCTCCGAGCACAGTGACCTCCACTGCACTGTCCTCGCCCAGCTTCTTGCCCCCCGCACACGGGGGCCTTGGCCCTCACTCCTCCCTGCCTGCCGCACCTGGTCCTGTCGTCTTCTCATCAGCACAACCTCCAGGTGACCTGCCGTCCACTGTTCACACCCTAAAGCCTGCCCCTTTTCTGATTCCTCATCCCAGGACCCGACCCCAGCGCTTCCTGCTGCCATTGCATTCTCTCAAACTGTCTTATGTGTTTTCTCCTTGCTTACCTCCTCTTACTGAAATGCAAACTGTCACCCCAGATTAGCACCCTGCCCATAGGAGGTGTCACATGGAACATTTGTTTCATGAGTGAATTACTGATAGAAATATGATTATAGCTGCCTGGAATTCACATAAGTTGATAATGACTTCAAGTTCTCTGGTAGCTCTCCTCCTCCTCTCTACCTGCTTCCCTCTCCACCACTCCCCAGCCATTCTGGGGTCTCAGTCTTTCCCTTTCCTTTGCTTCCCACCTGCTTCCCTCCTTTTCCGCCTGTCCACCTGGGAGGCAGGTAACTCCTGGGCAGGCCTGGGGAACAGCCCTAACAATTACCCACCATGGGTGACTAAGAAGAGTCTTGAAGTCTTTCCACTACATAGTGGGTGGCACCAGAGATGACAGAGGTCACTGCAGGATGCCTGGACCAGGCCTGGGCACTGGACAGACGTCAGGAACTTCTGATGAGCCTGCCACTCCCGGGCTATAGCCCTCTTGTGATGTCAGGGGACTTTTAAATATGTCATAGGCATAAAAAAGGGACCGAACAACGGGAAAGGGGACATTTAGTTTCACTACGGATGCTTCCTACCTTGTCTGACTCCTACTGCAGGCTTAGGTAGAAGTGAGAGAGCTGCCTCCCAGATCATGCAGAATGGTAATGTTCCAAGGAAAGCAGCTCTTGAAAACAAAAGTGACTACTCTTGCGTCCTAATCTTAAATCCATCACCTTGGCCGGAGACGCTGAGTGCAGGTAATGAGTGTTGAGAGGCAATCCGAGAAGGGTAATGAGGTATTAGATCTGGACAGGTGCTAACTGAGAGGTGCATGGCCCCTTCCCTCAGCCCCTCCGAGTGAGTCTCTCCCACCCAGCTTATCTGGACGTCTGCGAGGATGGAGCTGCATTGTGGCAAAGTGAAATGTGATTTTAATGATTCCGAGAACATGCTTTCTGCCTCCAGCATGCTGGATTTGTAGAGACAGCCGTTTTTTTTTTTTTTTTTTCCTTGGGTGGATTCCAGATGTTGTATAACTTGTGCATTCTAAGCTACAAAATGGTAGATGGGGACTTGTCTTTTTGTTATGAGCATGTACAACGTGGTAGTGGTTAAGCACTGTCAAGCAGCCTCCTAAAAGACATCACGCCCAAGTCTGCGTGGAATAAATTATGGGGAACAGGAGTTGGAGAGCTCAGTAATTTTAAAGTGTTTGGAAATGGAGAAAAGCCCTGGATCTCTAGGCAATTCCCCACCCCACATACCATCTTGCTTCTAACTCTCTCTGTCTCTCCCAGTTCTGGGGCCTTCCTTACAAATATAGCCCAACCTGATCAAACACCAGGCATCTGTGTAATTAGTATAATTAGTAAGTGCTCTGAGCAGGCTAAAAGATAAAATACAAGATATTCAATGAAACTAGAATTTCAGATAAACAATAAGTAATGCTTCTATAATACTCGGGGCATTTAAACCAGAAATTAATTTATCTATAATTCCTATGTTTATTTGCACTTTTATTTGCTTAACCTGACAAGCTTAGTTCCACGGTCTATAAAGCGAGGATGCCTGTGAGAACCCTGCAGAAAACTAAAAATGAACTTCCCTACACTAAGTAATAATTTATCTGAAGTTCACATTTCTTTTTCTCATAACCTTACATGGGATCCTTCCTCTCGAGGACACTTCTTTGGAAGATGCTGGATTTTAAAGTGGGTGTGGTCTGGACAGGAGCAGTCAGATCTTGGGGAGGTGAGACTTAATAGCAGGTAGAAGCTGAACTTGGCTGCAGAATGCCTGTGGTGGGTGTGTGAAGGAAGCTGGTCGGGTGCTGGTGACCAGACCATGCAGGGTGTCTGGAGGCTGCTTCTACAATCACTGTAGAACCCTGAGAGACAGGGGTGGGGTGGGGGGGTGAGGGGGTAGGGAAGGGGAGCTGCTCACCTCCCTTCCTCAAGGAAGTTGACAGTTGACCTTGTGGGGTGTGGGTGGGGTGTCTTTTGCAACTCTGTCAGGGCAGTTCTAACATACTGGAATTAACACTTCCATCTGAAATTCAAACTAACAGGAACATTGTTTCCTTTTCTACTTTTTTGGTCTTCTTTTTCTCCAGCCTTCCTTATCTCTCCTCCCACCCCCAAGAGGAAACTCTTTGTAAAAGTTATTACTTTTTAAATAACACATTCATTGAGATATAGTTCACACACTACATTCACTGTTTTATCCTGTAAGATTCAGTGATTTGTAGCATAATCACAATTCCAGAACATTCTTCACACCCAAAACAAACCCCATAGCCATTGGTGGTTATCCCATTCCCTCAAAGCCTATTCCGGTTACCCAGCAACCTACTTTCTTTTCTCTGGATTTGTCTGTTATGGACATTCACATAAATGGAAACATAAAAAATATGTGACTTTTTGTCTGCCTTCTTTAATTGAATAGTATTTTCAAGGCCCATGCATGTTGTAGCAGTACTTTAATCCTTTTTATGTCTAAATCCATTGTATGGATTATCATATTTGCTTCCTCATTCACCAGTTTATGGGAATTTGGGCTGCTTCACTCTATGGCTGTTGTGAATAATGCTGCTAATGAATATTCCAGTTCTGGTGCTGTGTACACACGTGTTGTGCACCCTCTTGGGCATGTACCTAGCACTGGAATTCCTGAGTCACCTGCACCCTCCTTGGGGGAAGTCTGTCTATGTCTACTTAGCATTAACTGCATGTTTAAGTTTTGAAAGTCTGCCAAATTGTTTTCCAAGATGGCTGGACCATTTCACAGACCCAGCAGCAGAATATAAGCAGGTAATTTCTTTACATCCTCGCCAACACTTGTTACTTTCTCTTAATTTTAACCATTGCAGTGAGTGTGAAGTGGGGGCTCATTGTGGTTTAGATTTGTATTTTCTGCTAAGTAGCAATGTCACATCTTTTTATGTGCTTATGGCCATTTATACATCTTCTATTCAAATCTTTTTTTTATTGTTCAGTTGTAAGCGTTCTTTATATATTTAGGATACAAGTCCTTTATCAGACATATGATTTGCAAATATTTCCCCCCCCATCTCTGGGATTGTCTTTTCACTTTCTTGATGGTGTTCTTAAAGTAACTTTTTGGGCAGCTTACCTGTGATTATACAGATGACTTGCTTGTTCTCCTTTTTCTTACCTGTCCTTTTAAAATTAAACAAACAAACTTTTAACTTCCCTCCTTTTTCTTACCTGTCCTTTTAAAATTAAACAAACAAACTTTTTAACTTCCCTAATGTCAGACACTTTACCGTACTATTTGGTGGCTTATCCCTGAGGATGTTTGAGATTTTATTATTTTTTTTTTTCTGAAATGAAGTGGCACAGAGATCCTCAAAGAGCAAAGTTTCTTTTTTCTTTTTATGTAGAAGAACTGGGGTATAGGCCAGAGTTGTGGAGGTTCTAGGATTCACCAGAGAGACAGAGTGGGGAGCAGAACAGGCAGATTGACTGAAATACACTGCTGAGGGGAGCAGCGGGGAGACAGGAGAGGTCTGTGCCCTGTGGGTCACTCCCTGGCCAGGATAGAACTCAGGATATAGCTGCAGCTGTGATAGTGCTGAGACTTACCCCTAGGTCACCAAGGGGGCCTGAAGAGTAAAGTTTTAAACAGAAAACTAAATATTCTAATTTTACATTTCTCCAAATTTTAAACAGGTGATTCTTTAATTCAAATAGTAAAAAGTGAAGCTGTGTTGTTTGCCAGGACCCTGGAAAGTATCCTGATCCGCTGGGCCTGTCTCCTGACACGAGGTATTGTAGCTTTAAAATGGCGATGAATGTTCCATTGGCTCTCAGAAGACACAGAATAAAATCTATATTTTTTCATTATTTGCTAATATTCAGGATTAATGCATTATTTTTGTTGATTAATGTGTATAATTTTTCACGTATGTGTGAGTTATTTTTCCCTCCTGCAACCTGAAATACATTCTTGGTTAAAATGCAAACCAGGGGAGAAGTTTCTTTTTGCCTAAGTCAGTAGTAAAATCTTACTTGCGTGCAGGTTTCAGTGCCAAATATTTGACCTACTGTTTCTAAAACTGATGCATACTGGTGATTTTTCTTAGCCAATCTCGTTGGATTTTGACAGACAAGAACCTGTTCCCAGAAGATTTGCTCATTTGTTAAACTCCATGGCTTGTCTCTGAGCCCGAAAAGTGAAGGCAACCAGCTCTAGCCAGAGTGCATCACAGAGGCCATGGCGGACCCCAGCCTGGGCATGGCCGGGAGCCCAGGTGCACTCAGATGCGGGGCGTCACTAGTTTTTGGCTGCCCTGGCACAACCCGCCTGGATGTGAGTTAGAATCCTGCCATCAACTACTCAGGTCACCTGTGTCTCCCTCTTCACTCACCAGGCAGGGACCAGGTCAGATCTCTTCGGAGGTTTCCTTTTGCTTTTTCTTCAAGTTTCACAGCAAGGTGCATTGCGAGAACCCTGTGTGCAGAGGTTACTCTTCAGCAATTGTGGGAGGTAGATGTGCCGGTTTGGGTGGTTCTAGCAGCTGTTCTGCAGGTAGAGCCCAGCGCCAGGTCCCCGGTGCCCAGTTGCTGCCGTGGCAAGGCACTGACGCTGGCTAGCTCCCGTATAAGGGGAACCCACAGACGGGGGTGGGCTTGCAGGGAAGGGCCGCACCAAGGGGTTTCCACAGCAGGGCTGCTCTGGAGACTGGCCTAGCATTCTATGGGATAGATGGAGTTCAGAGAGGGGACTTTATCTTCTCTGTTCTAGTTTAAAATACGGAAAGGATCTTCGGATGTGTGTCCTGTATTCTTTTGCTCCCTCAAAGGGCTGTGGTAGCATTTTGCTTTGTGGTTGGTTGCGTAATGCATGACATGATGACCTGGAGCATTTGTGCTGAGACAAAACCCTGCAAGCCCTTTCCCCATTTGCCAAGAGGGGAGCGTGTGCAGAGAGGCAGTCGGCCTTAGTCTGGACGAGGACTAGAGGGACCAAAGCCCGCCTGTTGGCTGGAGGGATACCCTGGAGAGAAGGACACTTTGTTGCTTTAAACCATTGAGAATTTGGAGCTCTAAATTATTGTAGCACTGTCACACCTAAATGGCTGCTAGAGGGGGCTGCTCACTGCCCAGCTCTGGTCATGTGCCCTAGAGAACAGGACAGCTGAGGTGCCGTAAGCTCTAGCCGGTGGAAGACATTTAATTACCTCTGAGGAAATGGATGCCCTATTACCTAAAGAACAAAGGACATGAGCTGGCTATCAAAATAGATCCCTCCGGTGTGCACAGAACCCTTCCTGCCGCCCAGCTCACTGTGACCCTGCCTGTGCGCATGCCTGGTCTGTGTGAGCTGATGAGCTGCTGTAATCAGCTTACGCCTTGGAATAACAGCCACAGGAGCCTCTTCTTCACAACAGTCTGAAACCCAAAGCCAAAACCAACTTCTAAATTCTGGCTGCACCAAACAAACCCAACCTGCCTGTGGGGATGCTCAGAGGGACTCATTTGTCACCTACTGTATTTAATTTAGTTTAGAGTCACAAGATATTTCTTGAAAAAAATCTCAAAATTCACATATATTAAATATTAAAATACACTTTATTGCATACTATTAACAGGCTGTATTAAAACATTCAATAAATCATGCATTGTTTGTGCCATGGCTATAACATGAATAATACATTGAGAAACTTTTATGCATTTAATGGGATGAAAAAAATCTCACAGCGTTTCTAAACTTTTCTTCTCTCCACTCTAGCAGGTTAGTGCATTTTGTCACCATCTGACACATTTAACCATCATTTGAAGCACTATGCTACCTCCTACTAGAGTGCTGGGTAATTAAAAAGAACAGGAATAAGTATATATAATAAATTCAGAAGGCTTGCTAATTATGTGCATATTGTACTATATTAATACTGCTAATAATTCAAAGAACAACTAACATTAAAAAAAATCATCTAATTTGCTGTGCTCTCCTAGACCCACATTTTCTAACACTGCCATCAGCAGAGATAGGGGTTAGATCATTTTTCTTTCTTTAATCTGCAAGAGTCATTGGAAAACATAAAAGGCAATAGGCCTCCACATTGTTTAGACTTCCAGGGCCTAGATGTTCTGTTGTGACTTACAAATAGGGTGAAGTAGATGGTCCACAGCAAAGATGGGATTTATTCATTGTACAGGTTGGGGATTTGGGAGGGTTGAGATGCTGAAGGAGTTGCTAGTTGGTGAGGAGATGTCTAGATTAGCCAGTGTGCTCAAAGCTACTTGTTGCCACAGTGTTTGTAACAGCAAAACCTGGCAACAAGCTGACGGCCTCTCAGGTGGGGTCAGGTTGAGTGACTGTAGCTTTGCAATGGCATATTCAGTGACAGCATCAAAAAGCATGAGATGCTCTCCTCTGCAGCCATATGGAAGATGC
>NW_004567140.1:8977926-9001834 GCF_000260355.1 Condylura cristata
TGCTGAGGGGAGCAGCGGGCGGGTCAGGAGAGGTCTGCCGCGCCATGTGGATCTCTTCCGGGGCAGGTGGGATTCGAACTCATGCGGTAGTGGCTTTAGCTTCTTAGTGCTGTGCTTTAACCCACTGCACCACCAGGGAGGGCCCCAGTGTGGACATTTTAAGTAAATATGAAAATGGGTACGCATACTACTATTTGAGTTAGAGATGGGGACGGCCATCTTTTATTTTGAATGTATATACATAAAAACCCTCTACACAGATACACAGAAAAAGAATAACTATTTACTTGTGAGGTGGGCACAGGACTGGGGTAGATGGTGGATAAGATAGGAAAAGAGAGTTATCTGAATATAGTTTTGGTGACCCCCCCAAAGAATCAAGAAGTAGATAGACGTTTCACACATTTAATTTTTTTTTCAACCAGCTAATCTATTTAAATAATTAAATACTTCTGATATTAACCTGTTCCCAAAGGTTGAACAAAGTAAACCAGTGATTTCTAGGAAACAGAAGCATGTCTCTCAGTCTTGGGAGGGCTGGGAGTGGGGCAATGGGCTCCCTTCGCCGCCAGAGGCCATAGAGGCTGGCCCAGGGAGAACCGCTCAACTGGCCATTCCATTCTGGCCTGGGAGCATCAGCAAAGACTGAGGTGGCAGATTTTACCCACTGTTCTCGGCCACTATTCTAAAGGCTAGGAAACACTCAGATGGAAGTGCCGCGGACCGGCGCGGACCGGCGCAGTGGGGAGCACTGGACCTCAGAGTGATGAGTGTCTCGGAGGGAGGTGGATAAGGATTCGGAACATGACTTCAAGAGTGCATATCTGAATGTAATGTGGAGAAGTAAGCTTTTGTATTTATACAGTATTTTTTTTTTGGCAAGAATAATGATTACATCAGCGTTTGATTACATATTTAGTGGAACAGTACAAGGTGATGCATTATATTTTCTTAGAAGCGGATGGGAAAGGGGGTGACAATCTACTGGGAACATCAACTAGTGGTCACTGGTGTGAGACATGGGTGAATGTGGTCATTTATCCATTTGGTACATTTTGTCTAATTAATCTTTTAATTCCATTCCTAGTTGTTGCCTTGTTCAAAGAGTCTTTTATGTCTTTCTGCTACATAGTCTATATCGTTGCCACTCAGTAACTTTATTTTTTTTTTTTAAGATTTATTTATTTGTGCATACAGAACTGGGGTACAGGCCAGGGGCGGTGAGAGGCTTCACCAGAGACAGAGTGGGGAACAGAACAGGCAGATCGGCGAAGTACACTGCTGAGGGGAGCAGCGGGCGGGCTAGGAGAGGTCTGCCGCGCCATGTGGTCACCTCCGGGGCAGGCAGGAATCAAACTCATGCGGAAGCGGTTTTAGATTCTCAGTGCTGTGCTTTAACCCGCTGCGCCACCAGGGAGGGCACACCACTCAGTAACTTTAAGCAAATATAGTAGAGACTTACAGTATTGTTCTAAAATAGACTCTTACTGTGCTTTGTTTAACGTGCACCAAGGAGGAGGTGAACTTTTTAATCTTTCCCAAAAGCTAAGACTCAACCACCTGATTCTTTGTCCTTCTACATTAATGATTCTTTGTCCCTTATAATAAATTCCTGTATATGGGGCAGGCTCACCTGTTGGTTCTGGAAGCTTAAACATTCCCTTACTTCCCCTGGGTGGATGCCAAAGCCTCTTTCCCAGAATATATGCTTGCCCGAAATTACTAACTTCATTACTGGCAGTGGTAAGCTCATCATTGTAGAAAGAAACGTTAACAGGTTGAAAGCATTATTAAGAACAGAATCCAGCAAGCAGGAAGTCAGGCTCCAAAATATCTTGATATCCCTCTGCGTGCCCTGTTCCTTGAACTATGATAAGCCAACGTCCGTGTGATTGCTCACGCAGACTCCGCAGCAGGTGCAGTGACATGGAAGTGATTATAAGTACAGTGGACCGCAAAGCCTCGGCACACTCAGGCCCTGCTGGGTCTGGTTGGCGGGGCTTCTGGGGAAGGCGGTAGCCGCTGGGTGCCAGGGCTCTGGTGCTGCTGAGGAGCAGTTTCCAGGAGGACACACGGTCTTGATTTCTGCTGAGGTGTCCTGAAGTGCTGAGATTGGAAGACATTGACCCATTTGACAAGCACCGCTGAACTGTCTCCAGAACATCTTTGCCAGGAGAAGGCAGCAGAACAGAGGAACACCAACATATTTGTGAGGGAAAGTCAACAGACGGGAAGTTTTCTCTCATGCCATTCCTTAGGTAAAAACAACTGAGTGTGCACCTATTTATTTTTTATATGTTTCTATACATTTTCTAAATATATTTTGTGTTTTCTTCTCTTAAATAAGACTGATACACTGATATTCTTCATGGAACATCTCATCCTCTCTCCTTTATTATTGTCTATTCTTATTCTAATTTAGGGAAAATAGGTAAAAAAAAAAATCAGTTAGTACGTGTGGTACTAGGATGGGGTCTCCAGAGACAGAAGCAACTGCAGCTACACTGTAAGGAACCAGCTCACCTAACTGCGGGACTGAAACCCTCCACAGGCTGTCGCTGCCCAGCGCCGGTCCAGGACAGCGGGTGGTCCTCTGAGAAGCAGAGGTGCTGGAGTCCTGGTGAGAGGGCAGGAGCAGGCTGCCGACTGCTCAAGCCATCAGTTAAGAGCGAACAAACTCCCTTCTGCCTTTTGTTCTACTCAGATTCTCAGTGAATTCACATAGGGGGTGGAGGGTGGTGAGTGCTGGTGATTAGCTCTATTTAACTGCCATCTCATGCAGAAATACTCACACAGACACTCCTGGCTTCTTCCTTGGCCGAGTATCTAGGTATTCTGTTATACAGTCAAACTGATCTTATGCCTGACCATTCATCACGCATAGGCCATCAGTTTCTTATTCACTATTGTTTCCCCCCTTCTTTCTTTTGAATTAATGTTTTTGTGGAGGGTGGGATTGAGGAGTTGAGACATATCATTTAGCATTGTTTTTCTTTCTTTCTTTTCTTTTTTGGGGGTAAGAGTAACTGGGCAGTAACTTTTATATCAGTTTAGCTTGATAGAGTTCTAAATTGACTTTTATTTTCCTTTGGATCTCTGCAGATGTTCTTATGCTGCTTATGGTGAGTATGTCAGCTCTCCAAACAATGGTCACTCCTTTGTGGTTGATCAGATGGCTTTTGAAGCATCTCCCGGTCCATGATGCTCCAGAGTGTGAGGGATCAGCTGTGGATTTATTCTTCTATGCTTCCTTTGCCAAGACTCAGTCTGAGGACTCAAGTTTTACTTCACTATTGAAGACTATTCAATATAGCTGGACAAGGTGTCAGCCACATTTTATCAGCTGCCATTTTGGGGTACACTTCTTAAATGTATTTTGGAGATTCTCCCCACATACATATGCCCTCTTGAATCATATGTTTAAGACGTCATTTATGCAACACTTAAAAACATTCAGACACTGATAAATGAAATGTATTTTTGTAGGGGAAGGGTGAGGAAAGTTATTTGTTTTAAAAAATGCTTTGGGAAAATAAGGAAGGGAGGGAGGCAAAGAGGGAGGGAAGAAAGGAGGTAGGGAGGAAGAGAAATGGAAGGAAGGAGAGAGGGAGGAGGGAGGGGAGTCACAACCTTGGAGAGCATGTGTTCCAGCCGACAAGCCAATGAGGAAGTTGTGCTGGCGGGAGGCACTGGAGTAGGGCCTTGGGCAGGGGATGGGCGAGGTGGAGAGGTGGCAGGTGTGAGACACTCCAGGGTCCCTCCTGTTAGAGGACAAGAGGTGGGTGTCAGAAAGACAGGTAAGGATGGGTTTCCTGGGTTCTGGCTTGCGGTCTGGGTAGCTGGTGGTACCACTACCGAGGGGGAAGGCGTGGTTGGCGCGGCGTCAGGGCTCCTGTCTGGGCAGCTCCTGCCAGCTGCCATCACTCCCCAGTGCCTCAGTGGCTCATGGGGCAGCGAGGCTGATAATGGATGCTACTCCTAAGAGGGGGAGACAGGCGACACCATGTCTACAAGACACCATGTCTTGGTTGCAGCAGGTGAGGATGAAGGTCATGAGGATGAAGCAGCGGAGGCGGCCGCACAGGGGCGGCGTCGGGCAGCCGATGGGTGCGGCGCCATCAGCTGCGCATACTCAGTCCCTCTGTGACTGTTACTTGGAGAAAGGGTTGCAGGAGAGAGAAAGATGCGGGGAACCTGTTGGGCACGCCGGCACCTCCCCTGCGCTGGTCACCAGTTAGGAGAGACAGTGAGGGGGGGAGCAGTGCTCGCTCTGGAAGGCTTTTTCCCGCCACAAGGAAAGCACAATCCACAGGCCAGACGAGCGGGTGAGGCCAGCCCCCAGGAGCTGCGTCATCTGCACTGGCGAAGCCGTGGGTGGGGCGAGGGCAGATGCGCATGCGCCTGGCTTCTTTCTTCTCTTAAAATTAAATTAATTATTTTTAATTGGGATACTACTGGGATACGCCCATCAGGCACTGGCATTACAACGTGCCCACACCAAATCACCCCCTGCTCCCCTCCCTCTGAATTCCACCCCCCTCCCCGCCCGCCACCCCTGTGTGCTTGTAGACACGTTGCTGCACCTGGCACACTCACCAGACCGCTGTGCTCGCCCTGGCCCTGGGGGAAGCCCCCAGCTTCCCGGCTCAGACCCCCTTTCTCTTTGGAGCAAGGTAAAGACACTAAAGAATGAGGCCAGACGAAAGGTTTGCTGCTCCCTTACTATATGGCTCATCCTCTTTCCCACTGGAAGAAGGGTACAGTGGGAGTCACCTCTTAGACAAAGGGCAGGGAGAGGTGGTGGAGGGGCAGAAAATAGCCCTGGAAGAGGAGCCTCAAGGCGCCGGCAAGATATGCACCTGTGATGTTCGGGTGTGGGCAACTGCCTCGCTACACCAGGAACAGCGACTCAGCCGGCCTTGGCATGTGAAGGGTGTGGGTCTGTGCAGAATGAGGCCCCCACCCCTTTACTGTGAGCACCACAAGCCCCATCTGGTAATTGCCTCGAAGAAGTGCTGTGCCAGGCGGTGCAGCCAAACAGACCCACTCCAAGGTTGAATGAGGCCGGGGTCACATGGTCACGAGCCAGGAGTACTCCTGCATTCCCACCTGGGGTGGCCTGGTGTGCTCACAGCCTGTGCTGTCACCCCCGAGGCAGACTGCAAGAGGGGCATTCTTTGGCAGGAGAACAGAGTGGTTGAGGGTAGTGTCGCGTGGTCCTGGCGACCACTACCTGGAGCCGTCGCGGAGGAGGGCGGGCGGTCCTGGCGGACACACCTAATCACGGGCTGTCCTGGCAGACACACCTAATCGACGTGCCAGGCCCTGGCTATGGACAAGAGGGTCTCATCAGGAAGGCGGCTTGGCCCTGTGAGGCCGCAGCCTGTGGCAGCTGCGCCCGGAGGGCGGTTTCCCCGATGAAGCTCTTCATTAATAAAAAGGGCTCATCAGCCTCCCGCATACTTGGTTTGCTTGTCAAGCTGGGTGTTTCTCTGCCAGGCGGCAAGAAGCTGACATTAATATTTTTATCAGCCTGACTTTGGGAGGTCAGCTGGGATTATTACAGATGACATCTTCCTGATCTTAGCAAATAAAATTGATTAAAATGTGCTGAATCAGAAACTGGCTGAACAGTTAAAAGCTACAGCACATTTTGGTCTGGGCTCACGTCTGATCTCGCTGGGGCAAGTTGCCTCGGATCAGAGGACCCAAGAACTTTGTAATTCGAGAGACTGTAGGAGAGATCTTGGGGAGAGTGATGCAGAGGGAACACCTTTCCCATAGAATATCACCCACTTCTCTAGAGACTGAACGTGACCGTCTGTTTCCCCCTTTGTTTAATCTTTAAAAAGTCTGCCTTCCCCTCCCTGGTGGCGCAGCAGGTTAAAGCACAGCACTAAGAAGCTACAGCCACTTCAGCATGAGTTCGATCCCAGGCCCGGAGGTGACCACATGGCGCCGCAGACCTCTCCTGACCCGCCCGCTGCTCCCCTCAGTAGTATATTTCATCAGTTGGTCTGTTCTGCTCCCCACTCTGTCTCTGGTGAAGCCTCTCACTGCCTCTGCACCTGTGGCCTGTACTCCAGTTCTGTATGCATAAATAAATAAATATCAAAAAATAAAGTCTGCCTTCTACGCAAGCAAGACGCATAAAGCACGTGTGGTAGTTAAATCATGCGTCAACTGGACCTGGCCACGCAGTGCCCAGTTATTTGTTCACACATTATTTCTGGAGCATCCACAAGGTGTGTCTGAAGGAAATTAACATGTGAATGAGTGGACAGAGTGGAGCAGATGCTCAGTGCCAGTGGTTTCCGCCAGTCAGTGGAGCAGAGCAGAACAAAGGCCCTGTGAGGTGGACTCCTGTCTGTCTGCCTGCTGGAGCTGATACATTGATCTTCTCCTGCCTTTGGATACTGACTGGAACTTACCCAAGACTCTCCTGCTGCCCAGGCCTTGGGGTTTGGGCTGGAACTGTCCATCGGACCTTCTGGGTCTGGACCTGTCTGTCTGCATACTCCTGTGGACCATTTCCTCACAAGAGAGCACTGTCTCTCTCTATCTCTGCATTGGTTCTGTTTCTCTGGAAAACTAATACAGTGCATATGTACAAAGTGCATAAACAAAATGATCAAATCCATCATGAGCCAAAGTAGCCCTGGAAGCTCCTCACGTGGGGGTGGGGAGCAGGTTGGAGATGCATGTGTTCTACAATCTAGTGTCACTCTCATTTCTCATATGGAGAAAACAAGGCCCAGAGGGCAAAAAAGCCTTATCCATGCCAGATGCCAGACCCTTCTTTTCTCTCTTTATAAAAAATATTTATTTTTATTTATTTATGTGTACAAGAACTGGGGTGTAGTCCAGATAGCCCAGAGGTGTAGGGATGATGGTGAGAGGTTTCACCTGAGACAAACTGGGAAGCAGATCGGCAGATCCACTGAAACCCACTGCTGAGGGGAGCAGTGGGGAGACAGGAAAGGTCGGCTGTGCCCTGTGGGTCACTGCCTGGCCAGGGATCAGACTCATGCCAGGGGGACTGTGATAGCTTCATAGTGCTGAGACTTTAACCCCTGTACCACCAGGGGTTAAACAACCATCTGAGACTGCGGTCAGACCTTTTCAAGTCCAGGTCTCATTCCTGTATCCGTGTGCACACAGACACGCTCACACACACATGCGTATGCATATCTACACATCCATGCATGAGCCCACACATGTAACACATGTACCCCAAGATCCCCCCACCATATCGCACGCATCAGCTGTTTTCTATGTGTTGGGCATGGGGACCGGAAGATGTTCAGCGCATCCAACTTTGACAGTGACTCCACGGGGTAAGACCGAGCCTCTCTCTATTTCAGAAAGAGACAGCTAAGGCTGTCAGCAACCTGCACAGCAGGTCGGCGACTTAATTATCTGACTGTGGAATCTGACTCTTAACTATCAGCGAGGGCCTCACTGATCTACCTGGGGGTCACTTTGGTTTTCAAATCCTCAAAGAAAGTCAGTTAACTGACTGTCAGGGAAGTATGTTTCTCCTGACTGCCGTCACTGACAAGATGGCCCATGTCTCTGGGATCTTGTCATTGGCTGTCTGGCCGGTGTGAGGCTGCTAAAGAGTGCACAGCGCCAGGGTACAGTGAGACAGTCATGGCGATAGTCCCTAGGAGCTGCCCATGGCAGCAGATTCTAGGAGGGCCCTGGGGTTCTTGCTCCCGGTGGAGACCCCTTATAAGATTCTCAACCTTGGGTGTGGCAGCAACTGTGGTTTGATGAGCTGTCATTCCTGTTACCCTTATGTGGCGTGACTGAAAGGGATTTGCAGATGTGATTACGGTGAGCAATCAGTTGATGCGCTAACAAAAGGGACATTATCCTAGTGAGCTTGACCTAATCCCATGAACTCTTTACATTGGGAGGGCAGAGACAGCAAACTCAGACATTCAAAACTTGAGATGTTCTTTCTATGCTAGATTGCCAGCATTGGGGTCATGACTGGGTACCCCTGCATGTGTGCTAACAACTAGCCAGAAAATGGAGAGCGTGACCCTACAAGCCCAGGGAACTGAATTCTGAAGCAAACTGAATGAGCCTAGAAGAGGACCTCAAGTTCTGGATGAGATGGCAGCTTCCCTCCAACCCCGCACCGGCACCACAGAGCCTGTGACAGCCTGAGGGAGGCCCCGCTAAGTTGGCCCACATCCCGACACGTGGGAAACGTGAGCCCACTGTAGGGCTGTCAAGTTAGTGCATCTTGTCTTGCAGCGAGAGAAAACTCAGCAGCAGCCCTGAATGACCCCGGGCCGGGGAGGTGGTATGCCCACAGCCATCTTTCTGGTTCTTGGCTGAGGTGTAGCTCTGGGGTGGGTGGTCTCCAGTGGCAGTGGATTCTGACCAGGGGCCAGGAGGTGGTCACATGGGTGTGGGTTCTAATGTCCCTTGTTCTTCGTTGCAGCACCTGGTGCCTCCTGAGAGTCTGGGAGTTTTGACGCAAGTGGACCTCAGTTCTAGAAGGCCTCAAGTCCCCACAGTCCAGTGGCTGTCCAGGTGGACTCGTGGTGAGCGAGATCCGGGCTGACTCCTGTGATTCTAAACATTCACGTGTCTCCCTCCTGATAAAATTGCTGAGCTCAGCCTTCTCCGTGTTGAACGCGCTCTGCTTACTCTGCTTTCCCTTCGGCCCTTCGCTGTGCCCTCAGGGTGGTTTCAGACTTTCAGCCCCGAACTGGCGAACTGGTCTTGGCACTGTGTGAGGGCAGTGGGGTGCCTCAGCGCCCTACTGCCAGCTCACCCTGCAGGCTGCCTTGTGCCTGTGGGGGAGACACATACTCTCTTTGGTGACTATTTTAGAATTGTCACGTATCTACAGTAAGAACCCATCAGATGGCCAGTGTGAGAACGGCAGTGAGGAGGAGGTGAGAGAGGTGAGGGTGAAGCCCCCTCCAGCAGCCTGAGACTGGAGGTGGGGCTGACTCACTCTCATACACTGCAAAGCCCCCTCCCACACCTGCTCTGGCTGGGGGAGTTTCAGCCACCTGTCCCGCCCTGTGGCAGGAAGTGGGGATCCTACAGGGATCTCTTCCTCCCAGCCAGCATGAGGTTGCACCAGATGTTGGGGTCTCTTCTTCCCAGCCGGCATGAGGTTGCACCAGGTGTTGGGGGCTCTTCCTCCCAGCAAGCGTGAGGTTGCACTAGACTTTCAGAGAAAGGTGCCCATGCCATCCCACAGGACACGGTGCAGAGGCCAGGTCTTCCTGGACCTCAAGCAGCTGGTGAGTTGTCGCCTGGCCCGCAGCTCAGCAGCAGGCAGTGAGCTCGGGAAGAGCAGAGCCTGGACCAACCTGCGGCTCTGCTTCCAGGTGTCATCCCCTGTCTTGTCCCTATGAAAGTGGGCTTGGTCATTGTGGTCAGGCCTGCCATCCCGAGGCATCTCTATGACCCCTGCAGCCACATCTCCATTCCAGGGCCCTTGGCCCAACCGCCACCAAGCAGGTCCCGGCTCTGGCCAGCGCAGCTGTAGGTGCACCTGGTCCCCAAGGTCACAGTAGTTTATTGTTTTTACAGAGCACTTGTCCAGTTTGTTTTTTCCTTGCTTTTTTCCTGTTGCCCCTGCATCCCCCACTCTTAGGCCCAGCGGCACAAGGTGCACCTACCTGGCCAGGGGTGCAGCAACCCCAAGCAAGTGCAGTGCAGACACTTCCCGTCACAGCCTTCCAGGGACCCAGGGACGGTGGGGCCTTCCGCCTTGCCGAGCAGCTCTTCCCAGCTCCCGCCCCAGCCCAGGGCCTCCAGAGCTAGCCAGGAGCCCACAGAGCCAGGGCTGTCGCGCTCTGGGGAAAGGCCCGCAAGGCAGCGAGGCTGAGAGGCTGCTCTCAGGGCTCCGCACAGCTCCGCCAGGCTGCTTGGAGTCAGCTCAGCAGGTGGAGAGCCAGGGCCCGGCAGGGCCTTACAGGGAGCGGCAGGCCCCAGCCCCAGACCCCGGAGGGCCCCCGGCTCGCGCTGCCACTCACGTCCCTTTAGAACGTAACAGTAAGTCCTGTAAATAGGGTCACTGCTGACTAGACCACCCGTTGGTGTTCAAAAGGACTAGTCAGCTTTCCAGCAATGCATGGGCAGCAGAAGCGCAGCCCAACCCCAGCGTGGCCTCGCGGGGACACTTCCCTCCGGGCAGTGGGAGGAAGGAGGGAAGGCAGCCACCACGTTCTGTAAATGAGAAAAACTGGCTGCCAGGAAGCCTGAGTGAGCGCGCTCCTCATCCCTGCTATCCCTGGGAAACTGCCTCGCGGGGGCACCTCGCCGCTCCCCACATCTGGGGAGCCCGGGATGACGGGACCTTTTGGTGCAGGGGGTCCCAGGTGAGCAGGGAAGCTTTGCTCATCCAGTCACCCATCGACCTCTCGGGCGCCCACCACCCCTCCTGGTCTCGATCTGCACACCCCACCTGCCCTGGCTGTCACTCACTGTCCCCTGCCCCCCATCTCCGTAGCAGCCTGCACGTAGCCTCCACCACAGACCTGCAGCAGCTCCTAGCGTGGTCTCTGTCTCCACACCTGCCACGGCACAGCCAAGCCCAGCGGTGTGCACCCGCAGGCTGCTGCTGAGTCCTCCTGTGGCCGCAGCACGTCCGCGTTCCGTCTCCTTCCATCCTCTGCCCCCTCGTCTAGGGCGCTCTGGCCACTCAGCTCGTGTCTTACAACTGCACTGACCTCATTCCCGCCCAGGGGCCAGGGCTTTGCACTCACTTTTCCTTCTGCTTCAAAAACAACAGCCCAAACCGCTCGCTGACTGGCTCTGTGTTCCCGGTGCAGCGTGAGTGAGCACCCAGCGCGACACGCCTGCCACAACACAGCCCTATCCCCTCCCCTCCCTCAGGTGTGTGGTTCTCTATTTGGCGGCTGTTTTGTTTGTTCGTTTGTTTGTTTTTAGTTAGGTACCCCCTTACACTGTTGTCATCGCCACAGTCTCCCACCACCTCATCCCCTGCCTTGGTGTCTGCCGCTGACTCTTGTGAGCCCCAACCAGGACGCCTTGGCATCTGCTCTGAACCCACACACCCCCAACCTGGCCCAGCTGTCACTCCCACCCATGTGACTTCCCGTAACTCTGAGGAAGCCCACACAGCCCTGAAGCCAAGAGGGCACAAGTCTTGCCCAGAGTCACACAGGGCAGAGGTCAGACAGAATCAGCCCTGGGTCCCAGAACTCGGAGCTTTGCTCTGTGGCCCTCCCGTCGTGTATGTGAACTCCCAAGCAGGACAGGAGGCTGCCCCAAGACAGAGCTGGGGTACCTGCGCTCCACCACGGGAGCCCAGGTTGTTTTGTGCATGGTCACCGGGTCCAGCTTCTCCAAAGGTGGCTCTGGGGGACGCAGGGGCCTGAGAGGGGCTCCTGTGGAGGAGTTTCTGCTGACAGGTGCAGGATGCGGTCGGAGTCATCTGGGAGAAGAGGCGGGAAGGGGGCAGTGGAGGTGCATTGGCCGGCTGACAGTGACAAATGCGCCACCGGGGACTGTTTCCAGGATGCTGTGCGCCCCCAGCCTGGAAAGGCACCACTGGTGGGCACTTTATCAATTGAGACTGTGCCAACGGAGCAGGGAAATGGATTGGACCCTGTGGCGACGAGCATTTGACTCTGGATTCTCTTGCTGAAAAGGGTGAGTCATCTCTGGGATGAGGCGAGGCCCGGGCCCATCCTCTGGGCAGAACTTGACTGTTGACTGCACATGTTCTTCGAACTCCGACTGTGGGCCCTGCCTGGGACTGGACCGGCAGGGCACAGAGAGAGAGACTTCGAGCCCCATGGAACCTCATGAGAATCGCAGAGGGCCACCCCGGTGTGCCAGGGCACTGCGAGGAAGCAGGGCGGGAGGACAGGAGGGTCCTTATCCTCTGTACGCAGGACAGAGAGAGAGATGAAATGCTGTTTGCTCAAAGGGAGGAGGAAAGCTGCCCCTGCCCGCCACACCTTCCCAGAGGCCACAGGAAGGAAGCCGCTTTCGGGTCTGGGTGCTCAGGAGGAAGATCGCCAAGAACCTGGGACCTTCCGTCCTTGTTGGCTCCTCTCCAGGTTTTGTCTGTAAGTGTGAGCAACTGGGGAGCACAGCCCAAAGGATGTGATGTGGCCCCCAGGGGCCCAGACCTTCCCTTCTGGCTGGGCCCCTGTGCCTCCCCAGCACCGCCCTGGAAGGCAGCACTTGGCCGCTGCACAGGTGAAGCACACCCAGGGGTGGTGGGTGCGTGTGGGCGGCCAGGCTGCCCAGCGCGGCATACAGTGCTCACCTGGTCCTTGCTTTCCTCCCAGGAGCACCCCTGCTGGTCTAACAACCTTGGCAACAGACAGTGACCCACAACCCTAATCCACCTCCCCACTCCCAACTGAGCTTCCTAAATTGTTAACTGAAAAAAGGCCCACGCATTGGCTGCCTGCTTATTCTTCTCACTGGGAGTCAAGGTGGGAAGGAAGGGCAGCCTCTCACTTGCAGGACATGCTCCTGTGTCAGGCTCTGTGGTGCTTTTGCCTCACCTGACACCGACAGGTCTCTGGTCAGCCATCTTTGACCCTCTCCCCACAGCACCTGCCCGGTTTCTGTTGAATGAACGTCTTGCTTTCAAGACGTTGTCCTTATTGAGAGAGCTAAACCTATTCTCTATTCTATAGAACATTGATTCTATTTAAAAAAATAGCTAATTTTAGCTTGGGAAAAAAATCCACTGCATCATAGGTTGAAATTAATTTTTAGAGCAGAGTAGACTGCGATAGCACTGCATTAGACACAGCTGACATTAAAGGGATGATTAATTAATACACCGCTAGACACAAAAGCAGGAGCTCCCTGGCTCTGAGTCCGTGGGACAGCCTTTGTGGAAAATGCTGGGGTGTGCTGACCAGGCCCGGATGCTGAGATAATGAGATAACAGGGTGCAGCGTCTTGAGTTTGCCGCCTGCCTCCATCAAGAGGGCCACCTCCATGCAGTACAGCGTGTCTTCACTATGGCTATAAAAGGCCCAGCCAGGAGACCTGGGGGACTGGGCTTTGCAGTAGCTAAATAATTAGGCAGCGTTGTGAAGGAATGAGAGATTTGGAGCAGGACTGGGCTGGTCCCATCACTGACCAGCTGTGAGCTGGCCTAAGTTATTTACCTTTGTATCCTCAACTGGAAACATAAGGATAGTGACGATCAGTCCGTCCCTCCAAGATGCCACTGGACAAGGGACTGGATCTCCACTTTCAGCCTGCAAGACAACGCCCAGCCCTTCTTCTCCAACTCTTCAAAGACTGTTTTCTCAAGCCTGACTTTCTAGTTCACAAGGAGCTGACTGCGGTGGATGTTTGGGGATTTGGGGTGATGTTGTGGTTGTCTCGCTTGTCACTGGTGGCAGAGAGGAGCAGTGAAGTGTGAACTTGGCATCAGAGGAAAGGGTAAGTCACATTTGAATGCAGCTGCAACCTTACTGGGGTCCTGAAGGCTGGACACAGCCCCACCCGCCCGACCACACTGCCTTGGCCTGAGAACACGAGGGCCTGCAGACTCCTAGACGCAGAGATACACCTGGCAGAGTGGAGGGAGGACCGAGGACAGAAAATGACCCCTGGGCATTGTGTTGACTCAGGAGGCACCCGATCTCTGGTTCTGGGACAAGAGCCACTTTCTGGACAGTGGTGGGCCTTCGACACTGCCTGGTCCAGGACACTGGACTGAGTGTCCAGCCTGTGGGAGCAGCCTCTCCTGAGCAGGCCTTCTGACATCTGCACTGCCCTCTGGGCTTCTTCATGCTTCTAGAAGTCTTGAGGGCGCAGCAACTATTGTATTGCTGCTTTGCTTATGAGAAACTTGAGCCCAGGGAATGAGGTTTCTGAGGGAGGAGGCTCCTGGAGCCAAGAAGCCATCTGGACTTTCAGTGCCAGGTCTGCTTTCCTGGCCCCTGGGCAAGTCCCGAGGTCTCCGTATGCCTGTGTCCTGATCTGAAGCCAAGGGAAAGAAGGAGGTACAGACTGCAGTATTTGTCGCTGGTAGGTATTGGAGAAATTGACATTTTCCATTGATTTTATCCAAAGATAAAAACACACAGACGAACCCAGTTTGAGACCTGACTTTTCCATTACGAAGCAAAGGCAGTCATGCCTGAGCCTCAGTTTCCTCATCTGGAAATAAGATGGGCCAGAAAGAACAGGAGTGGTAAGGTACAGCTGCTCGGAGGTGTCTTCTCGTTACCAGCAGCAAGGCTTTTCCAGATGTTATTTGATTGTGATCATTAAATAAAATAACCGCACATGGAAGTTCTTACCACAGCCTGCACACAACAGACACTCACATGTGAGCTAATGTGTTTGTGCGTTCAGCGTGATTTTATCTTGTCTCACTGGTGAACTCTAGTCTCATTTCCTCTACCTCAAGCACACATCCACACAGGTAACATCCACACACATCATGATTCTAATTAAATAGGCTTTATTCTTTTTCTTGAATGACTTTATTCTTTGACCGCTTAGATGAGCGCCTCTTACGGAAGGAACCTCTCAAAGTCTTTCTAGGCTCTTTTAGGATTCATCCTAATAAATCAAGGCACACCTCTCTGCTCCTCCGAGAACCTCCTGAAAAACAGCTGTATCTCAGTGCCTTCCAGAATCTCGCCATCCCCAAGTGCTTCGGAAAACACAATAGAGACTGACACTACGTGTTAGTGGCGGGAATTGTCCCTGCCTCGTGCTCATTAGTTGTTCGCCTCTTCAGCTCTGTGCTAAGCAGTAAGAAGACACAATCTCTCCCCAGGTATTCTGAAAGCTGGCATTCACACTGCCTGCCTCCCAGGCTGCTTTCAGAATGGAAAACATCCTGCAGAGTCAAGCTCCTGTCCGGGACAGTGCTGGGAGACTGTATCTGGAGGGCTCTGGAATGGCCCAACGTGTGGGGCCCAGAGAAGATTGCACACAATAGGAGCTGCTGCCTTGGCACCAGCCAGGGTGTGCCCGCTGAGACCGCGTGGACAGGACAGTTCATCATTTTATCAGTTTAAAAAATTGCCCTGGACCCTCCCTGGTGGCGCAGCGGGTTAAAGCACAGCACTAAGAAGCTTAAGTCACTTCCGCATGAGTTCGATCCCTGCCTGCCCCGGAGGAGATCCACAGGGCGCGGCAGACCTCTCCTGACTCACCTGCTGCTCCCCTCAGCAGTGTACTTTGTCGACCTGCCTGTTCTGCTCCCCACTCTATCCCTGGTGAATCCTTTCACCCTCCACATCTCTGGCCTGTACCCCAATTCTGTATGAATAAATAAATCTTTAAAAAAATTGCCCAGAGGAAAGCCTCTCAGTCAAGATGCAAGCACAGTCAAAAGGATGCACTGGACAAAAGCAATTACTAGCATTGGGGGCCATTCATGCCATGACACCCTGTTGGCATGGTCTCAGCCAGCACATTTATGAGCACTAGGTCTGTCCCCGATGGTGGATGACAATGCTGCACTCTGGGGCAGGGAGGTGCTGAGGTAGGAGCACACTCCAGTGAGGTGTGTGCCAACTCTAAACAGTATGATTCCAGAGAGGAGAGTTTACCATCTTGCAAAGAGAAGCAAGCTTGCCAGTGCCCTGCCTCGGGGGCATCTAAAACAGGAACAGGTGTTTGAGTGAAGAGTGCTGCAGGGCAGGTGTTCCATCCGCTCCGATTTGTCCCCCCCGGTGCACAGCACATAGTAGGTATTCAAAAAGGTCTCTGCGTTCAGCCCCAGCTGCCTCCACAGCAGCCCAGAGGGGACCCCTGGCTTTCTGGTAGATTTCTACTTCTCCGGCCGCAGGGGCGGTAGCCTAAGCTGGCCATGGGGCTGGCTCTCACTGGGGCCACTTGGACTGTGACAGCCAGCTTGAAGCTGAGCAGGAGGGCAAAGGGCACACAGTAGCAAAAGCCAGATGGTTGTTTCTGAATCCAATTCCCTCCTGCTGCCAACCTGCTCTGAAATACAATTCATCACTCACCATGATAGATGTCTTTGAACTTGGGAGCTTGGCTCTGGAGACGTGGAGGAGGGAAATTGAATACCAGCGGTCCCTGCTCTCCCAGAGAGGCTTCCTTGTGACCTGAGATGACAACAGCTTGGAAAATGGTGTCACAGCTCACATTAGTGCTGGACAGTCCTAGGGCACTGTTGTCCCCAGATGCATGGCTGAGGCAACCCGGGACGGTCACCCTTGTCTTCTCAGCATTCCCACTGCTAACTCAGGCTTTTGTGAGGAAATGAGAAATTCCTGAGGGCTTCCTGGATCAGGAATCCTGGAAAAGAGGTAGGATGAGGTGGGGGTGCAATGGGGTGAGATCAAGAGAGCCCAGCATTGATGAATAGAAATGACAAGTGCACTCTCTGTACATGTACATTCTGTCTGTAAATATGTGCTCATGCTGAAAATGCATGTAAATTAAATTGTTATTGCACCATTTTTCTTCTTATTTCAAGATATGTGTTTGAACAAAATAGTAAAAACACTCAAGCTAAGTCAAACAAATGAACAAACAAAGCCAAGCAAGACAGAATGGGTGGTTTCTCCCGTCCAGGGGTCTTGGGGTTGTAGCGTGAGGAGGAGGCTGAGCCCAGGAGGGCTGTGAAGCAGACAGCGCCCTGCACTGGCTCTCCTCTTCTCACGCCCCTCTCCTCCCACTGGCACAGCTCTCAGGTGTCCCAGCTCCCCTGCAGGAATCTGACTGGTCCAAGCAGGGGAAGCGTCTGCGCACTCCAGTCAGCTGGCCTGGAGTGCAGGGCTGTGGGGATGGAGGGGCTCGCCGATGGTGTCACTCACAGCAGGAGCATGAGGGCCGGGGAAAGGGAAGAAGCGGTTGTAATAAAGAGAAAACAAAAAACAACGAACTTCTGTGTACCAGAGACATTGTACCGGGGTGCAGTGGGGAGTGGGCTCAAAACTGGCGTGGGAAAGGTGCATAGGACTACGGTGACGGCACACAGGTGAATGGGTGTGGGAGTCCATGGGGATTACAACCGAGCTGGGAAAAGGCACAAAACGAGGAATGATGAGGAAAGGCACAAAATAAATAATAAAAAAGTGCTATTAGAACTCATATATAATAAATTATTTCAGCAAGGTTGCAACACTTCAGATCAATAAACAGAAATCAATTGTGTTCCTATGCATAATCTAAATGAACCAAAGAACGCTCTAAAAATAAAATGAAGAAAAAAATTCTAATTAAAATAGCACCAAGTTGGTGGTGGGAAGTCCACGGGGTTTACAACGGAGATGGAAAAAGTCACAAAATGAAGAATGATGCAAAAGTAAATTTTTAAAAATAACAAATTAAAAAAGGGGGCTCACCCTGCCGGCCCTGTGCCCGTTCCTGGAGAAGGGGGCTGGCGGCTCATTGCCTGGACAGATGATCCCAAGGGAGCTCATGACAATGTTTGCTCTTTGCAAAGACTTAAGAAAATACCAGGAAGGAAATGAAACATTGGCTTTCCTTCACTGCCTGTACTATCACGTTAGAACTTACTGAACTTTTCCTGTAATTTTTCTGCAGTGCTGATGGTGAACCTTAAGCTCCATCCTCTCTGCTTTACTCCCCACTCTGTCAGGCTGCTTTTCGATCTCTTATTACTGAGCACCTTCTACGCACTTAGGTGCCATCTTGGTTGTCACTATACAGCTACAGACAAAATACACACACTGGAGCTTGTGAACCAAGTGATAAGGCAGCTGAGGTATTTCATAAAGTGACACATCTCACAGTGAAGGGAGTTTGGAGGCCTGAGGGTGGATGGTGACCTCAAGGTTGGTCAGTGATTGCCCTGGCCCTATGGGGAGGAAGGAAGATCAGCTTGGGCAGGTAACAATGGACCCCTGAACCAGATTGCTGCGGGCGGGGGGGGGGGCCAGGAATCAGGTGTCCTGTGCTGAAGCACAGTGAGAGAGGCACAGAGAAATCTGAGACAAGGCTGGGGGTTGGGATAGGTGAGTTCATACAGGTCTTGATGGGGCAATGGGAGGAACTGGTCACTTTCATAATGTTAGGTCCATCCTGTCACAAAGCTGGGAAGTACTGTGGGTTTATCAAAAAAAAAAAAAAACCTTGTCCCCTCCAGGCGCTACGCATTAGATCACAATATTTGAGCACAGAGACTAATATCTAACATTCGTATTTATTCATTGTATTTCTTAATTTTAAAATCAACTGCTTTGTGCTTTTTGACAAATATATACCAACATAACTACATCCATCACCTCCTAGAACTGAGAGAGAAGTTTATCACCAGAGCAAGTCCCCTCACGTCTTCTCGCAGTCAGTCATCTTCTCGTCTTGCACCCCTGGCTGCGTGGCACTGATATGCACTGTGACCCCTGGATTAGCTCTGCCTGAGGGCCTCCTTGATGGCCAGGGACGAGTCTCAGTGCTGACCCACAATGGACCGCCCCTGTCTCCCCGCTACTCCCCTCAGCAGTGGGTTCCAGCAGATCTGCCTGTTCTGCTCCCCACTCTCATCTTCCTCCCCCCACCCCTCCGGCCTACACCCCAATTCTTCTATGCAAAGATAGTAATAATAGTTATTATAAAAATACTGCCTGTGCCAGGATTTCAAGTAAAAGGAATAATGATGCTGTGCTTCTTTTCCACCCCACATAGTGGTTTTGAGATTTTTCGATATGTTGCATGCTTCTGTATTGTCGCAGTGGTTTTCTTCTTATTGCTGACCAGGGTCCATTGTAAGGACAGTCCCTACCTGGTCAGCTGCTCCCTTGCTTGTTTCTTCACTTTGGGGCTCTCGTGAATAACACTGCACAAGGATTTGTGTGGATATGTGCTTTTATGTCTACCGGATAAATATTCAAGAGTCGAAATACTTGTTTATATTGTCAAATGTGTGTTTAACTCTTTCAGAAATGATCAAACTGTTTTCTAAAGTAGTAGTAGCTTTCACACACCTACCAGCAGTGTAAGCGTTCTAGTTGCTCCATATTTTCCCAACAGTTGGCATTCAACATCTAATCATTCTGATATAGCTGCAGTGATTATTTCATAAGTAAGCTTGGCCTTTCTTTGTCTTTGTCTTTGTCAGCTATTACTGGCCTCATAAAACCAGATACAGGAATGAGTGTGGAGGTAGGCACAGGCATAATTTCCTCATGAAATGACAGACTTCTGGACCTGGCCCCATCTCTGCCATGAATGAAGCTCTGTCAGCTGGTCCTCCCCGCATTCCTGGCTCCCCCATGCTATCCAAAAACCCCCCACTCTACCCCTATATACACTCCCACCCCACACCCCTGAACCCCTACCCCACTTCCCTACATTCCCACTCCAACTCTCCACTTCCACTTCCTCCCACCCCCCACTCACCACCACTGCTCCAGTCTTTTGGTCAGTGTCTCTCTGGCCAGGCTGGGTGCCCTGGAGCTAGGCCACTTCTCCCAGGTGGGCCCTGCCAGGCGCTGCTCCCTGCATCCCAGGGCCTCCAACCTGGGCTGGACCTTCAGAACTACCATCAGTGGCTGAAGCTGGATTTGCTGATGAGCCACTTTCACTCTCCACACAGGATGTTAGGCTGTGGGTGTTTTCCAAAGAAAAGCCGTATGTCCATGAAGCCTCAGTTCCTCTCTGGGGTGAGGAGAGCTTGGGCTAAAGGACCAGGTGAGCATGTGTCTGTGTTAGCATTCTTGGTAAGTCTCCTAAAGAAATCCAAAAGGGAGCTGAATGTCTGAGCCTCTAGTAGTTGTTATGATTTATTTTTCATGTTCTAATTAGATACTCATTTTCATACAAAATTTTGTACTTGTGATTTGGCAGCTTTTTTCCTAACATTGTACTGCAAGCTCTACAGAGCTCACACTCCCCAGTGGGGCCACCCCACTCTGCGTAGCTCCCTTTACCCAGTGACAGGAGAGCTGGCCCATGGGTTGCCTTTCTCCCTGCTTCCTGCAGGTCTGATAGGCCGCACCCCAGCCTGGCCCCTGACTTCATACCGAGTATTTGGTTCTATGAGTGGCAGGTTCTGAGACTGGCAGGCTAGCACCTCACTCAGTACAGACATTTCTCCTGAAAGTCCCTCCTTCTGCTTACCCTGCACTGAAGAGGGGAGCAAAGACACATGGAACATGATTCCCCTTAGTGACTGATGTGATGCTGGTGAGGTTGTAGGTCTGGGCTAGGGAAGCTGTTCGCTCCCCTACAAAGGCTCCCTTGTGACCTGAGATGGATCAGACCTTTCTAGAACTATTGGCTCAGTCAGGGAAGGCTGCCTGACAGAGGCAGACCTGGGGCTGAGGCTAACCAGGAACAAGATTTGCATGGGCACAGGGAAGACAGAGAGGAACAGACAGTGCACGGACGGGGGAGAGCCTTGGGGAAGGGAGGTCCTGGCTCTGGAATGAGGCAGAAGCCTGGAGGTGACCATGTGACTGAGGAAGGTGTGTGATGGAACTGTCTTTCCTTCTGGCTAAACTATTTTTCACACGGACTGAACATTTTTAAAATCCAGGCACATGTACTGTAAGTTCATGTAGTGCCAAATGGCCTCCTGTCTCCAGCCCCAGCCCCCACCAGACGCCAGTGCGGCCCCAGCGCCTGGCACCTCAGTGCCCTGGAGTGCTGCGGGCAGACGCAGGCCTGTCTGAGGCCCGCTCGTGGCATGCAGCCGGCCTACACAATGCGGCTCCCGGCCGCCTGTCTGCCCCGGCGTCTGTCTCAGAGAGCGTTCCATCTTGGTTCGTTCTCCCGGAAACTGCCAGATGGGAGCACAGGGGTGAGGGTGGGGGCCGTGGAGGAGGCCTGGCGGGGGTAGTGCTTGTTTGGGAACTGGGCAGATCTGGGGTGTCTCCTGGCCCCATACACGGCCACCTACCGGTCTGGGGCAGGCTGTTTTGCCTCTGAACCTCAGTTTCCTCATCGGTAAAACTGCAAGAACAAGTACAACCTTCTGCCTGGCTGCTGGGAGGATTAACTGAGACAGTGTGGCCCAAGCTCCAAGCTCGGGCTCAGGACTCAGGGCAGAGGGAGCCGCGAGCTAGTTTCTGTCACCCACAGGAGAGCAGGCCGGTGCAGCTGGCCCCGACCCTCCCAGGGCACAGCAGCCCCGGCCTGCAGGCCTGCAGCCGGCGCCCCACTCCGGCCTCACCTCCATGGAGTCTGCTGCTGTGGGCTCCCCGGAACCCCCGTGGCGCCCACAGAGGGAAGGCCGGTGAAATGTCAGCCCGGCAGAAGGGCCACCTCTCTCTGTTATTTAGACTCTGGGGCTGGAGTCTGTTCCAGCGAGGGGCTGGCGGCGAGCGGGAAAGCATTTTGGGCTCTGCCCAAGCCAGCTTCCCTCCCACCACTCAGCTGGCCACACAGCCACAGGCTTCGTGCGGAAACAGCATCACGCTGGGGTCTCGTGTGGAGATGAAAATTAAGGGATAAATATACAGGTTTAATAATATTCTGTCATTTTGACAATCTCTGCTGCTTGCCTGTGATATTTTAATCCACTTTGCATGCTTTCGACATTAAAAACTTCTGACGAAGTTTCACCGGGAAGATAATATCTTTATATAATGGCCTTGTACTATGTCTGTGATTCTAAACACAAATTTATTTGCTTTTATCACTTTGGACTAAAGAGAAGGAAAATGAACCATTAGAAAAAAGGCTTCTATTACCCCCCACACACCCCCTTTCATTTTCCCCTGGAAGCCGCAGTTCCTGTCTCTTTTATCTTCCCACTCTGCGCTTGCAGGCACGGCTCCATTATCTCTCCAGCACTGCCTCTGAGGTTAATATTTCAGCTCAGTCCTTCCTTTAGCTGTGGAGATGAATTAAATTAGTGCCAGCAGGAGGAGTGAATTAAATAAACTGTAAAATAATGCCAACTTTCCTGTGTTCCCGGTGCCATTTGTGTACCCCAGTTAAATTTTTACGCATAGACTACAGGGGGTTGCAAACAGTGGTCTTTAACTATTGATAGACAAGCTCAGCACTCCCATGGCTGTTCAGGCCACACTTTTCCCTCCCTGGGCACAGGCTCACCGGGCAGCCCTTTCCTCCCCTGGGCACCACTTTCCCTCCCTGGGCACCGGCACAGTGCTGGGCAGCCAGGCTAAGGCTTGGGCACAGGGCACCCCAGTGGGGGTACAGCTGCTGAGACACCCACAGGACTGGCCCAGGGGAGGGCGGCTGAGGAAGCAGGCACAACACTAAGGCTGTTGGGCCTTGGCCCGAGTTTGGGCTGTGTGCCTGCTCAGTGAAGTCCCAGGCATCTGCCAACAGTGTTCAGGACGCGGGGTCTCTGGGAGACTGGCGGAGAGAGCAGAGGGGGTGACCAGTTGGGAATGATGGTCAGGTGTGGGCTCAGAGCAGACAGAAGTGGACAGATTGGGGGTATGTTCACAGGAATGAGCTCATGTCCCCTCCCTTTCCTACCCCCCCCGTAACCCCCCCCCCATCTTTCTCGCCTGTCCAAGAAGAGTGAAATGGAGTCAGTGTTTGAATGCTTTCTCTGGCCCAACAAGCACAGATAGAACAGCTCCCAGAAAAAGGTGGGGCAGACCCCACTCTGAGAACCTGATTGCTGGGGAGCCTGCAGGGTGGGAGTGTGGAGGGGTAAATGGAACAGGCCTTGCCCGCATCCCGGTCCTGCTTGCGATGTGGAGGGTGGTGGCCGGGAAAGGAGGAGAGAGATTCTTATGCTCCTTTGCTTTCTCTTCCTTTGGACTTCATAGGGTATGTAATCAAGTTTCTTCGATTTTAGGCGCAAGAACAGGATAGACAAGAACCCACCCCTCCCTGACCACTGTTTGGCCTTTGCTGCTCAGATTAACATTTGTTTCTGTCACATTAACTTTCACCTTCCTTTTCTGTACAGTGGCCCAAGAACATCCCCTCCCCTCGGTCTCCCAGGGCTGCCGTGACTCATCTGAGATAGGAAGCTACATCCTAAGGCTGCTGTCAGCTTCAAAGAGGAGTTAAATGTGTGGATTTAACTCAGTGGCAGAGATGTGTTTAGTCCTGGGGGAACTTGGCCAGGGGCTGCAAACACAGAGAGGTGAGCTTGCAGGTAACTGGATTTCACCAAGGAGTCGGGGAACCTGAATGTTCATGGAAGAGGTGCATTTGTTTATTGCTGACAATGAATTCAAATCCAACGGCCTTCCACAGGCAGACACCGTCGTCTGAGGGCCGGATGTGGCTTATGCGCTCCTGTTCACTGCCTGAAGCCCCAGACAGATGCACAGACGTCAGTGAAGCTTCATTCTGGCCAAAATCAAAAAAATAAAAATGACTGAACAACCTCCTCTTTCCCCTTCCTGGGTGACTCGAGTGGAGGTGAAACAGCTTTTCAGGGAGGGCTACAGCCATCCAAGTTCAGTGCCCAGCAGAGGTCAGGTCACATGCACACACTTGCAAGGCCACTCAGGCTCAGGGGCAACTGGAGGGTTTACTTAACAAAGGAAGCAGTTCTTAAGGTCACAAGTGGCTGGCGAGCTTACCCAGAGAGCTGTCCAGTGTCAGAATTCCCTAACCAAAGACCACTCATTCAAGATGGTGTGTCCACAAATCCGGATTTGGGGAGCGTGGCAGCCGGCACGCAGAGGGCCAGGGGCAACAGCAGCTGGAAAGGCCAGCAGCAAAGCCATTGTCTGAGGCCAGGATGGGCACACTGGTGCTGGACCCAGCACAGTGAGAGCACCCCGCCCTGGAGGACACCACTCTGGAGCACCTAAACTGGATGACACACCCTGGAGGACTCACGCTGGGAGCTCATCACCCTGGGAGCATGCCTCCTGGAGCATGCCACTCCAGAGGACACCACTCTGGAGCACAGGTCCCTGGGAGCACACACCTTGGAGCACACCACCCTGGAGCACACCACCCAGGAAGCACATCACCCTGGAGGACACCACCCTGGAGGACACCACCCTGGAGCACACACCCTGGAGAA
>NW_004567140.1:9002459-9054216 GCF_000260355.1 Condylura cristata
GGGAGCATACCACCCTGGAGCACACCATCCAGGGAGCACACCACCCTGGAGGACACCACCAAGGGAGCACATCACTCTGGAACACACCACCCTGGGAACACACCCTGGAGCACACACCACCCTGAGGACACAACCTAGAGGAAACCAAAGTGACCCAAGGGTCAAGCTGCAGCAGAGAGGACAGCAGAGGATGAAGCCCATCCGAGGCACTGACCTGGAGCCAGCGAAGCCTCAGACCCCACCCCCAGCATCACACAGGCCAAACCCCTTTTGTTTGAGACATCTCGCTTGGCATATCTTTAGAGTTAAAGTGGCTATCGATGCATCCTTTCAAGACCAGGATGAACAGGGTCCAGAGGGGCCATAGGAACTTGTCCAGACAGATGAGAAGCACAAAAGTCTGGGCAGCAAGGACTATTCTAGCAGCAGTGGTCAGCACAGGGGCCCAACACAGAGCTGGTCAGATAGGAGAGGAATAATGAGGGCCCCTGCCACTGACTTGCCCGTCACTTCCAAGGCGCCACCCCCGCTGCGCCTGCACCGTGGCCTCGTGCCTGTGGGGAGGGGGCTCTTCAGGTCCGTGGTGAGGGGTCTCTTAGGCAAGCCCCTGCAGGCACAGGCCCTTGGTTTTACTCTCGCCTTGTGCCTGGTCCTCCCGGTGACCAACAGGCCCACGAGTGTACTTATTTCCGTCCCTGGAGTTCTCCACAGCAAAGGGACGAAACGAGCAGGCTGAAGAGCCAAAGTGCTTGGGGAGGGAGACCAGAACATCTTTGCACAGAAGGCAAAAGCTGCTGTTTTTACAGCAGGTAAAAACATGGCTGGTTTGTGGGAGGTGTGCCAGGGCTGGTTTGGGGCTCCCCCAGCTTGCTGCTGGGGTTGGCTATGACAGCGTCACACTCATGGGATTCTGAGTATTCTTTAGGGGGGAACTTTTGAAGCTGTCATTGGGTTAAGTTGAGAAGTGAAAAGGACATAGGGAAAAATCTCACCATTAAATAGTAATATTTTTTCTTTGTTTTAATTAGGTTCTTTCCCTATAGGCAGGTAGAAGGACAGCACCTTCAGAGGCCTGGTTGTTGTCTTAAAAAAAAAAAATCCTCTCATGCAATCAGTACAATAATTAAGGAACACTATTTTTTTCCTAGCAAAGGGAACTAATTATTTCAGCCTTGTGCTGATTGATTCATTTTTATGAGCCGTTTAAAAATGTTAGCTGCATTGCGTGAACCATTTGTGAGCAGCCACAGCAATGGAGAAGGAGTGCTGGTGTGCATGCATCTCTCCTCGGGAGGCTCCTGAGGCCAAGGCCAGCTCCAGCCATGACCCTTCTGGCACCAACCAAAAGGAGGGGTTTGCAGAGACCCCAGGATGCTTTGGGCTCAGACCCTGCCCTCTGTCTGCCTGGCGGTGCCTTCAAAGTGTCCTCCCCAGGGAGGGGCAGGGCCTCCCGTTCCACCCCATCTCCCAGTGAGTGCGTCTACCTGCCCCTCAGTGCCCAGCTTAGTTATGCCTCTGCGTGAAGCCTTCTAGGATAGCCAGGAGTGGTATCTACATAGTCCTTTGAGGCCTCAGAGCCTGG
Organism: Condylura cristata; assembly: GCF_000260355.1. Lineage (NCBI taxonomy): Eukaryota > Metazoa > Chordata > Mammalia > Eulipotyphla > Talpidae > Condylura > Condylura cristata. The sequence goes on from NW_004567140.1 coordinate 9,004,042, forward strand.
TCACTCCCCATGTTTGTTGCATGGGGTGTCTCTCCTACGCACCTGGGGCCCTGCTGGGCTGAGGTGTACTCTCACAGAACCCTGGGGATTCGTTCCTATCTTTTGCATGTTGATACATGGGGAAGGGGAGAAGGGCGCATGGGAGAGAAAGGACTAAAATCTAACTGCTTGGTACTTTACAATTAGAAATAGTCAGGGAAATATTTAAAAATATAACCTTTAACGGGGGCTGGAGGAATAGATGAGCGGCTGTGGGGGAACTGAGGGTGTTGTTTGTGATGGTGATGCAAATGAAGATGAAGAAGCTCCAGATCCTATAATTTCCCTTACAACCAAAATGGATATGGGAGAAGGTCAAACATGGGGGGAGGGGAGGAAGGGAATCAGAGAGGAGATATCTTAAGTGGGGAGAGAATGAGGCTCTGAGGATGAAGACCTAGGCAGGGAAGGCTGAAAAAGGACACTGAAACTTGCAGCTTGAGAGGGACTTGACCAGACTCAAAATTAGTTTTATGAAAGTTTCAAGCACTCTAAGGACCCGAGATATTTTCGTTACATGAACTGCACAATATGCTCTAACTCTTCCTGTTTTAATACCGCTGGGTATGATGGAGTTTGTGCAAGTGAGACATGCCGTCTGGATAAACACAGATCCAGCCAGGGAACTCAATTTCTTCACAATATGTCCTAATTTCTCCAGAGTTATATCTCTGAGGCTCTAGAGATGGCGAATGGGTTGAAAAGGGCCTGCAAACTTTTAAAGGCCATGGAGTTGATCTTTAAACAAAATCTTACGTTGAAGCCCGATAGTATAAATCTAATGCAAGTTGAAAGCTGGAGCAGGTCCTGCCGCCAATCCCCTTTGCCTCTGTCAGGGTAACTTAAACAAGTTAATGGGATTATTAGGGACCCACAGAGAAGGTTTGAAAACCATTCATTCAACGAATACCTGTTTACTCTGCGCATCATCATCAATTCATTCTTGGATAATAATGGTTGGCATTTTCAAGCACTTTTTTCCCTCCCTGGGCTGCTTTTTTGGTCTATTTACCCTATTTTGGTTTAATATTACTATTGGTTGGGTTTTTAAATTCTTATTCTGTTTTTAAATTGTGTGTGTGTGTGTGTGTGTTTTAACACAAGTGTTTTGTTTTAATTCAAGTAATATTGAATTCCAACATTAATGTTTAGGGTTGTAGGTTCACACCTCTTCAGATTTGTTACCACATCGTACCTAACACCAAAATATAATCCTCCATCACAGCCCACTGGGCTCCTCCCACTTTTGTTCCCCACCGTCCACCCTCTGCTGGTAGCCTCAGTTCTGCCCTTAGATTGCTAGGGTTTGAGTTGTTCTTTATATTCCATATGAATGAGATCATTCAATGACTTGTATTTCTCCTTTGGATTTATTTTAATTAGCATAATCCCTCTAGTTTCATCCATGTTGTTCCAAACTAAGACTTCATCTTTGTGCTATAACTGAGTAATATTCCGTTGTGAATATAAGCCGTATCTTGTTTCCATAACTTGGCTGCTGTAAATAATGCTACAATATACACAAGAGTGCATATAATTCCTTGGAATTAGTGTTTTTGTAATCTTTAGATAGTTACCTAGATGGAATTTCTGGGTCATAGGGTAGATCCATTTTTAGTGTTTTGAGAAACCTCCACTCTGCTTTTCATATGGGCTGATCAACCTACATTCCTTCTAACAAAGTACAGTGTTCCTTGTTCTACACACCCTTGTCAACACTTATTGTTATCTTTTTGATATGGGCCATTTGTACTGGTGGAAGTGGTATCTCAGGTTAACTTTGACTTGTATTTCTCTGATAAGTGATGATGAACAGGTTTTTTCCATTTGCATATCTTCTTTGGAGTTGAGTTTATTTAGATCTTCTGGGCATTTTTTTTTATTGGGCTTTTTGTTGTTGTTAAACTGTGCATTCTTTGTAGATCTTGCATATTATTCTTTCTCAGATGTATGATCTGTAAATATTTTCTCTCATTTAGTAAAACGTCTTTATTTTACTGCATTTCTTTTGCTTTATGGGAGCTTTGTAGTTTTGTGAAGTCTCATTTGTTTATATTTTGCTATTGTTTCCCTTATCATTATAGCCAAGTTCCCTAAGACATTTCTTAAGTCAGTGTTGTGGAATTTTTGCTTATGTTTTCTATGTAGATTTTGATTCCAGATCTTATATCCAAGTCTTTAATCTTCTCTACCATTAATTTTTGTGTATGAAATGAGTGATTGATCTTCATTCTCTGTATGTAACTGCCCAGTTTTCCCAACACCATATATTGAAGAGACTTCCTTTTCTCCATTGTATTGTTTTACTCCTTTGTTGTAAATTAATTACCTTCATAAGTGAGGGTTTATTTTCAGATTTCTCAATTCTATTGTTCATTTTTAATTCAAATGCCATTCTGTTTTGATTATTATAGCCTTGTAGGGTAACTTGAAATCTGGTAGTCTGATGCCTCCTTTCTTATCTTTTGCCAGTGTTGCTTTGGCTATTCATGGTCTTTTTTTGGGACTATATAAATTTCTTTAATGTTTCCTTTTTTTTTTTTTTTGAAGAATGCCATTGAAACTTTGGTAAGGATTGCACAGAATCTGTAATTGTTTTGTGTGAGATGGACATTTTAACAATTTTAGTTCTTTCAATCCACGAGCATGGAATATTTTTCCATTTCTTTATGTCTTCCTCTATTAGTTCTAACAACATATATAGTTTTGAATAACATTTACTCTGCGTATGGTGCTAAACACAAACATTTTGCATTTTTAAAATAATCAACAGCTAGTGTAATTGGAAGAAAGCTTGTTTTACAGATAGTAAATTAAATCTAGTTAAATTGTTGCCTGTGAATCCCCCAGTCTCTCTTATTCTCATGATTTTGCTTGGTGCCCAAAGTTGTTGGTGGATACCACTAAGCTAAATGTAGAGTCAGGCAGGGACCCTCTCCAGGACAAAAGTTTTGGTATGAAGATTTCTGCTGAAAACAGCAGGCAGACATTATGGTCAGAATAGCGTAACCAGCTAGACCACCTTGATAGATAGCTAAGTGTAAACAGGGACTAAGTGTAAACAGGGACTAGGGATATGATGCTTGAATGAGGGGCCTCAAGCAACAGCCCCTATTCATTCTTCCCGAGCTTGTGATAAACCATTATACATCCCCAATCCACACCCCACCACGTTCATTCCTCCACATATTTCTCCATCGACTTGCACACACTCCCTGAAATCTGATCCCTAAATAAATGTGAGACTTACTGTGGGGGAGGGCCTTATATCTCTAGAGATTTGAGCCTCTTTACATGTCTCTTTCTGCCTTTCTCTCTCCCCTCCTTGGGCTTTGAGTTGCTTTTTTTCTCAGCTCCGCATGACTCCCAAGGCTGTTGCCCTATCAGGCGACATTGGCCTTTCTTTAAAAAAATGTTTTATAGGACTGTTTCTTCCATGTATAATGTGGACTCTCTCTCTCTCTTTTTTTGTGGTCTGCAAAATGTCTGGTCAACATGGTAAAGAAATTTGGTATCTGTGGAGGTAGGGAAGGGTATTCAAATGGCTGAGTTTGACTGTGAGGTGAACCCAGGCAGGAAGCCCCAAGAAGCCTGCTGTTCTCAGGAAGAACAGCTCAACTGAGCACCTCCAGTTTACTTCATTCTTTCCAGCTCCTGGGGGCCCTGAGGTAATGGCGCTACCTGGGCTAAGCGCCCATATGCTAGTTGTATAGTCTTGAATATTTTACTTACTTTGCCTACCTTGTTATCTAAAAATAACTCCTTATCTTTGTGGTCATCGTAAGGTTTTTGTGTAAAGTGTTTAGACAGTGCATCGCACAAAGTCAAATGTTAGCTTTTTTTCTGTTTTCCTTCTTTTCTTACCTGAGGAAATGTGTTAGAGTAGAAAAGACATTGAAATATGTTTGCAAACCTTTAAAATATTCCTACTAGGATTGCCAGATAGAATTCAGCATTCCTACCTAAATTTGAATTTCAGATAACAACAAATAATTTGAAATTAAAATTGAACTGAATATCCTCCACTTTTAGCTGCTAAACTTGGCGATTCTAATTCTTATCTTTTTACCTTAAGATTTCAGTTCTGGGAGTCTAGTCTAACTAAATAACCTTGAGTAGAAAGTTTTGTACAACGAACTTTTCCTTGAAGTGTTTTGAAAATAATTATGTTCAAAAATTACGGAAAAATAACAGAAGGGAAAGGATTAACCTACTGAGCATATAGTTTTACTGAACATTATAGTTTCATAAAATAATGTTTCTTAAGAATATACAGTAATATGTTTATGAAATAATGTTAAGAGAAATAAATCAAAGAATACAATTATATAAAAAGTGATTACAACTCTAAAAATTATCCTCAAGTATAAAAAAAAAAAACACTTGACAAGTAAATTGGCAAAATGTTAATAGAGATTGTACTGCTGGTGACATTATGGCTTTTTCCTTTCTACTTATATGCATGGCCAACATTCTCTGTAATGAGGAAGAATGACTTTAGTTATAAAAGCAGCTTTTCTATATTCATGACTTGGGGGAAGAAAGAGAGTGGCTGGGCTGCAGGACCCTTGGTTCTGATGCTGGTGGATCCAGTTTTCTCAGTTGTAAAATAAAAACGATGAACACACAGCCTCATGTAGCCTCAGATTGCTCTGCGGTTCTCTTATTTTGCTGCATCTATTTTTTTCTGTTTTCCTTTCTTCTCTTAACTTTCCTTTCCTTTCTCTTTTCTCTTTTAGTCTTCATTCTTTGACCTACTGCAGCATCAGAACTCTTAACGAACATCAAACAAGAGCAAAATTCCAGCCAGCCTAGAGGACAGATAGACTCTGTTCCTCCTGGAATAGAATATACAGCCACGGCTGCAGAAGTGGCATGTTCAGAGCACTGTATTCCTGCTGCGCTCTCTGGGCCTTTCTCTCTGTGTGGGCTTTGGCCCTGCGTTGGCTTTTCTTCTTGCAGTCACAGTGGCTCCCATTTTTCTAGTTTTCCTGCTTGCACCCAAATGGTCCTGCTGATGAGATTGTTTCTGTATCAACACTCCAGAGGAATTCTGAGATATATTTCGATTAGGCAGACCTATTTCACAGGCCACCTCTGAACAACCAGGACTCAAGTGTAGAATGTCTGGATTTATATGAACCACTCAAGCTGGAATTATGGGAGTGGCCACAATCATCAGAGATGTATCCTTGAAGAAAAAGCTGGGTACTATCAGGCAGTAGGTAGAAAACATCTGGAGATGGTGCCCATCAAGTGGCCATGGCTTCTATCACCAGGAGTCTCAGGATCGGCTGATCTCCTAGTGACGAGCTAGATTCTGGGATCATTTGGGAAGAAATCAGGCACCTTTTCCAGTGGCTTCTCTGCTCCCCTACCCAGAGCAAACTGAAGCATAGGGTAGGAAACGGAGCAATTTGGGCTGTTTGGGGGTCTCAACTCAGATTTGGGTTTATGTGTCAGGCTCATTTTCTATCAGGCTTTGCGTGGCTCAGTCATGGTAGGATCACGGGATGAGAACAGAGAGGGGCTCTGACCTTCCTCTCCTACATCTGAGCTGTGTCGCCCTGTTCCAAAAGCTGCCCACTACGACAAGGGCTGTGACCTCCCCTTCTCTTCTTCTTTCATTGATCTAATTTACAAAGTTCTTTTTAAAGGAAGTCTTTTTGTTCCTGCTGAGACTGTGCCTAATGAAGTATCTTACAGTATTCTCTCCTTTAAAACAAATGAGGTTCAAGGTTTATTAAATTAATTTTGCTTTAATGTAGTTCCTCCATATTTCATGCTGTGGGCACAACTGTTTTGTAAATGATTTTTTCCAAGATGCCTGTTTTATTTTTAATTGTCTCTTTCCCTCGGTTTGGTGGTAAGCCTTACTCATTATTTCTATTTGGTTAGATGGTAAAGCCTGGAAATTCAGCAGGTGAAGGTTTCTCCCTTTGGTGAGGCAGGGCTGTGCTGGAAGGGAGGGAGGGAAGCATCGTTGCTGAGCACGAGGCACACAGTGGGGCCACTTTTCTGTGGCTTCCAGAATGAAAGGCAGATAGCATTCTTTCCCATTTGCAAAATGTTCTGTGCCATGGACAGCCTCTTTACAAGCAATGTCTCAAATGCTCCACATCTCAGTGTGATGCCCCCATAAATATGAGGTCATTAAATCAGCTTCCCACCCATTTTTTTTTTAAAGACTTATCTATTTGTGCATACAGAACTGGGCTACCGGCCAGAGGCTCAGGGGCGGCGAGAGGCTTCACCAGAGACAGAGTGGAGAGCAGAACAGGCAGATCCATGAAGTCCACTGCTGAGGGGAGCAGCGGGTGGGTCAGGAGAGGTCTGCCAAGCCATGTGGTCACCTCTGGGCCAGGCGGGAATCGAACTCATGCTGAAGTGGCTTTAGCTTCTTAGTGTTGTGCTTTAACCCGCTGCGCCACCAGGGAGGGCCAGCTTCCCACCCATTTTTAAGGCTAAAATAAGTGACTTGCCAAATATCGCACAGCCAGCAAGAGTACCTGTGGAGCAAATTTTCTGGCCCTGAAGATACCTTCTTCCACTATACTGCTCTATTGCTAAAAAAAAAATTAAAAAATAAAGAGAGAGAGAGAGAGAGAAATAGACTTTCGAAATGTTTTAGTCTTCAATAATCTCGCTTTTTAAATAAACTATATGGAAATAATTCATATAGTGAAAAAATAAACACCACCAACAAGGTGTGTGTGTGAGCGCGCGTGTGTTCAAGTGCGTGTGCACACGTATGTGTAGACCTCCAGGTCCACCTCGAGGTGCCCACTGCCTGGGAGGACAGGCAGGTCTGAAGGGCTGTGAGGCAGGGCTGCCTGCTGGCCCTCGCCTGCCCTCAGCAGCACCCCCTCCTGCGTCACCATTTTCAAGCTCCACGGCTGTCGGCGCGACTCACCTCCGCCATTGCGTGTGTAGCGTCTACTTGCTCTTCCAAGCTCAGGTTTTCCTGGGAAGCCACAAACTCAGTGTCAAGCCCTGTAGCAAGCGGGGAGATTGACGGGAAGCCCAGATTCCAGGGCAGTCGCAAGGCCTCCCCTTTGCCCCCGGCCGATGACGAGGAAAGGGGCTGTTGACGTAAGGGCCTCTTGGGGAACAGAAACTGTTTCTGCCCTGTGTGCAGCTGGACGGGGACTGTCGTGCCACCTGGAGACACCGCCCGGACGCAGCCCAGCCAGGAGCAGGGGTGCCGAGGGCGGGGGCCTCAGGCGGGCGTCTGTGCTGCGGTTTTCTGTTCCGTAGCTGATGCGTTCGTTGACTGCTAACTCTACTTGGAATTGCACTTTCTGCCATTAGCTGAAAGTGGGGAGATGAACGATCATGTGCCTATCAGAGTAGAAACAGGACAGCTATTTTTAAAATAAAATTATGTTTAAGTGTCCCTGTTCAGTGCTTGCTGGAAATTTGCAGAGGGTGAAAATTTTCCCCAGAAGTTTCAAGGATGCTACGCAAGTGTAAGATTTCTGCTGTTGGTTGGATTCAGCCAGGATTTCAAGAACATGCTTTGTACAAGCTAGTGGAATCCATCTTATGGCTCACTCTCCTTGCTGAGCGCCTATTTGCGCTTGGGAAGAAGGTGCGTCCTTCAGCTCTTGGTGTCGTGCCCTGTAAATACGAAGGTTCAGGGTCTGCTGGCATGCCTGAGCCGTTCCCTAGCTGAATGACTCCTGAGAAAGAGGCATTAGAATCTCCTAGTAGGATTGAGGCCCGGTCTATTTCTGCTTTAAATTTTGTCTGCTTTTAATTTTTTCATTGGTCGGTTTGTAGTCTGAAGATGTGTTACTAAGCAATACACCCTTAAAAGTGTCATAACTTCTTGATTGCACTTTTATAGAGATGAAAGTCCTGTTTGCCTGTGGTAATCAAACCACTTATTTTGAACTCTGTTTTGACTAATATTACCAGCACTTTGCCTTTTTTTACTTACACTTTATAATTTTTTTTTTGTATCTTCTTTCTTCTTTTTTGCTTTTACCCACTTTTGTATTTGAACTTAAAGTATGTGTGAAGTAGACAGCAGATACTGGCCCCTGGTTTTGTGTCAGCCGTTGGGCGGGAGTGCACACTCTGTTTACAGTCGGGTCATTATGGACACTATTCTATTGAGTTCTGCTGTTTTTCGTTTTGCTTTCTTTTTGCCTCATCTTTTGCTGTTTCTCTTCTACTGTTCGACTTTCTTACCTTCCTTTTACACTATCTAAATTTCCCGGCTGATTTTCCGTCTACATGTCTTTGCATCTTGCTGTTAGCAGTTCTGCCCCGGACCGACCCCAGACTAGTTATAGTTCATCTCGCCTTATCTAGGTCAAACATAGGAGGCTTAAAACTGTGTATTTTGTTCTGATGCTCTGTCCTAAGAACTACTTTTGTCTGTCTCTACACTGTGTATTATAAACCGATTCTTGCAGTGTTAACATTTTTGCTTTAAACAGCTGTGTACTTTTTAAAGGAAGAAAAACTGAAATATGTTTTATATCTACTACTTTCAGAGTTCTTTATTTCTTCAGCTTAAAGAAATTCTGCTAGCATTTCTATAGTACAGGTCTGCTGGTAACAAATAATCATAGATTTGATTTCAAAATTGTCTCTTTTCTGTTCATTTTTGAGGGATATTTTCTCTTGATACAGTGTTCTTGGTTGGCCAATCCTTTCTCCCTGCAGCATTTTAATTATGTTGTTCCAATTTCTTTTGTCTTCTATTGTTTATGATAAGAATTTAATCATTCTTCTTACTGTTTCCCTCCTGGACATTACCTTTGCTTTAAAATTTTCCTTCCTTTGGCTGTCAGAGCTTTGAATTTGCTGAGATCTCTCTCTTTAGTTCTATTGTTCTTAATGTTCATTGAGTTCTTGTATCTGTAAATTAATTTTTTAAAACAAAATAGAGACTTTGGAGGCTCTTATTTCTTTGAATATTTCTTTTTCCTTTTATTTCCACTTACCTTAATCTTCTTATGCTGGAATTCACAGAATGTGTGTTAGATCATAGACTACTGTCTAATGTATCTCTGGGGTTCTTTTCATCTTCAATCTTTTCTCTCTATGTAAATGTTTGAGCAGTTTCTGTTAATCTATCTTCAAGTTTATTTGATTTCTTTCTCTCACTTAAAATATGTTATAAAATTTTGCTACTTTGTTTACAATAGGAAAGACATGGAATCAACCCAAATCCCTGAAAGTGGGTGACTGGATTAAAAAGATGTGGTCCACATACACAATGGAATATTACTCAGCAACCAAAAAGAAAAAATAAACACATGACTTTTGCAGCAACATGGATGGAGCTGGAAGGGATCATGCTTAGTGAAATAAGCCAGAAAGAAAAGGAAAAATACCGGATGGTTTCTCTCATAGCAGGAGTATAACAGACCCGGAGGGGGGGTGATGTGGAAATAATAATAATGACAACTATATACCAGAGACATTTTATGGGGGTGGAGTGGGGAATAGGATCAAAAATGGGGGGGGCAGTGCACTGGACTGTGGTGATGGCACATGGGTGATTTGGTGATGGAAAGCCCAGGGGATTACAACTAAGATGGAAAAAGGCACAAAATGATGTAAAAATAAACTATTATATTATTTTTAAAATGCTATAAAATTGATCCAGTGGAATTTCACTTTAATAATTATTTTGTTTTCAATTTTGGACTTTTCTTTTTTATTGCTTCTATTTCGCTTTAAAATTAACTATGTGTTCATTTGTTTACATACTATCTGTTATTACTTTTTTGAACATGTTTAATTATTGCATATGTGTTTGGTAACTACTTTGAAATTTTTTGTCAGCTGAGTGAAATATCTGAATTCACATTGAGTGAAATATCTGAATTCACATTGAGCCAGTATCTTTTTTTGGTCTATTTAAGAAATAAGTTGTACGACATGATATTTGATATATACCTACATAGTGAAATATTGCTAAGCAATCAAGCTGATCAGCATACCTAATTCTTCATGGAATTAGCTTCAATCTGCTTTTCTTCTTATTTTCCTCTTTCGATATCTAGTAATTTTTAGATGACAACTAGATATTATAGATGGTTTTCAGTGTATCCGAATTATGTTGTGCTTGAGGATTTTGCTTTGTGCACACCTGGCATCAGTTTGCTTGGATTCTGATGTGAGCTCTGTCTTCTGTTATGTGCAGCACAGTAATATTGTTCTTTCAGTTGCTGCTTAAAGCTGCTTTTTAGACCAGTTTCTTGGGGCCCCTACCATTTGGTGATCAGCGGCTGATTTTTAATAGAAGTAGGACTGACACTACAGTTATAAGCTTGTAAGGACTCCCATCCCCTGCAATTTTCAAATTTCCCTAGTCTTCTCAGTCCCACCATGCTTCATCATCTTTCTGCTCTTTGCTTGAGTTGTGCATGCTTGAGGAGTGCACTCATTTAAAAAACATCAAATTCACAATTTTTCCCTGAGTAGATCTTTTTTCCATGAGCACATTCCTCTCTTATCTCTGCCTGCCTTTTGCCAGCTTGCCTGGGTCTCGCTCATGTATATGTAATTTAGCCGCCAGCAAAAGTTTGCTTCTGAGATTTCTCCTCTTCAAATTTTCTGGGCCAACACTCTGACCTCTTGCACTCTGACCTCTTGTGCCCCTGTCTAGTAAGGCTTTTTCTGTAGCCATGGCCATAGGGGTGGAGAACAACCTTAGCTCATAAAGCTGCCACCACAAAATCTAAGCAGTTTGCTGTGAGAAAACGACCCTCACGTTCTGTCTCCTTTTGGATGCTTTCCCATACATTTAAATAACTGCTTTAATTATTTTATCCAGGTTGTATTATTGCTACGTGGGAGGTGTCACGTGACCACTTCAGCCCTTCATAATCTCTCAGTCATTCTTGGCCTTCTTTGTGAGTCTCCTGCGATAACTGTCCACCCAGTTTCGAAAATAGTAAACCATGTTTCACTTGCGTTAGTAAAAGTCCGGCCTTATTTTTGGTCTATTTTTGCTCCACGAGTTATGTAATTAGGTCTACGAACTAATTCAAGGATTCTGTAACAGCTGGGTTTGAATCAAGGAATTTTGGGGACATTTGGAAAATGATTAGCAGACCCTTTATTTTGGTTACCAGAGCAGCATTTCTGGAACCTAGCGTGGAAATCTGGGGCCAGAGCTTGAGTATCCTAGACCTGGGGACAGTAAAGCCCAGCATACTGACAGCCCTGTTTGCCATCGGATGTGCTGTCCCAAGAAATGGATGATGGAGAGATATTTTCTTGACCTTCATTTTTCCTCACAAGAGGCTTTCTGGCCCACTCAGGGGTCTGTGAAGTTATTGCATCCAGGGAGACTTACGTTCTCTTTCACTTGGAGCAGACGCTGTAACACCTGTTCCAGGAGTCTGGACAGCCATGCCATTCTTTGTTTACTCAGCCAGTTCCTGAGTTTCCTAAGTTTCTGCCCCATGACAGATCTGGGCAGGCTCTAGGAGTGAAGGGAGGATGAATGACTTGCTGACCTTGAAGTATTCATAGCCCATTGCAGGCCAGACCAGAGAACACAGTGTGTTGCGAATGTTTGTGGTGTTTTTGTTTGGAAGGTAATGGCGTGGAGAATAAAGCAGAGAGGATATTATAGCACTAGACTCTGTAGGTTTTGTTTTCAGTCTGGTCACTGACCATGATCTCGGAAGGTTATTTAATCTCTCTGTGCTGGGGGTGGTTCCAGTGCCTTCTCCATGGAGCTAATAAACAGGTTAAATGAGTTAATAGAAGAGTAGCCAAACCTGCCAAACAGTAGGCCATACAAGCGTCACTGTCCTCCTCTTTGTTGGGATAGGCCCAGCTGAAGACTTTGCTATTCCTTGTGACCTCAGATACCCAACTTCACTCCACTTTCCTTGCTTTGAATGTTGACATTGATGGGAGGGGAGTGCCTCACTTTGTCAGTGTGCAACACCTGACCTTTGCTCCCAGCAGGGAAACACCCTCCCTCATCGTGCCACATGTCACTCCTTCACATGATCCCCTACCCCCTTCACAGAGCTCCGGGGTGGCCCCCACCTGCCCCAGGTGGGTGGAGGTGAGTGTGTGCTCTCCGTATGACCCTTGAGCTTGGCAGTGACACTTCTTCGGAGCAGCATTCTGGAGGTTTTGTTCCTATCCAGAGCGGGATCTGGGGTAATAGAGGGCTTTGTCTCTCTGCCTCTCTCTGCAGGTAGGACTGTGACCCCAGGAAATCTAGCTTTGTGGGGTATGCACTGAGTATTATGCTATCTGCCTGCATTGAGAGGGTTAAGAATAGTTTTTACAATACCGGATGGTTTCTCTCATAGCAGGAATATAAGGGAACAGGCAAGAAAATAATGATAATGATGACCAGCCTTATACCAGAGACATTTTGTGGGGGTGGAGTGGGGAATGGGATCAAAAACAGTGGGGGCAGGGAAATGCACTGGACTATGGTGATGGCACATGAGTGATTTGGTGATGGGAAGCCCAAAGGGATTGCAACTGAGATGGAAAAAATGCACAAAAATATGTAAAAATAAACTATTATAAAATTTTAAAAATTAAATAAAATAAATAAAGATAAAACAAAAAACAAAAAGAATAGGTTTTCCATATTCAATTCAAATCTGTGATGTGCTTGGTTTTTTAATGCTGATTCAAAGCTGCAGACTGCCCAGAGCAGGCTCAGTCAGCCACTCTCGATTTACCTGAATTCCTAGGATGCCCACCTGGACTACCCAGAGGACACAGCTGGGCAGACCCCGCACTTCCTGGTTTTCCACAGATAGAGCAGAATAGATGGGAGCAGGGAGAGGCCCCAGAAGGATACCCCTGACTTACTGAGCACCAGCGCTGTCTTAGAGCTGGGGACAGGGCAGACTGGTGGACCAGACAGACAAGGTGCCTAGGCCTTGTGAAGTAGATGTTTGGGAGAAGGTTGTTTTCTTTAAATAAATTTTACTGATATATTTTATTTTTATTTATATAGTCTTATAAGACTATATAAACCTTGCGAGTGCAGCTTCATGCCTAGTACTTTGCCTGCTTCACTGCACCCAACACCAAAGTCCTGGTGATGCGACCCCATCACTACTGCCTCCCCACCCCTCCTTCCTCTGGTAGTCACCTTACTTCTCACAGGCAAAAAAAGGAGCTGGCAATTGATGCGTGCTCCAAATGGGTGAATCTCAGCATTGCTCATGCTGTATTACAAAAGCTACACAAAAAGGGTATGTATTATATGATCTCATTTCTGGGAGATTTTACAAAATGCAAACAAATCTATAGCAATAAGAGAGCGGGCTGTGGTTTTCATCTCAGAGGTCAACATACAACTTTGCTTTGTCACCCTATAACCAGCTTTGTTGGACACCAGCTGCCTTCTACATGCCACTAAATTTCAGCTCCAGCAGGATCAAAGTTGGATATCCGAGGTGCCTCATGGGGAATCTGCTAATGTAGAGATGTGTTCTGTGAATCTGCCTGGGAAAGGCTTTTGATCTGTCTTCTCCTCGTCAGCTCAGAGCTGGGTCCGTGGTAATTCTTGCCTCTCATTCCTTTTATACATGTTATTGTAAGCAGGGCCTGTGTCCCCAGCTCTGGTGTTGTAACAGCTGCTGTGCACAGGAGGCCAGACCTGGTGGATGGCAAGTTGGAAGTTTCAATCCTGCTCTACCACTGACCAGGCCCTGCCTCTCCCTGCCTACTGCTTCTCTGTGTCTTGGATTTTTACATCTGCAGCAAAGATGGCAACATCTACCCTGTAGGTTTAGAGCATTGTGAGGAATTGCTAGACTGTTGGTAGAGCTATTGTTACTTTTTTGAAGAAACGCCATGATGTTTCTATAGTGGTTATACCAGTTTGCATTCATACCAATGTTGTATCCATGTTCTTTTCCCCCATATCCTTTTTCTTGCCTTTGTTGAGCTTTGTCCTTTTTTTAAGGAGTGTTCAGTAATGTGCTTCCATATTCATTTTAAGGTCCTCTTTTTCTATTGCTGTAAAAGGTCCATGGGAAATTGGATAGGGATTTTTGAATTTAAATCTACAGATGGCATTGGACAGCATGGACATTTTAATGGTGTTCATGCTCATCATCCTTGAATAGGTCATCTTTTTATTTGTTCATGTCTTTAATTTCTTTCATAAATGTCTTATAGTTGTTAGTGTACACCTCTGATACCTCTTGTATTAAATTTATTCCTAAACATATTATTGTCTTAAATGCTATTGTGAATGGGATTGTTTTGATAAATTTCTTTTTCAGATGATTTGTGTAGTGTGTAGAATCATAGCTAATTTTTATCAATTGATTTGGTACCTGGCAACTTTACTGTGTTCATTGACTAGTTATGTCAGCTTTTTGGTGGAATCTTTATGGTGTTCTGCATATAAGATTATTCTACCTGCCATAGAAATAATTTTGTTTTCTTTTCTGATATGGGTCATATCATTTCCTTTTGTTTTGACCAAAAGTTCCAGGATTAGTTAAATAGCAGTGGTAAGAGGAGACTTCCTTGACATATTCTTGAGTGAGGGGAAAGTTTTCGACCTTTCCCCACTGAGTAGGGTGTTAGCTGTCAACTTTCATATATGGACTTCACTGTGTTGATTTAATTCCTTCTAGAGACCATTGTTGGCAGTTTTTAACATGAAAGAGTATTGAATTGCATTTCTCCATCTAGTGAGACAACAGTAGATTTTAGCTTTCATTCTACTACGTGGTGAATCATACTTACTGATTTGTGTATGTTCACTCATCCTTGCATCCCAGGGATAAAGCCTATTTGATCTGGTGTACGATCTTTTTAACATGCTCTTGAACTCTCTTTGCTAGTTTTTGTTGAGATTTTTTGCATCGATATTCAGCAGTAATATTGGTCTATAAATTTGTTTTTATAATGTCATTATATGGATTTGTTATCAAGGTAATGCTGACCTAATAAGTGAGCCTGGAATTTTTCCTGCTTCTTCGATCTTTTAGAGGACTTTGACAAAGATCGGTATTAATTCTTATTTAAAAGTTGGATAGAATTCTCCATACAATATTTTATTGGTTGTGTGTGTGTGTGTGTGTGTGTGTGTGTGTGTGTATTTGTTTATTAGCTCAATCTCTTTACTCATTATTGGTCTGTTCAGATTTTTTGCTTGCTCATGTTTATTAGCTCAATCTCTTTACTCATTATTGGTCTGTTCAGATTTTTTGCTTGCTCATGATTCAGTTTTGGTAGACTGTATGTTTCTAGAGTTTCATTATAGATTATCCTCAAGGAGGGTTTTGTTTGCTTGTTTTTAAGATGACATGTTATGATATGTTTGCATGGGGTAGTACCACTAAAAGAAGTAGGAAACTGATGCTTTAAGAGAAAGGAGGTGAGAGACACTTAACCACCGAGGGATTCACTGTATTTGTTGACAGGAAAGAGGTAAGAATATGAATACATATAAAAGGAGCTTAGTGGCTTGGTGTTGTTGGGAAGATGATGTGTCCACCACACTGTTACTGTAATGGGACTCCTTGGCAACTGGTCAAAAACCTCTGTTCGAGCTGTGGCTAGGAACATTGTTAGTTCACTCTGGCCGGCATTACATGGGTGCAATCTGACAGCACTTTACCCAGGTCTGTCTCTTGTTCCTGCTCAGGATTTCTCTTACCTTGAGGAGTTAGACACCCAGGAACATGCTTGATACTGTTATAAGTTTTGTATTTTAAGCCTAGAAGTTCTAAGCTTATGTTAACATGTTAATGTCTGTGGAGCCAGTGCCCCTCCCCCACTGGAGTTGTCTTCCAGGTGAGGGAGGTTGGGGCTGATTCAATAAATCAGCAGAACTTGGCCATGCAGTACTCACTCACAGTCAAGCCAATGCGTCCAGGCTCCCAGACTGCAGATGGTGCTTCACCAGAGTCAGCGACACAGAGCTGCTTGGTACTGACGGGACACAGGAGGAGTGAGGTGTCTGCAGGGGTGGGGAAGGGAAGGAAATTGGACTGATTAACTTTCCACTGTTTGTAAATACATAAATCCAGGGTGCCGAAGAAGTAGAATATGTGGCCTTTAGATAAGGTACCATAAACCTGTCTTGGATAATTAACCTTTGTAAGAAGCAGACATGTTCAGCACTTAATATCTGAAAAGGTATAACGTAGCAAGAGTGAGCTATAAATAAAAGAGATGGAAAGCGCAGTTGCATTTTCAATTCATTATGGTGGGTTGTAGCTAATTAATTCATAATGCCACTGAATTGATGCTGCGTTATTTGTGTTCATGCAAATTACCTCTTAACTCACGTTAAAAGATGAACACGTTGTGCAAGTTGAACTTTCAAAAAAGCAAACATCAATAGAAGACAAAATAATAATGGCTGTGGCTGGTTATTCATGCTGCTATAGATAAGATTATTATGTCAACATTTCCATTTGAAACTATTATTTTCAACAATTTATAACTCAGGCATAAAAAATAAATTCCACAGTTTTCTAAGTTAGTGTTGTGGTATCAGTTGGGAAAGGAATGCTTCTCCTCCATGTTTGCAAAGAGCGTTCCCTAATAAGTCAACAAGTTAGTTTCCTCAGACTCTCAAAATGGTTGTCGCTGCTGGGCAGGCCAGGCCCTGCCAGACACAGGTGCTCTTGGGCCTGGCTGTCCCAGGTGTCCTCCTGGCATCATTCCCAGCCTGCTTGGGGGCGGGGGGAGGGCGGTGCCTCAGCCCTGATGCCCTGTGGTCGCTCCTTCCCTGTCAGAGGTAGCCCCACTGCCCCCTTCTCCTTCCCCGACTCAGGAGACCTGCACACATCCATGGTCACTCAGTTAGACCCTCCGACCACACTCAGTTCTGCTCCCCACTCTGTCTCTGGTCAATCATCTCACCCTCAGGTCCTCTGGCGCACACCCCAGTTCTTTTATGAAAAAATAAATTAAAAAAAAAAAGACAGCATTTCTTTCTTTCTTTTTTTTTTTAAAGATTTATGTGTTTA
Organism: Condylura cristata; assembly: GCF_000260355.1. NCBI lineage: Eukaryota > Metazoa > Chordata > Mammalia > Eulipotyphla > Talpidae > Condylura > Condylura cristata. Next base: position 9,021,036 of record NW_004567140.1, read on the forward strand.
TGCATACAGAACTGAGGTACAGACCAGAGCAGAGGTAAAGGGGCAGCGAGAGGATTCACCAGAACCAACTCACGCTGAAGTGGCTTTAGCTTCTTAGTGCTGTGCTGTAACCCGCTGCACCACCAGGGAGGGCCCTATTTTTTTTTTTTTTTAAACCATGTGCTGTTGTGGGGAAGAGTGGTAAGCAGGGAAGATGCACACTGGAGTTCCTTATTTTAAAATGCAAGCTTGTCATTAATTTAAATTTCAAGGGAAGTTCATGGTTAGGCTTCAGCAGACACTGTTAGCTGCCTATAGAGTGAACATAAACTCCAAGTGAGGGCCTCCCTGGAGGCCTAGGGGGTCAAGTCTCTGCACTGTCACCCCTAAAACACAAGTTCGATCACCAACCTGGAGTTGACCCACATGGCGCGGCAGACCTCTCCTGACCCGCCTGCTGTTCCTTTCAGCAGTGTACTTCATCAACTGCTGTTCCGCTCCCTACTCTGTCTCTGGTGAGTCCTCTCACGCCCTGCACTTCTGGCCTACTCCCCAGTTTTTCTATGCAAAATAAAATTTTAAAATCTTTAAAAGAAAAGACAGAATTTCTTAAAAAAAAAAAAAAGAAGAAGAAGTCCAGTAGTCCAGATGAGTAGGCAAAGAAACAGGCATCATGGTTCAGGTGGTAATGAGTACAACAAGAAATAAAAAAGATGGGTGATTGAAAGTGACAGTGGGTGTGGGTGAGAAGACCATTTAAACTGAGATTCAGGGTACACCTTGGGGGTGCAGCATTTCACCTGAGGACAAGGTGGCAGGAAGTGACCAGCCGTGTGAAGACCTGGAATGGAGTGTGCCAGGTGCAGGTCCATGGAGCATGTCTAGGGCAGGAAATTGCCTGGGAGACCCCGCGCCAGGTACAGTTGGGGGCGGAGAGGTTCAGGTACAAGGTGAATCTGGGGTGCCCTGGGTCCTTGTCCAAAAGGTCCTTTCCTGCCTTGTCTTCCTCACTCAGTCGACACAGAAACATGTGAGATTTGCCTTTGCTTCTTCCTGGATGAAGGTAGATTGATTGATTTATATTTTTTTTGTATAAATAATAATATATATGCAATGTAAGGAGAAAGTTAGATAATGTCAAAAAACAAAAGAGAAAGTATAAATATAATTTAAAATAAAATATCTTATGTCTTATATATACTATAAAGAAATAAAAACAATTCCACCCTCTAAAGATGATTACCAGTTGATGTTCATCTTGCAAGATCTTTTATTTTTGCTTGCAAAAATGACACAAACACAAATACATTTAAGAAAACCTCTTTCATCCTGATTTAAAAATGGCTTTTTTCACTTAACACTTTGAGATCGTTTATTTCGTTTATTTTGTCATTAAACATAGATCTACAAGGTTACTTTAAATGATGGCAAATTGGACTAATATGCCACAATCTCACCAACTCTGCATTATACCTGGAGATAATTTTTCACTGTTATAAGCAAAACTGCAAAGAACATCCTAGCACATCCATGTCCATGCTCTCATCTGATAGTTTATTTCAGACACAGTCCTATACCTGGAGAGAGGGTTGTGAAGGTGACACTGCAGCCCCATCCATGGAGACTTTGAGGTGTCCCAGAAAAGCCACAGCTCTGTCCTCACCCCCAGGTGGGCAAAACCCTGGGGCAGGAGCTGTTGTTCTGCCCTGAAGCCCCAAGCTCCCGTGGGCTGTGTCTTCTGGGTACTGTCCACCCGGGCTCTTCCATCTGGGTTTTCTTTCTACAAAATGCTGGGAAGAGGTTAATAGGGGAACCTCCAGGGAGAGGACATGGAGAGCCCCTCCTGGGTCTCATCAACCTGAGACTTGACCTCTAGAACCTACAGATGTTCATTTCTCTCGTCTGACAAATGGCATCCCAGGAGTGCCCATTCCTTCCTGGGCATGCCAGAAGGCAGCGTGGCTGTGGCTGCTGATGGAGAAAGGACTGTTCCCCCAGGGCACCTTCCCTGCTAGGCCGAGGACCTCCGTGCTCCCCTGGATGAGGGCACCCTCCTGTACACCAGCCCTTGCCCACCTGTCACGTGGCCTCTCGTGCCTCCTGTCCTTCCTGTCAGCCACACCCTGAGAACAGTGGGGTGCCCTGCTCCCGAATAGCAGGTTCTATCTCTGCTCAGTGTAATCACTGCATGTATTGCTCTAAGTCTGTAGCACAAGAGGCCAGATAGGCTTTTGCTGACTTCTCTCCAGCCAGCACACCCTGCTTGGGTTTCTCCTGAGAGCGTGCGTGTGCACGTGAGAGGCCATGCTGAAAGGAACAGGGGCGTCGGTGTTCTCCCACAGCTGTGAACAAGCCAGCTTTCTGGGAAGGACACAGTACTGGACTATCCCCTCCATGGAAAGGTAATTTAGTGGCGATAAAGCCAAGGAGACAAGGGGGTGGTGTCTTGGAACCTGATGACTTACAACCATACATCTCATAGGAGCTCAGAAAAGGGAAACGGGGCATCAGTCCCCACAACTGTCTACCAGTCAGCACCCACTTGGCCCTGCCAGCAGCTGTGCTGAGTGAGGCTCGCGCTCCAGCCCACACACATTGGTGTGGGAAACTGAGGCCAGGGGACAAGAATGAGAGGCAGAGGCTGGACGCTGTCCCAGATCTGTCTGAGTTCACCAGGGTTTCCTGGGATGGGGTGAGGGTTGTAGTGAACCCAGAAGCAGAGAAGAGGACTGGGGAGACCCGTGAGGGCCCACCAAGTCCCAGGGGGAGGTAGGAACTAAGAGGGCCTGGGCCTTGTGTGAGGAGCCGCCGTCTGCACTTCTAGCCTTCCTGTCATCATCCCACCCTCCAGCTCTAGCCTTAATATCATCAGTTATTTGGAATCAAGTTTGACAAATTAAATTGAAAAGAATTAAATAACTTGTAGATCAATATTATCTAAATGATCAATTAATCATTCCTTGTAATTAAAACCACCAATTCTTAATACCTTTCAGTTATATTTTATTGCACAATTTCTAATTCAGAGCTTTCAGGCAACTGTATTGATTGCAGGTAGACTTACACTTGGTAATCAAATAATTTATTAATCAGCACACCTCGTTATGGGAGATCTGGTTTAATTACCATCACCTAGACTCAGAAGGTGGCTGTAATTCAGCCTGGGTTTCTCTTAAGAAGCTGGAGCTTTGTCATTTCACTCTACTGTGTGGTTCTACATGCCACCCGAAGTGCTTTCTTTTGTGAAAAAGAATTGTAAGAAAAATAAGCGTGTGTACTTAAGATGAAGTTAAATGGATGAACTCAAGTGGTTCTTTAAAATTATATTTTAACTTTAATCTTTTTCATGGAGGTTTTGCAACTTAATTTATTCCTAGTATGCTTGGAAAAGCACTCTCAGATGAAAGGGCCTTTGGACGTACAAATGAGTACTGCCTTCGTGATTACCTTGGAATACAAATTAAATACCAAACGTCTCACAATCTGCCTCCTTGCACCAATCAACTTTGAAATAAGTACAAATAAAATTTTTTACTTAACCGAAGAATTTATTATTCCAGTGGCAATGCTGGACAACTGGTGGTTTGATTTAACTTCCTTTAATGTTTTCTTAGCATCGTTATGAAAAGGGAGTAATGGCCTGGAATTGTGGGCGCCGATCCTGTCCTGGCTGGGTCTCAGCCACATTGCTGCTTCTCTCACCCACAGTCAAGGGCTCGGGGTTGTCCACAGGAGGCTTGGAGACTCGAGGAGTCTAGTCTTCCCCAGGATGAAGGAGTTTCACCTGGGTCCTTTTGCAAACCTGGGGTCCAGGCAGCAGTCTTGGCTTCCCCTAAATAGTGGGCAAAGTTTCCCCAGAGGTTTGGAGTTGAGTCCAAACTGAGCATGACCTAAGGCACAGAGCTTGCACTCCCACTGGGGAGTAAGGCGGGAGCAGGCCCTCCACGCCGATCCCTTCTCCACCCTCCATGGCTGCACAAGGTTTTTCAGAGGCTCACCCCCTTTGACTTCCTCGTTCCTCTCCCCTTGCCCTGAATATGCTCTTCCCGCCAGTAAATGTGGAAAATGTCCAGTTCTCCACCAAGTAGCTCACTGGAGATTCTGCTGTCTGAGGGCTCCCCGCTCTGTAGGGAGGGAGCAGGGAGCAGAGACCTTAATGAGCTGCAGACAGAACCTAGTGTTGGGTTTTGGGAAAACAGGGTACCACAAGCCAAGGCTCCAGTGTGGGAACACGTTTGCTCACCTTCCACATGGCAGCCCTTGGAGTTCAAGGTGAGCAGGTGAACAGGTCCTGGGTTGCCTCCCAGTTTACTGCCCCTCATGTCTCCAAGCTTAGTGTAATCTGCAAGGCTCTCCATGAGGGGGTGCTGCGGCAGACAGATTTCCAAGATGGCCCCCAAGATTCCCACCTCTGAGGTAGATAATCCAACAGTCTCCTTCCCTGGAGTGGGTGGGCCTGACTTAATCAGATGAGCCCTTGTCAAAGGTAGAAGATGTCAGAGACACAAAGAGAGATTCTCCTGCTGGACTTTAATGGTCAGCTGCCATGATGTGGAGCAGGGAACAAGGGACTCAGAACTACAGGAAACTAGGTTCTGACAACCCAGTGAGCCTGGGGAAGAGCCTGAGCTCAGTAGCATCACTGTCCCAATTGACACCTTGACTGCAGCCAGTGAGACATGAGCCGAGGTTCCCATTGCCCCGTGGTACCCAGGCTCCTCACCACAGAGACTGAGATACTGAGTGGCTGCCGAATGATGAAGCTGTAGCTTTTGACACACAATAAAAAAAAAAAAGAAAGCCCCAGTCTCCTCATTCAGGAGCTGCTCCTTTCTGTGTTGTCTATAATGCCTAATTTGTTTTTTCCTTCTTGTATTTTTTAGAAATCTATGTATTCATAGTTTTGCTTATGATGCGTGCTTTCTTTTCTCAGGTGTTGTTCCCATAGAATTTTCGCCACCAACTCACCTGTGCACCATCACCATAGTCCCTTGTGCTCTTTCTGCCCCTATTTTGATCCCTTTCCCTCCCCCTCCCCTGCAGAATGTCTCTGATTTATAGTTGTTTATTTTTGTCTTGTTGTGTTGTAATCATTACTAAATTTCCCTTGATACCCTGTACTCCGCCTGTATGTGATACTATCATAGCTTTCTTTTTCCTTCGGACTTATTTCACTGAGCATAATCCCTTCTAGCTCCACCCAATTTGCTGCGAATGACATGAGTTTATCTTTTTGATTGCTGACTAGTATTCCATTGTGTATATCTATATATCACATCTTTTTGATCCAATCATCTGTTTTGGGGTATTTGTGTTGATTCCACATCTTACTGATTATAAATAGTGCAGCAATAAACTTGAAAGCATCTCTCCACCATCCTCACCTCCAGCCTCTGGACATCACATCTGCCTGCCTCTCTTCCTGCAAAAGTGGACCCTGAGCCAACAGTCAGAGAGTGCTATTCATCTGGGAGGAGGAGAGAAACCAGAAGAAGAGGGAAGTGAGGCAAGGAAAGAAAGCATCCAATAAGGGGTACTTTGTCAAGCTAGCTCACTCTGTAGGCAACTGGGACTAATCCCACTGGGGGCCCCTGGAAGAGAGTGCCCAAGGCAGTGAGGTGTCAGCCATTGTCAAAGGGCTGCTAAGGGTGGGTGAAGTGTGGGTGAATTGATGATGCTTCTGCCCGTCTGGTCAGCAAGTGGACAAGAGAGGCCTTTAGGCAGAGAGATTGAGTGGCTGGCACTTGGAATTCTGGGGAGGATACACACTAGACCTGGGCTGCATCTGCCCCTCCTGCTCACCCACTGGCTGGCCTGTCCTGCATCCTCACCACCAGGTTCACATCCATCCCCTTCCTCGGGGCAGCTTCCCCCAAGGCCCCTGCTTCATCCACGCTCTACTGTGGGGCCTCTACTGCTCTCGCACCTCCATTGGCGTCTTCTCATTGCATGTCACATACCTGTACCCACGGCACACATCTCCATGAGCCTGGCGAGGTTAGCGCCTGGTCTCCACCCCTGAGTTAAGACATGACCGTTGGTCAGTTCTCAACACTCATGAGACAAAAGACTGCACTTCCCTTCTGTTGGGAAACTAGATGATCTCTGAAGTCCCTTCAGCTGTCTCCCACCAACCCGGCGCTGCTTTCTTTCCTCCATATCACTTGTGGCTTGTAATATATGTTTGTTCATTATCGATCTTGTCTCACTAGAAAGTAAGGCCCTAAAGGTCACACATGCTTATTTGTTTAGTTCACTGTGGTGTTATCAGTGGTTAGCAGACAACACCGACTGCCTAGCACAGTCACTGGCAACAATCTTTTGGATGAATGAATGATCCCACAAGGGTTCTTAATTATAGTAACATTAACTTGTTGAGCAATTACTGAGACTTAATTCAGTTTGACAACAAACCTCTGAAGCGGGAATCCCTCCTGCCATCCTCAGCTGAGGAAACTGAGGCTCAGCAAGGTTCAGAACTTTGCCCAGATGACTCAAGCAGTGGGCAGAGGACTTAGAGGACTTGGGACCCACCCCTGGCCGCCTCTACAGGAGGCTGACCCAGGAGCCCAGACTCTATACAAATGAGTTCAATTAATTCAGCATGTTTTTCAGGGGGCACATAATACCATCAGGGTGTAAAAAAAGGGAGTTTTTGGTGCCTCTGCAGCCACTTGCTTGGCAAGAGATGGATGTGTGGCTGATAGGGGAACTGATACGGTTTTCAACAAAGCCTGCAAATTAATCATACTTAATGAATGTGACTAATGTGTTAAAGGAATGAGCGATTAAAATATTAGCATGTCTGAACTTCTCCTCCCTGGCTAATTTCTTCTCCTCCCTAGGGTTACCATCTTTCAGAGAGGTAAGGGCAGAGAATTACAGAAATGGATTTTATGGAACAGAAATGTATTTTAAATGACTTAAATTGGGGACAGTCTGTGTAGTTCTCAAGTGGCTGTCAGTCTTCACGTCTCACTGCTCAAGCGAGGGACGTGGGCTTCAGGGAGAGGCTGAGACTGTCACAGCAACCAGAACTGGAGATGGGAAGCCATGCATTTCCCACGGTAATGGTGTGGAAATGAGGCAGAGGAGGGTTCCCATCAGGAGGCAGGCTGATTACCTTTCTGTTTAGGCACGAGTGAGATCAAAGTGGCGGAGCAGGCAAGTCCCCTAAGGCAGGGCCATAGGTGACTCCTGCACATTATCCAGGACTATAAGCAGAAATACCATGGCATGACTACGCTTGGGGGAAAATCTTTGGAGAGTCCTAGCAATATCCTTCGGACACATTCCCCTCCCTGGCTCCATACACGCTCCTACTGCCAAAATGGAGGCCTCGAGTTTGCAGGGAGTAAGAGGTATCTCTGAGTACAACTCACAGGCTTGAGGCAGAGAGATTCCAGTGCTTATAGTTATCCTTTGACCTTTGGCAACAGACCAGCTTCATCAAGGGACTATGAGGTCTCGGTGATAGGTGGATTATGTAACTAAATGAAGCAGATTGCCAGCAGGCAATAACTTTACTCCAGTCATTTTCTGTATGAGGTTACAAGACTAATGAGGTCAAAACTTCCAATATTTAGCAAAAAGACAAGTGGGGGGGGCAGGGGGTGGGGGGAGTGGCTGTGTATGACCGCACCTATTAACTTCCTATTGCTGATATAACCAACTACCACAAGTTTAGCAGCTTAAAACACACAAATTATTATTTTACAATTCTGGAGGTCAGAAATCTAAAACTGGTCTGCAAGACTGTCTTCCTTCTGAAGGCTCTAAGAGAGAATCTGTTTTCTAGCCATTTTAAGTTGCTAAAGGCTACCTGCATTTCCTGGCTGCATGCCCCATCCCTTCATCCTCAAAGTGATCAGAGTCACAGTTATTTTGTTGCTCACCTTCTTTCTTTTAAGAAGCCCATGTTATACTGGAATGAATGAAAACCAGGGTACTCTCCCTAGCTCAAGGTACTCACATCTGCAAAGTGTCTCTGCCATGCAATGAATATATTCCAGCTTCCAGGGATTAAGACATGAGTAACCTCAAGAAACAATATTCCATCTACAACAGTGCAAGAGTGGGAATACTCATGATTTGTAAACCCTAACAAATAATTTTAATGTCAATATCACCTGGAAGAACTGAGTGCAGAAAGATAGTGAGCCTCCAACCTGTGGCCACTGACCACTGATTTTAACAAACCATTCATTTGTTAATAGGAAGAATTTGTGTCATATCTCCCATATGTTCATACACACACCTTGAGGACTTCATAGGACTAAAAAGGTCACAGGAATTTGTGTTCCCAGGCTTTTTGCCCTTGGATTACAAAAATAAAAACATTCACTTATTAAGCTCTTATTGGATATCAAATTAATTACATAATGTGTATTATTTATTTCAATTGTCATACTGATTGCATTTTTTATCTCCACTTTAAAGATAATGAATGAGAGGTTCAGTATTGCCCAGTCACACTGTTAAGGCCAGAATTGGAATGAAAATCAGATGTGCTCCTTAAGCTTCTCAAGAGGCAGCAGCCAAGGAAAGAGAATCTAAAGCATGAAAACAAATAGATCTTTCAGTAAAAAACAGACATGCAAAGAAAAAACGAACCACTAGAACCCAGATTGCTCTATAAACATCCAAGTTATTATATACCTGTCACTCTTAGAGACTGGCCTCCACCTCTGTTAAAGGAGAGGTAGTAAACCTACCTCAGCCCTGGACTGGAGCCCAGAGCAAATGGGCTTTTTATTTAGCAACGACTTGCTTTGGGGGAGTTCTGTCATCAAGACTGCAATATAGGAGTTACCAGCCTCCCTGACTCTCCACAAACATCAACAATTAAACAATTATTCACAAATAAATACATCTCTGGGAAGGTACTTTAGTTCACTAAAGAAACTTTAGCAACACAGTAGAACAAAATTCTTTAGAATAACTGCACAATGAGAAGAGAAAGACAGCTTCATTTTGCATGACTCATCCCATCCATGTAATCTGGTATTGTTAGTGCCAAGCTAGAACTTGCCAGCTAAAAAGAGTTCCCCTTTCCAGGAAAGGAAAATTAGGATGAGCTACCAGTTTTCTCAGCTTTTCAGGGCACTGTACAAAGTTTCCACTTCAGTTTTGCCACGAAAATGTGGCACATAAGACAAATAGGGAAAGAAAAAAATTAGAAGCTACTAATATCAGGCACAGTACAGAAGTAATCAAGGTTCACAGTGAGCTGTTCTGGAAAAACCAGCAGTTTTCGCCAAAGAAAGAATTAACAGCCTTAACACTATTTGTGTTTTTGTAGCCAGTCCTGCCACTACATAGGCACCCACAGCTGCCCACCACGGTATAGGCTGTGCACCTACTAAGGCACCAACCCTGCCTCCCCTGCTCCCTGAATCTGGACCTGGAGATTCCCTGAAGATCAACCCACAACCCTGGCAACCACTGCAGCCTCCCACTGCCACCCCACAGTGCTCACTGAGGTCTCACAGTTGCCAGTGCTTTGGGATCCCTCAGTCAAAGATACACTGTGCACCTCCAGACCAATTGTCATTCATTACATGTCCTAAAATTGGCACCCACTACACCTAGGGTCATAGGATGATACAAAGTGTTCCCATTCAGTAAGTCTTCCCTACTGAACTCAGTCCATAAAACCCGAAATAATTGACTGTTTCTTCAAACCCACACACATCTGTACAAGTAAATAAAATTAACAACTAGGGTAACAGTTTCCCCAGGAGCTGCCCAATAAAGAATTCAAAATAATTATCCTAGAGAATTCCAGAGAGCTACAGGATATCACAGATAAGCAACTGAGTGATGTGAGAAAAGCAATATAAGAATAAAATTATTTCAACAAGGAAATAGAAAACACAAGATGCTAAACAGAAAATTTAGAGTTGAAAAATGTGATGACGGCTGTGGTGACAGCACAAGGGTGAATTGGTGGTGGGAAAGCCCATGGGCATTACAACTGAGATGAAAAAATGCACAAATGAAGACTGATGTAAATATATATAAAATAAAAGACAGCAACAACAAAATAAATTAGGATAGAAATAAAAAAAGTGACTCAAGAAGAAATAAAAATCATTAAAGAAACTGAAGCAGCAGGGCCCCTGGTGGTGCAGTGGGTTAAGCACAGCACTGAGAAGCTAAAGCCACTTCTGCCTGAGTTCGATCCCATCCTGCCCGGGAGGAGATCCACATGGGGCGGCAAACCTCTCCTGACCCGCTCGCTGCTCCCCTCAGCAGTGTACTTTGTCAGTCTGCCTGTTCTGCTCCCCACTGTCTCTGGTGAACCCTCTCACCCTCCACATCTCTGACCTGTACCCCAGTTCCATATGAATAAATAAATAAATCTTAAAAAAAAAAAAAGGAAAGAAAAGAAACTGATGAAGCAGCAATCTAAAATCTCACAGGAAATTCAACCCTCAGTTATTTCACTGGTGAGCTGTAACTAAAAAATCAAGGAAATTATTCTATTTTATTTTATCTTATTTTTTAAAGCTTTTTATTTATTTATGCATACAGAACTGGGGTACAGGTCAGAGGTGCAGGGGTGGTGAGAGGGTTCATCGGAGACAGTGGGAAGCAGAACAGGCAGACTGTCAAAGTACACTGCTGAGAGGAGCAGCAGGCAGGCCAGGAGAGGTCTGCTCTCTGCTCGGGAGCAGGGATGGAACTCATGCTGAGGTGGCTTTAGCTTCTTAGTCCTGGGCTTTAACCTGCTTCACCACCAGGGAGGGCCCAAGTTATTCTACTTTTATACAAATATTTTAGATAATAAAAAAAGAGGTTAATACCATCATGTATATAGCTATCAAATCATTCTGTTGTACTCCTGAAACAACTTTACTATTTACTAATGTGAATTAAACTTCAGTAAACAATAAGGGGAAAAAAATATGTTGACTGAAGAACCGAATAAACAATTTCAACAACAGATCTGAATAAGCAGAAGAAAGAATGAGTTAAAGACAGATCAATTATCCTAACAGCAGAGCAAAACAAGAAAAGGAATGAGGGAATGAAAAATGTTTACAGGATTATGAGACATCATTAAAAGAAACAATGTGCACTTAATTGGAGTCCCAAAAGGAAGAGAGAGTTAAAGGGCAGGGTATAGAGCACATTTAAAGAAATAATGACTGAAAACTTTCCAAATGTGGAGAGAAACTTGGACATCTAAATTAATGAAGCCAATAAATCACTGCCAAATTTCAATCCAAAACTATCTTTTCCATAGCACATATAAACAACTGTCTAAAAATAAACACAAAGAGTTAAAAAGTTAAAAGCAGAAAAAGAAAAAATCCCTATGAAGCTATCAGTAGAGATCTTGCAGACCAGGAGAGAATGGAGTTATATATTTAAATTGCTCAAAGAAAGAAAGAAACTGCCATGCAACAACTTTATGCAGCAAATCTGTTCTTCAGAAATGAAGGCAAATACTTTCCCCAGCAAATATAAATTGAAGAAATTCATCACATTAAACCTGCATTACAAGAAATGTAAAAATCCTAACTTGAAACCTCAAAGCATATGACATTATACAAAATGTGAGTAAAGGTAAACATATAGTCTGATTCTGAACATACTAGTGAACTTCAGTATAAAATTAAATAACATGTATTAAAGGATAGGAAATAAAGGTATTAAGAATTTACACATATGCATATAATTTGTAATGGGTGTACAATGTAAAAAGATATAACATCAAAATACAAAAGCAGTGGGACGAAGGGGTCAAACTTCTTAGATATTGAAAGTTAGAGTGTTACTAGTATAAAGTTACTGGTATATGTATGAAAGTTTATGTATTTCTCATTGTAAAAACAAAACAAAGACCACAGCATATTAAGCAATGACAAATAGAATCAAAGCATAAAAATATGGAAAGTCAAAAATTCACAAAGGAAGGTTAAAGTTAAAGACAAGAAATACATAACCACAAAAGTCAAACAATAATTAATAAGTAATACTGTTAAGTCATGATCTATTACAAAAATCCCTCCGTGTGTAAATGGATTGAATTTCCAGTCAAAAGACATAAAGTTTATTTTATATACAAAGACTTTTCCATACAAGAGGAAACCAACAGAAAGTAAAACTCAACTTTAATGCAAAAAAAAGAAACAAGTTTGTAATTCATCAAGAAGATATGATAACCATAACTATATATGCAACTGATACCAGAGCATCTATTTATATTAAGCAAACATTTTTAACAGGTCTGAAGTGAGCAAGAGACAACAGTACAGGGATGGTATCTGATGTCAACAATGGCCAAATCATCAAGACAAAAAAACAAAAAGATGAAGTTGTCCAGGAGCCCAAATTTACACAAAATGGACCTAACAGTATATACAGAACATTCTCTCCATCAGTAACAGATTACATATTCTTGTCAGTACAAATGTAATATTCTGGCATAGATCATATGACCATTCATAAAACAAGTCATAGCAAATTTAAGATTTAAATCATAACAAGTATCTTTTCTGAACACAATGATATGAAGTAGAAATCAACAGGATAAAATATGAATAATTCACAAATATGTAGAAAATAAACAGAATATTCCTGAAAAACCACTGGGTTAACTAAAAAAATAAAAGGGGGAGGTAAAAAACCAATTTGGAAAAATATAAATACAACATATCAAAATCTATGAGATGCCACAAAAGGAAGTAGATTTAAAGTCATAAATGCCTATTTTAAGAGAAAAAGAAATACCTCAAATAAATAAACCAACTTCACACTTTAAGGAAATAGAAAAAAAAGAACAAATTTTAATGTTAAAGAAGAAAGAAAATAACAATAATAGACCAGGAATGGGTAATATAAAGGCAAGAGATGCTTTAAAAAAAAAAAAGATAAACAAAAATTGACCAAATGTTAAATCCGACCCCAGAGATGTCCTTTTTCACTACTCCTATTCAACATAATACAGGAAGCCCTGGGCAGAGAAATCAAACAAGAAGAAAACAAAACAAAACAAAACAAAACAAACAAACAAACAAAAAACATAAGGCATCCAAATCAGAAAAAAAAAGACAAAATTGTTGATCTTTGCAGATGATATGATCTTATAGTCAGTGATTGTAATAGAGTTGTAGAATACCAAATCTGTGTAGAAAAGTCACTTGTGGTTCTACAAACTAACAACAAATCATCTTAAAAAGACATTACCTGGCCCTCCCTGGTGGCGCAGCGGGTTAGAGCACAGCACTAAGAAGCTAAAGCCACTTCCGCATGAGTTCGTTTCCCACCTGCCCCAGAGGTGACCACATGGTGTGGCAGACCTCTCCTGACCGGCCCGCTGCTCCCCTCAGCAATATGCTTCGTCCATCTGCCTGTTCTGCTCCCCTCTCTGTCTCTGGTGAATCCTCTCAACCATCGCATGTCTGGCCTGTACCCCAGTTCTGTATGAGTAAATAAATAATTAAAAAAAAAGACATTTATCAGAACAACTCCATTCACAATGCATCAAAAATAAAATGCCTAGGGATAAATTTAATCAACTATCTGAAAGATATGCACACTGACGATTATGAGGCATTCATGGGAATTTCAAGACAAAACCCAATGGAAACATGTATTCAGGGATTAGAGGAATGTCACTGAATTAGTAAACTATCCAAACTACCTAATGTCATCTATGGAATCTATGCAACTCGGTGTAAACCCTGTCAACATTTTTCACAGCAATAGAAAAGCAGCCTTAAAATCTGTATGGAAGAACAAAATAACCTAAATAGTTTGAACTGTTCCCAAGACAGGCTGAGGGCAGTTTCAAACAATATTAAAAAGCTATGGGGGGCCCTCCCTGGTGGCACAGCGGGTTAAAGCACAGCACTGAGAAGCTAAAGCCACTTCCGCATGAGTTCGATCCCGCCTGCCCCGGAGGTGTGGCAGACCTCTCCTGGCCCACCTGCTGCTCCCCTCAGCAGTATACCTCGTCGATCTGCCAGTTCTGCTCCCCACTCTGTCTCTGGTGAATCCTCTCACCCTCCGCATCTCTGGCCTGTACCCCAGTTCCATATGAATAAATAAATAAATCTTTAAAAAAAAAAAAAGCTATGGGGAGAGAGAGAGAGAGAGAGAAAGAGAGAGAAAGCTATAGGTCGAAACAGTATGCTTTGGTTTAAAACAAAAAGTACACAGACAAAGAAATAGAACAAAAAAAACCAGAAATAAATCAATTTTATTAATCGTCGCATAGATGGTCAATTAGTATTTGAATACTACTAATTGAAAAGATAATTTCTTTAGTGAATGGTATTGGGAAAACTTGGTAAACACAAAGAGAAGAATGAACTCAAACTTCTACCCTACACTACTTACAAAAATTAATTCAAAAATAGGTTAAAACACAGAACAGAATCCATAAAATTTCTAGAAGTAATCAGTGAAAAAGCTCCTTTGCATTCATACTGGCAGTGTTTTTTGGCTATGACAGAACAAAGCACAAGCAACAAAAGCACAAGTTAGTAAGTTAGTCCCACTGACTAACTTAAAAGCTTCTTCACAGCAAAGGAAACAGTCAGTGAAATCAAACAACCCTCAGAACTGGAGGTGACATTTGGAATTGTAGAAGATATTTGCAAATTACAAATATGGTAAGCGATTATTATTCAAAGTATATAAAGAATTCACATAAATCAAAGTAAAAATGCACACAATTAGATGATAAACATGTATAAGGAAATAAAATATACATTATGTCAAAAAAGACACATAGCGACCAGGTACAGGTAAAGGTGTTAATAAATGCAAATCAAAACTACAATGGGATGTCACCTCATGCTAGTTAGAATAACTGTCATTGAAAAGAGAAGGGATGGCCCTCCCTGGTGGTGCAGCAGGTTAAAGCACTGCACTAAGAAGCTTAAGCCTCTTCCGCATGAGTTGGATTCCTGCCTGCCCTGGAGGAGACCACATGGTGTGGCAGACTTCTCCTGACCCACCCACTGCTCCCCTCAGCAGTGTACTTTGTTCATCTGCCTGTTCTGTTCCCTGCTCTGTCTCTGGTGAAGCCTCTCACCACCCCTGAGCCTCTGGCCTGTACCCTAGTTCTGTATGCACAAATAAATAAATCTTTCAAAAAAAAAAAAAAAAGAAAGAAAAGAGAAGGTATAACAACAAGTGTTCTTTAGCCTTGTGCATAATTGAGAATAAATGGAGGGTTCCTTAATTATTGATAATGACAAATAAAAATACATGATCCAGTAACCCCACTTCCAGGGATAAAGCTAAAGGAAATCTAAAAAAGGATCCCAAAGAGATATCTGTGTTCCCACATTCAAACACACAAGCAACCTAAGTGTCCATGAATAGGTAAGTGAATTAAGAAAGGGTACAGATACCCAGTGGAATATTATACAACCATGAAATAGAATGAAACCCTGCCATTTACGAAAACACCAATGAAGCTTGATGGCATTATTTTTTTTTTAAAGATTTATTTATTTATTCATACAGAACTGGGGTACAGGCCAGAGTTTTTAAAAATATTTTTGAGTATTAATCCTTTATCAGTTTTATATTGTATAAATACATTTTCCTATTCAGTAAGGTGCCTATTTAATCACCTTGTATTTTCACTTACTCTAACTTTGTAACTTCCAATTAATTAAAAATTAATATTATTTTTTTAAAGATTTATTTATTTATGCATACAGAACTGGGGTACAAGTAGGGGTGGTGAGAGGCTTCACCAGAGACAGAGTGGGGAGAAGAACAGGCAGATCCACGAAGTACACTGCTCAGGGGAGCAGCAGGCATGCTGAGGAGGAGAGGTCTGCTGCGCCATGTGGGTCACCCCCGGGGCCGGGGATCGAACTCACATGGAGGTGCCTGAGGCTAGCTTGCAGTGCTGCATCCTAACCCATTGTGCCACCAGGGAGTGCCCTAATATCAATTTTTAATCTTGGCTTTTAATGAAACCCCCTTGTCAGAGGGGTTGAGTCACCCAAAATATCTCTAGTGTTGATACCATGGAATGGAATGTTGATGTTTTCTTCTAGGTATTTTATTGTTGCAGGTCTTACATATAAATATTTAATCCATTTGGAGTTTACTTTTGAGTATGGTGTTAGCAAGTAATCATTCTTTTATGTGTGGCTCTCCAAGTTTCCTAACAACATTTATTAAAGACACTACCTGGTCTCCATTTTATGGCTATGGATGTCTCATCATAGATTACTTGCTGGTATATATGTGGATTTATTTCTGGATTTTCAAGAAATGTTCCCTTGGTCCATGTACCTATTTTTGTGTCAGTATCATATTGTTTTTAATACTGTTGCCTTACAGAAAGTATCAAGCCAAGTAATGTGATACCCCATTTCTCTCTTTTTATTAAAGATGCTTTTGAAATTCAAGATCTTTTGTGGTTCAGCTTCTTTGGAAAATATTGTTGGTGTTTCTATGGGATTGCATTTAATTTGTATATCATTTAAGGCAAGATAACCATTTTAATTATATTGTATCTCATTATGCATGAGTGTTGGATATCCTTCCATCTCTATTTCAGGAAGTCCTTTACTAACATCTTGCAGTTCTCACTGTATAGGCCTTTACCTCATTTGTCTGGTTTATTTTGAGGTATTTAACTCTTTTTGAAATAATTATTATTTTCTTAATTTCTTTTGCTTCTTGTACACTGTATATACATACACACAGATACACTCATACATATATGTGTCTATATATGCACTGGGTGTTATACTAGTTGTTATACTTGTTTGTGATATATGGACTTTATCATTTATTTCTTCTATTCCAAACTGGTTAGATTTTTTTTTTTATCACAAATGCATACTGAATCTTATCAAGTGCTTTCTCTGTATCTACTGATATAAGCCTATCTTCGTTTTGTTTTGTTTTGTTTTTTGTTAATTGACTTCCTAGCCTGCCACTTGGCTGTATTCTCTTTCTGTTCCTAATGATTTTTTTTTAAATAGATGTATTTATTTTATGCATACAAAAACTGGGGTACAGACCAAAGGTGCAGGGGGTGAGAGGATTCCCCAGAGTCAGAGTGGGGAGCAGAACAGGCTGATCTGCTGAAATACACTGCGGAGGGGAGAGAGCATTGGGGAGACAGGAGAGGTCTGCTGTGCCATGTGTGGCCATGGTCGAACTCGTGCTGCAGTGGCTTTGATAGCATCTTATGCTTCACTTCAGCCCCTTGTGCCACCAGGGATGGCCCCTGTTTCTAATGATTTTTGATGGAATCTTTAGGATCGTTTATATCTAACATATTATCTATAAATAGTGATAGTTTCATTCTTCACCTATTTGTGTTCCCATTATTTCCTGTGTTTGAATACTCTGGCTAAAACTTCTGATACACTAAGCTGTACAGAAGTGGTGACTGTGGATATCATTATTTTGTGCTGGGTCTCCTGGGGAAAGTTTTGGTTTTTCTCCATTGGGTATTACACTAGTTGTTGATTGTGATATATGGACTTTATCATTTATTTCTTCTATTCCAAACTGGTTATTTTTTTTTTAATCACAAATGGGTACTGAATCTTATCAAGTGCTTTTTCTGCATCTACCACTATTATGACTTTCTCTTTACTTTTGATGATATGATATATTGCTGTAATCCATTTACGCATAATAAACCATTCTTGAATCCCTGGGATAAATCCCAATTGATCCCAGTGTATAATCTTCATAATAGACTGTTGAATTTGATTTGCTAGTGTTTTGCTGAAAACTTTTGCATTAGTTTATAATTTTCTTGTGCTGCCTCTGTCTAGTTGGCATCCTAAAATGTAGTTGGAAGCAGTCCATCTTGTGCTTTTAAAAACAAAATGAGGAATGTAAGCATGAGTTCCTTATAAGTTTGATAAAAGTCATTTTAAACTAACTTGTCCTGGGATTTTGCTTTTGGAAGATTTTGTATTATTGTTTCAGTTTCTATGTTTGTGATCAGTTTGCTCAGTTCATCTGTTTTAGATTATGTTGATCTAGAAAAGTATCCATTTCTTCAGTTATCAAATTTGCCAGTACATTTCTCCTCTCATTTGTGATTGTTTATAATTTCTCTTATATTTTTTGTTAGCCTACCTAGATTTTATCTATTTGTTTTTCAAAGAACCATCTCTCAGTTTCATTAATGTCTTGTAGTCTTTTTCATCTCTATCTTACTTATTTCCACTCTTATTTTTATTATATTCTTCCTTGCTAATTTTTGTTCTTACATTTCCTTCCGTTTTTAGTTGTTTTGGATTAATATTCGAGTTCTTTATTTATGCTTTTTTTTTTTTTTTTTTTTTTTTTTTTTTTTTTTTGCTTTTTAGTGTGGACTACATACAATTCTCTTCTCTGGTACATCCCATAGATTCTAGCAGTTCATATCATTACTTTTGTTTTTCCCAAGGTATTGTTTAATTTCTGCTTTGATTTTTCTCTTTTATTCAATTGTTACTATGTAGTATGTTATTTAATCCCTTTGTTTTCATAGGTTTCCCTTCTTAGAATTGCTTTCTAGTTTTATGGCATTGAGGTCAGAGATGGTACTAGAAAAGTATCTATTTCTTCAAAGATGGTACAAGGTATATTTTTGATCTTGGTGCTTTTTATTGACTGTTGACTTCTGTCCCACGATAGTCTATTCTTGCATATGTTCCATGTGTTGGAAAAAATATATAGACAGAGGTTTTGGTGTGTAGTGTTCTGTAGATGGCTGTTAAAACTATTTGGTCTAGTTCCTTATTTAGACATGTTGCTGCCTTAAACTTTGTCTTGTTACTAACTTATTGTTAGTGGGACATTAAGGTTTCCTAGTATAATTGTGTTATCGATATCTTTCTTTTGTCCTGTTATTGTGGTGCATATACATTTATGAGTGTTATTCTTCTTGTTGTATTAGACACTTAATCATAATATAATGTCACTTATCTCTTTTTAGCTTTCTTAATTGGAAGTCTATCAGATAGAAGTGTAGCTGTTTCCATTTCTAATGTCGCCATTTGTGTGTATGACTGTTTTCCAACTTTTAACTCAATAGCTCTACTTGTTCTTGGTGCGTTTCTTGCAAACAGCAGAAGGTTGGACTTTTTGTTGAAATTCATTCAACCACTTTACATCTTTTGAGTGGTGAGTTTTAAATTTATGTTGATTATTAAGATTTAAGCACTTATTGACATTTGTTATGTTTTTGTTTTGATTATATCATCTTTATTTATTTGGGGCTCTAATGATATATTTTTTATTTTCCATTGTATTATTTGTTGCTTTTGTTATTTTTTGCTCAAAGGTTCTACTGCATTTCGGAGATGATGGGCTATTTGTGTGACCCATTTGATCTTTTGGTCTTTGGCTGTTTCTAATGGGTCACCTTATTATTCTCCTCATTATTCACGTAAATGATAGGCATGAAGGATCACCTCCATAGACTCAGGAATTTGAAATCCTATTGTGAAGTGTTTCTTTATGGGGAATGGCAGGTATTCTGAATATACCAGCCTGGACTTCAGTAGTAGCCTCCTCCATAGGGAAGTTAAGTGCTCTTGTTCCGGAACCCAGGTGCTTCAGCGGAGCTGTCTGCAGCAGTGCTGTTCTCACACCTGCTGCTCCATCAACATGGCAGTTGTGGCAGTTGCTTCTCAGAGCCTAGCAACTTACTCCCTGGATCACAGACTGGACCAATCAGGTGTGAGCTATTAGCTGATCGGTGCAGCTTGGTCCAATCAGCCACAGGATTGAGAACTGGTCCAATCAGACTTGTGGGTGGGCACCTGACAGAGGATATAGCCAGGGTCAGCAGAGCAGAGGCTCTGTGCCAGCCTTCGTTCCAGGCCTCTGGAGAGGACAGAAGGACCAGAAGCTGATGCTCAGTACCTGACCTCAGCAGAGGGAAGAGAAGCTAGAGGCTGCTGTCAGGAAGCACCAAAGGCCCTGGGCTGGTGTCCCTAAGAGCTGCTGCACTTGGTGTCCCTGATACCACCTCAGGGGGGCCAGAAGTGACCATCACTATGGGCGAGTGCTGTCTGGCACGCCTGGTGACCGGAACTCTGCTTGCACTGCTGGTGGACACTCCCTGGGTAAGCTAGCCAGCCGCTTGTGGCTACAGTAGGCTGTTTCCCATTTCTAAAATAACCCCATGATGGTTGTTCCCTGAGCCTGAGGGCTCCTGCAGTTGCGTGCAGGTGAGACCCACAGTGACCTGTCCTCTACCTGGCCCTGTCTTTGTTTGGCGATAGCCTATAGCCCCTATTATCCAGGCAATGCATTGCTATAGCTCTTGGTCTTGGCTTTTAGCATTTTGGGGCTCTTGGGCGGCTCTAATCCTAGTACCCAGGCAGGTGGGTGTCCTGGCACCCCATTATTACCTAGCTCATCTGCCCATCCTTTCTGATCCTGTTTCATTCGGGCCGGGTCAGAGTATAGCGTTGTGTTACGAGCCTCAGATTCAAACCAGTACTCTGGGCTCTGGGCCCCACCTCTGCGGCTCTCCACTCAGAGCGCCTCCACCCAGCGGCCTGCTCTTGCCTCTTGCACGCCTCGGTCCAGGCAGTCAGGTCCTGGCAGCCCAGACTCTTGCTTTAGGGCCTCACCCAGAAGCGACTTCTCCCTTCTGGAATTCTAGTGCCCTGTAAAGTCACTGTAAAGTTCTTCCAACCCCTTTTAGCAGGGCTGATGCTCCTATTGTGTAAACATAGACCCTTCCATCAGGTTTTCTTTGAATCTGAGTAGCAACAGTTTTGTTGTGCGTGTTAGGAAGGGAGCTTGGGCTCTCTCTCTCTCTGCAGTCGCTCGCCATCTTGCCATCTTGATTTGAGTGTAGTCACTGCGTGGAAAGCAGTGTGCACAGAAAATTAATGCCACTCAATTAAATAAAAAACGTTTATAGACTCAACTACATGCTAAGACTTTGCATTTGCGCTTAACAAGTGTGGAAGTGAACTAAAAAGGGAGTAAGTTCCTGACAAGTGAGAGAAAATAACTCGGGGACCAGCTGTTCAATCCTCACTCAGGCAAGCACGCAGCAGGGAGCACAGAAAGGAGCCCGAGGGGCCACCTGAGGCACCCCGCGCCTGGTTCCCAAGTTACCTACCCCTCGGCGCCCTCGATCACACATGAGTGCTTACAGCTCCGTCCATGATCGTCCTGGCCTCACACAGTCTCCCCTTGTGAAAGGCTCTCACTTTCCTCAATGATGATAAACACACAAGTCGTGGGCTCTGCTCGCCATCTGTGGCCGCGCACACATTCTAGAACTCTCAGTAGGCCTGGGTCAGCGACGCGCTCTCTGTGCCCATCCCGAAGTCCCTGCAGGAAGGTATCGCTCCACAGAGCCCAGTAGCGCCAGCCCTTTCCTTCCCGGCCGGTTGGAGCGCTCACAGCCACCGCGCGCGGCCGCCCCGCGGTTGCCTGGACACCACTTCCTCCGCCGCGGCCGCCGCCTCCGCCCCAGCGGGTGCACCGAGCCCCGCCCCTACGCAGCGTAGATCGGGACTCGCCCCGCCCCGTGAGGGCGTCAGCGTCGGCGGCGCGTGGACGTCACTGACGCCGCGCTTTCTCCGCCTCTTCGCGCCTGCGCCTCAGGCGGAAGGTCGTTCCTGTGACCGGCTTAGCGGTTGGAGCAGTTGTCGCCATGTTGTCGGTCGCCGCCCGATCGGGGCCGTTCGCGCCCGTCCTGTCGGCAACGTCCCGCGGGGTGGCGGGCGCGCTGCGGCCCCTCGCCCAGGCCGCGGTGCCCGCCACCTCGGAGCCGCCAGTGCTGGACGTGAAGCGGCCTTTCCTGTGCCGAGAGTCGCTGAGTGGCCAGGCCGCGGGCCGCCCTCTGACCGCCTCCGTGGGCCTCAATGGTGAGCCGGGCTGAGGGGAGCGAGCAGGGGTCGAGGGCCCCCTTCCTCGCTCCCTCCGGCCCTGGGCCTGGGGCAGCCGGGAAGGGCGGGGCGTGAGGGGAAAGCAGCCTGCCTGTGTGGGGTCAGCGCCCGGGCCGGGCGGCCTTGCGCGGGCTCCGGCGCCGCCCGGGCTCAGGAGGTGGGGCCGGGGCTGCCCTGTCGTTCGCCAGCCGGCTCCCGGCTTCTAGGGGAGTCCAGTAAGCCGGTCCGGGCCCCCAGCAGGCCAGACCGCCCCCCGGCAGACCAGCTTTTGTACTCAAGCACGAGCGCTGGAGCCCCGGAGACCCTCAGAGCCCGACGAGACTTTGCTGCCAGCAGGTCATTTGACTTGGAACAAACTTTCTAGAGGTTCCATTCACCGGGCCGTGGAATGACGGCCTTGTCCGTTTCCAAGATACTGTCGAGATGTGACGTGGAAGCACTTTGTGTCAACTCGTTAGCTCCCCGCACCTTGGGCCCGATAAACTCCAGAACAGTGGGGGTCGCAGGGCCGCCCTACCGCCCTTCCGCGCGGCCCCCGCCCGGCCTAAAGGCGCGAGAAAGCGCGGAGGCTCAAGGTCGTTGAATGCAGGTGCTGCCTCAGGCGCCCGGGCGTCTCTCGGCGCTCGGCTGCGCCGGCGCCCTGGTTCAGGGTGGCTGCCCAACCTGCGGATTGTGGGGTCCGCCAAAATCTCCAGGGCCTCCCAGCCCTTCTCCCTCTGTGCTGCCGCCCTGTTGGCATTTTGGCTCTTGTC
This sequence comes from Condylura cristata, assembly GCF_000260355.1. Classification (NCBI taxonomy): domain Eukaryota; kingdom Metazoa; phylum Chordata; class Mammalia; order Eulipotyphla; family Talpidae; genus Condylura; species Condylura cristata. The sequence continues at coordinate 9,043,624 of NW_004567140.1, forward strand.
TGGTGTCCTGACCACCCTGCTGCGACTGTCCCACTTCAGCGACCTTTCTGGGTGCTTCAAGTGCTCTCTCCATGCAGCTTTGTGTGGGGGTTGCATGCCCAGTCTTCCATCTCAGCTCGGGGCCCTGCCAGTAAAACACTTGCTTGGGACGCCTTTGCTGTTAATGGCATTTACGGCTTTTATACTCAGGTGCTTTTGCTGAGATCGCGAATTATCTATCTTAAGGCCCAGGGCAGAGCTCACTCCCCCCCCCCCCCACACACGCAGGCTCGCACATCCCCAGTGTTGGATTTTGCATGGAGTTGGTGCAGAGTATTTGTCAGTGGCAGTTGGGGAGCCAGTTCAGATGGAAAGATCTTTGCACTTTGTCTTAAGGCTAAAATATTTTCATCTAAAAATTACCTGAGTTTTAAGAACTAGTAAATTCTCTTTTCTTAGAGCAAGCCTTCAACTTACAGCTTAAAATTCATATTAAAACACAGACAGTTGGCTTGCGGAAAGATGTCTAGTAGAGGGAAGGGGTGGGGCCGCTGCATCAAGTTGGGGAAGATTTCAACACAGCTCAGGGTCACCTTGGAAACACCCGTTTTAAAATGCCTTAAGTTTTCTCCATTGCTAGGTGATATTCCTTTATAAGTTTGATTTGTGCTTTAGAACTAAATTTAGTATCTTTGCAACTAAAAGTCACAATTCAGATTGCTCATGTAAATTAGTTTTTTCCCCCAGTGTGGTAGTTTAATATCACAAAGTGTGGTGTGATAACTTTATATGTAAAGCGTAACTTGCTATACAGGGTGGATGAGTAGACCACTGGGTTTCTTACCCCACCACATTTCCAGCTAAGAATGTCAAATCCTTTTTAATTTGTGTTTGCCCTGATTAAGGGTGGTAGTGTGAGCCTTGGCCCCTTATCTTTTAGGCATGCATGTAGCCTGTATCATCCCAGAAAGTGCTAGGGCACAGGAATTCACGACTCCAAGGCCAGTCTGCACTAACAGGTTATCATGACATGAGGTAGGGTGGTACCTGGGGTGATGTCACTGTGCTGTAATTGTGAAGCGCAAGTAGTCACTACCGGTCTTCTGATACTTCCTAAAAGTTGTTGGGTTATTCAGAATGTACATAGTGTGATTTTGATATGAGTACTTACTGCTTCCATAAAGCTAACCTTGAGAACCATGTGAAAAGTAGTTAATGTTATTTATTGCACTGTTTGGCTGCTCAGGGAGGCATTAGAATGACAGCTTTAGGCCAACTAGAACCACAGCTTACATCAGAATGCATCTTGTAATTATTTAATTCTTTTAAAAATTAATTTTCTAAACTAGAGGCATTTTTATTGTCCCTTTTTCTAAAGGTAACCTTGTTACCTGTTCATTTCTTAAATGAATAGACGACTTGCAAAGAATTGCTTCCTAAAATACACATAAAACTGGTATTATTAAGTTAACTTTTTGTCAGACATTTATAAAAGGTATGGGGCAGAGGTCATATCTTTTGGTTTTTTTTCTTAAACTGCTTGCATCCAAAGCACTACATGATATTTAATAGTCATTTGATGCAAACATTTGGTCATTTTTGGGTGGACAGTAGTAGTGTTCAATTTAGAGGCATAGAATTAAAAAAAAAATGACACTACTTTTCTAGACGCTTTTGCCCTCATAAAAGCAGGAAATACATGGAAAAATGCTTCCCTTCCTCTCTTACTCAATTGAAATGGTAGATTCTTTTGGAGATTTCATTTGACTTTGATAGCTACCTGTGCTGATAAGAATGTCCTCTGCTCATTCATGGTTTTACTTAAATAATAATACTAATTTTATCCTAGAGTGTAAGATAGAAATCTTTAAGTTTTCTGCAACTAAAGTTCTTATGGTTCACAATTAGTACAATCAATATTTTATAAAATTTTGCACTTTCAGAGAATAGGTAGGTAGTTATGTAAAATTAGACATTTGGTTTATTAGGATGATCATATGTTACCATAACGGGTAGGCTAGGTGAGTTTTAGGGTCCATTTTAATTCAGAGAACATGGGAGTAAGTTAGTGTAATTATGTTGTGTGTCTTGACAGGTTGATTTTTTTTTTTTATGCATACAAGAACTGGAGTGTAGGCCAGCAGTGCAGGGGGTAAGAGGAATCATCAGAGGCAGAATGGGGAGCACAACAGGTAGATCTGCTGAGGGGAGCAGTGGGTGAGACAGGAAAGGTTTGCTGTACCATGTGGGTTAGTTCCCTGGCCAGAGATAGAACCAGCCATAGTGGCTGGCAATAGCCTGATAGCACCTAAGACTTGAACCCCTGCGCCACCTGGGAGGCCCCTGGATTTTTAAGTACTGCTACTTACAGTACTATTTAACTTAAAACTAAATTCACTGAGTTGGTATCAGTGAACAGTGTTCAGTAAAGGAGGAATTCAGTATATTGTTTCATACCAATCTGTATATAATAGTAGTTGACTTCATCTTGTTACTAGCTAGTTATATGCTGGCATGCCAACTGACATCAGGGAATGCCCATATTTTATAGTTTTATAATTTGATTTTTTTCTTATCCATTTAGATCCATTTCCTAATATATAGTCCTTACAGGGTATTTATCTAATTGTTATTTTATCTTCTGTTTATCTTGCAGCCCCTGCGTCTGTTCGTTATTCACATACAGACATCAAAGTGCCTGACTTCTCTGACTATCGTCGCGCTGAAGTGTCAGATAGTACAAAGTCTTCAAAAGAGAGCAGCGAGGCTAGAAAAGGTTTTTCGTATTTGATAACTGCAACTACTACTGTGGGTGTCGCATATGCTGCCAAGAATGTCGTCTCTCAGTTTGTTTCCAGCATGAGTGCTTCAGCTGATGTGCTGGCCATGTCAAAAATTGAAATCAAGTTATCTGATATTCCAGAAGGCAAGAACATGGCTTTCAAATGGAGAGGCAAACCCCTGTTTGTGCGCCATAGAACCAAGAAGGAAATTGACCAGGAAGCTGCAGTCGAAGTGTCCCAGTTGCGGGACCCACAGCATGACTTAGATCGAGTAAAGAAACCTGAATGGGTGATCCTGATAGGGGTTTGCACTCACCTTGGTTGTGTGCCCATTGCAAATGCAGGTGATTTTGGTGGTTACTACTGCCCTTGCCATGGGTCACACTATGATGCATCTGGCAGGATCAGGAAGGGGCCTGCACCTCTCAACCTTGAAGTTCCCTCGTATGAATTCACCAGTGATGACATAGTGGTTGTTGGTTAGAGAACTGGACTCAAGTCATAGTCTTCCTGGTCACCTCGGAAGAGTTATTTGAGAGCAAGCCTTCTGTGCTTCGAGTTGGTTGATTTGAATATTTAAGAATTGCTAATAATGTATATGCAAACATTAATGTGAATTAAATTGAATTTCATGTTGAAGATTTTCAAGAACTCACCTAATAAAGCCACTGTTAAACATTGTGAAGTTCAAAGGTGTGGTGTCTTTGTCAATTCTAATTAAAAATTACAGACCTGGTATACAAGATAATTGTGAAATCTGTATTTGACTATCATTTATATACCTTCAGTGTCAGGAATACAGGCTTTACAGAGCTCATGGTAAGGATAGGTTAAAATTACCTGATGACTTCTAAACCTAGGAGGTGAAGAGTAGGATCCTGGTTTCCCTTCAGTTCTTTTGTATGAGTTCTAGCTATGTGTGCTATCCTGCCTCAGTATGTTGAAGTAATCTGTGGGAAGGTCCTGATTGAGGGATTAACCCCAGCTCTTGCTAGCTAATTTCCTGCCTATGTGAGGAAGTTAGGTCAGGAAATTTTATCAATTACAAGTTAGTACTCAGGATGTTTTAGTGTCAAGAAGCAGTGATGGGATATTATCTGAGAGAAACTCAGTGCTGCTCTGTTACGCCTTCATGTGGGTGAGCATGTCTGGAGAGGCTCCTGCAACTTCTCAATTTGAGAGGCATAGAGGGTAGTGCATCTGTGACTTGTCTGTGAAAATGATCCTGCTCACATTGTTTCTATAGTGATTACATTATGAGATATTTCTTCCGGTTAAATTTGCAGTTAGCACTTTTCACTGAAGGTTGGACATACAGGAAATGATATCTTCTACTGCCGGCCTCTAATTTACACAGGTGAAACAAGACCATGATCTGATTCTGGCCCTGGCAACCTGGTCTAGTGATCACATCTGCATTTGTGAAATAGTAAACTAGGTAAAGTGATTAGATCTTTGGGAATTGGCCGCCCATAGTTGTCTTACAGGTAATGAAGTATATTAAAAAAATGTCAAATTTTCTATGCTTTGGTATTAGTGTTTGGTTTATTTTTACCATTCTACAAAGATTGGGTGTGATTAGTAGGTCATATAGCAATACATAACAATAGTGGTTTTTTTTTCCTAAATCTTAGTATGTATAAATATTGGCCAAAGGTCCACTAATTTACTATTTATTTAGAAAGGACTTTGATACTTTGAGTGTGTGTATATTATTAAGGAAAAAAGTGGGTAGTTAAAGTAGTAAGATAGTATCACATGTAAACAGTGTTTAGTACGCAGTATGTTAATATTTGGAATACCTGGCATAAAGTCATTCCACTTTATATCATGAGGCCAAGAGGGTTGGTATATATTGGACATAAAGATGGTGTTTTTCTACTACTTTTTCATATTGTCAGATCCCACAACTTAATTTTTAAAACTAGACAAGTGTATCTATAAAATTTTAATACTGGGCCCTACCTGGTGGCGCAGCAGGTTAAAGCACAGCACTAAGAAGCTAAAGCCACTTCCGCATGAGTTCGATTCCCGCCAGGGAGGAGATCCACATGGCAAGGCAGACCTCTCCTGACCCCCCCGCTGCTCCCCTCAGCAGTGTACTTCGTCCATCTGCCTGTTCTGCTCCCTGCTCTGTACCTGGTGACTCCTCTCACCCTCCGCATCTCTGCCTGTACCCCAGTTCCATATGAATAAATAAATCTTTTTTAAAAATTTTAAAAAAATTAATACTGTTACAAGCGGCTACTTATATTGGAGCTAGGAGGGATTTATCACTTCCTCAGGATACACTAATGTAGGAACTGCTGATATATACATGTGTGTATATATATTATATATATAATAGTTTACATCATTTTGCGCATTTTTTCATCTCAGTTGTAATCCCCATGGGCTTCCCATCACCCAATTACCCATGTGCCATCACCATAGTCCAGTACATTTCCTCCCCACACTCCCTACCCCCATAAGATGTCTCTAGTATATAGCTGGAACTGCTGATATTTTATCCTTAAAGTTATTTAAAGGAACAATGGGATAATGAACATAAAATTATTTAGGGGAATAATGGGATAATGAAAATACTAGCTTCTAATTTGAAGGTAAATTACTGACCTAGAATGAAGACCTCAAAACACTTGAATTCTTAGTAACCAACAAATCTAACTTTGTCAGCCTACGTAAAACGAATTTTGCCCCTTCTGGCATGACTGAAGCAGCTGAGCTCACCTATCCATGATTCCTGAGTTGGTAGTACAGGAAGTAGAGATCTGGAATAGAGGGCTTGTGGTGTTGCCACTTTGTAACTGCGTGCCCATGAGCTAGCTCTAAACACCTGAACCACGTTGAGTGATCTCAGTCATTATTACTCAGCCAGGACAGCACTACTACTTGGGGGCCCCTGCTGCAGTTTGACTTGGCACTGTGGTGAGAAGGGGCTACGGCAGTTGGGGCTGGGTGCAGAGCCCGAATGCAGACACTCGGTTGTGAGGGGGCATAGATTCAACCTGAACAGGCCTCTGCCGAAGATGTCAGTAGCACCACGTCTGAACAGAAATCCATCCATGTCCCACCTCCCCCAGAAGGGCTCTCTCAGTGATTTCTGAAATGCCAAGACTTACTTAGAAGCTAAGTGGCAATGAAGGCATAAGGTGACCGGTACCTGGCTGCGCGCAGGTCTGTTCTGGAACGCGGTAGGTGAGCTGCGGTGGGGTCTTCCGGGTACTTGGACATCATGATGTGTTAAATTGCAGTCCCTTTTCTGTTTTTTTGTTTTTTTTTTTAATCTTTGTCCTACAGGTGATAGGGCATTCCTTGAAACCACCTTGCTACATGGTGTAACACACCTACATTTGCTTTTTAATAATTTCCACAGACAAAGCTCCAGTGATTAGAGAGGGATGATTTAAAATCAAGAAAACTGATGGCTGGCATTCTGACATGAAACCACTAAAATCTTTTTACTGGGAATCATTCTTGGGACAATCTTGAGATACATGCTTTTCACTAAAGGCTTTTAAGACAGGCACATAGGTGTCCCTTGACTATAGGCAAATTTAAAAAAAAAAAAAGCAAAAGTGGTCTTTAGAAAAATTGTATTGTTAGCGATAACAACTTTACTTACTTCACTTTAGACTTTCCTAGCATTCCTTCATAAAATTTCTGGCTCAGTTTGAATAAGGACGCTTGTCCTTAACTTGATTTTTATGGTTTGAAATTACTAGTGCTTGGACACCCTAATTTTTCTAGTCAGTGTGAATACATTATTTATCTGAATATTAGAAGTCATCATTTCCACAATGTTGAAACTGGTTTTATTTGTATTTTATGTCATTTGAATATCATTGCATTTTGTATATTAACTCCAAATACATTTTCAGAATGATATTCTTGGTCCACAATTCTAACACACTTTTATTACCACCTATGTGTTAATGACTCCTCGAAACCACTTACCTGAGCTTCATGCTCTCATCTGATCGTTGCTGGTCATCTATACATGAATATTCCATTAACACCTTAAACTCAAAATGTCCAAAAGACAAGAAAATCATCTGTTTCCTTCTATCGTCATTGCAGTTGGTAGTTTTCCTATCTACTTTATAACTTTCAGTCTTACCTACCTCCTTTGCTATTCCCTACCCCCCAGAGTGGACACACAACAACCCCAAGCCCTGCTAATTGTATTTCCTTAAACAGGCCCTTTACTCTCATATGTTGTGTTTTAATAATAGCAATCTTTTGAGCACCGACACCTAGCTACTAGGCTAAGTGTACTTCCCATTTAATCTCAAAAAATATTCCCAATAGTTAATCTTGCTACTGCTGATTTTACAGATAGAGACACTGAAGTGCATAGATGTGCCCTGTCTTTATAACTAGTAGTTGCCTGGAACCAAAATTCATTTTGATCCAAGGAGCCAGTTCAGAATCTATAATTCTGACAACTGTTCTCTACTACCAGTGCCCTGAGAGTTTATTGATTCTTGAGTGGTTTAATGCAGAAAGATTCCAAACAGGTCTGTCTGCTGTCCTGAGCCCTGTCCCCATGAAATTCATCCTTCACATACTTACGAAGTAGTATTGATGTTAAGAGCACAGACTTAGTTCCTAGATTCCAGTCTGGCGCTGCTATTTCCTAGACATGCGACCTGACACAATCACTTTGTGCCTCTATCATCTGAAAAATGATACCCCTTCAATGTGTCTTTAGGAATTAATGCATTCGTAGGTCAAGAGGTGACTTCTTACCTGCATCCCATCATAAACCTTTTGTTCCCTGTATTGTTTCCTTGTCTCTTTTTCCTTTTTCTTCTGCACAATTCCTTTTTCTTCTTATCTTAACTTGGACAAGACCACCTGTCCCTCAAGACTGCTTCGGTGTGGTACCCTGCACCCAATAACGTTTACTTTTCCAGTAAATTTACCCCCCAGTAACCCCAGGTGAATCCATTTATATTATCCTCTTTTGTAAAGGTCATTCTCTTAGTTTATTTCCCCACCACTAGGCTGGGCCCCATGGCAAGTATTCAGCTTTGGGGTTAAATGCTGAATGGAAAGACAAAACAAATTCAGTGAGTGAGTAGCATTTGAAAGGAAAATTTATACTTTATAAATCTCAAGTCTAACATTTAAAAAAAAATGGATTTTAGGTCAGGAGAGATGAACTCTGTTACAGAATATTTTATATTTTCTTAGACTTTCTTACCAGAAAATAAAAGAAGACTAATGAATTCAACCTCTAAAAAAATCCCTGAGATTATTTTACCTTATTCCTACTTGCCTCACAAATGGGCACTCTTCTGCCCGTGAAAGATGTAAATGTCTTTTTGTTCCTTAACTATTTTATTTCTGACAGTGACCATTTCTTCTCTTGTCACTGTCCAGCCTGAGATTTAGGAATGAACATTTTGCTTAGAGGAGAAAACTATTATCAAGCTGGTGAATTGATCAATTCTTCTCTGAGGTAGGGAGGACTGGGGATTATTTTCTCTTTTTTAATACTTGACATTACTTATTGGAGGTTAAAAGTGTCCTAGGATAGTAATGACAGAGTGAGGTTAAGATGGTTTCCACTTTGAGATACTTAAAAGAAACCTAAATACAGTACAAAAGAAAGACAGTTTAAGTGCTTGCTTATGGGAATACTTATAAAAATTATAGATCAGAATGTTCTGGTTGGCGGCACAGGATTAAAATTAATTTGCGAAGGACTTCCGCAGTATCTTTGTAATATCATCTCCATAACGATAACATAAGACTGGTGTATCATTGCACTGAATATCCCAAATTCAATAAACTACACTTAATGCTTCTGAAGCTATTATCCTAAACTTGGGACAATTTGAGTGCAAAAGCTTACAAGTCAACTGACTTTTGAAACCCTTATCTGATTAGAGAGTATTTGCAATGGTAAAAAATGAAAGTGCATGAGTAATAGAATTTTTCATACATTTTTAAAAGGGCAAACAAAACCTTGACTCTTCAATCAAAGGGGAAATAACTCTAATGCAATTCACATAATCGGTCTAGAATGAAACTTGTCATAATTGAACTAATCTGAAATTTGTCATTTTCTTCATCTGTGCATGGCTAAAATTCGTAGCTCTTCCTTCAGCTGAGGGACTGTTGGCTCTCTGAGTGTTCCCCCAAGACACGATCCTGTGGCCAGCACCTACTAGTTCATTTGGAGGGTCAGCATTCGGGATTCCAGGCACCTCAGTATATGAAATCAGTTTAGGGACCATGTTCCCCTTAGTATCATTTCAAACCTTTTAAATATAAATCTTAAACGAGATAATGAATCAAGGTACAATGATTGAGCATTAGTGAGGTAAACCGATGAGCCATGGATTATATTTAGAATATGATTAAATATACAGAAAGGCAATTTAGGTGGCTGTCTATCTCTTCAAACTTGATTCGTCAACTGAAGATTAGTATTAATCCTGAATTCTTACAGTGCTTTAGTCCCTGGATGTTCAGATTTGTACACATGTGCATGGTTTTGATGCTATTGGAGAGCAAAACTGAGCTCACCCATGGTAATAGTTCACATTGTAGGTTTTCCAGCCCAGTTTAACTTTGAAGGATTGAATCAGAAAAACCCTTCTTTGAAAAGACCAAGAAAATAGATAAGGCTTTGTAAGTTTGAGAAAAATATGAGACAAAGCAAAAATACATATAATGGGGGGGAAAGAGCCAGCCATCATAGTTTGATGGAACAGATAAAACTTAATAGAAGAATACAATCCTATGGCAACAGTGTTGCATAGTCCCGAGGTACCAATGATTTATTAGAAAAATATAAAATGCCACAATTAACCTAAGAAGTAGAAACCTTGAATATAACAATTAACATAGATTAAATATTAAAAGTTACCACAACTGGCTGACTTTATATCTGAGTTCTGTCTGACACATTAAGAAAAAACTATGCTGGCCCTGTCTGGTTGCACAACCGTTAGGACGCAGCAGGCCGCAAGAGAGCTGCAGCTGCTTCAGTGTGAGTTCCATCCCTAGCCTGGGAGCTGACCCACATGGAGCGGCAGACCTCTCCTGACCCGCCCGCTGCTCCCCTCAGCAGTGTATTTCGTGGATCTGCCGGTTCTGCTCCCCTCTCTGTCTCACCACCCCCTGCACCTCTGGCCTGTACCCCAGTTCTGTATGCATAAATAAATAAATCTAAAAAAAAAATAGAAAAGAATACCAAATAAATAAATCTAAAAAAAAAAAATAGAAAAGAATACCAATGCTGTTTCAATTTTAAACCCTTCTAGATGAGAGTTTCTTCAGCCACACTGTGAATACAGTTCACCTAAGTGTTCTTGTTAATGGCACATTTTCTATTACAGCGTTGGACCTGATAATCTGGATTACCAAATCTTCTAGGTGATGTCCATACTGCTAGTACATGTAGCAAAGTTTGTGCTCACTTTGGGTTAACAAAATTCTGTACCATGGGGTGGGAGGTGAAAGCTCTAAGTTCATTTTATAAATTCAGAATAAATTTCATGTTAAATCCTGATATTGAATATTATACCACAATAATATAATCAGTCTCATTTACTAAAGAAATGAAAATTTATAAAGAATAACCTAACTAAAGAAATCTAGTTTCCCTATTCCTCCTTGTTCAATAGAAAGTCACATTCTCCCTTTGACATAATGATGAAGGTCAGAATAAATGGATTTGGCCGTATTTGACCTGGGGCTTTGAACTGTGAAAAAAATAGCTATTAGGCCCTCCCTGGTGGCGCAGCGGGTTAAAGCACAGCACTGAGAATCTAAAGCCGCTTCCGCATGAGTTTGATTCCCCCCTGCCCTGGAG
>NW_004567140.1:9054316-9075430 GCF_000260355.1 Condylura cristata
ACCGCCCGCTGCTCCCCTCAGCAGTGTACTTCGTCGATCTGCCTGTTCTGTTCCCCACTCTGTCTCTGGTGAAGCCTCTCGCCGCCCCTGAGCCCTCTGGCCTGTACCCCAGTTCTGTATGCACAAATAAATAAATCTTTAAAAAAAAAAAAAAGCTATTATCGTGTCCCTCATAGATCCCAACCACGTGGTCTGTATGGCTACTGTGAGTCCACCGGTGGCAAGTTGAGTACCATGATGGAGGCTGAGAATAGGAAGCTTATGATCAATGGAAAACCAAGCTGCCTCTCCATCTTCCAGGTAGGAAATCCCCCGTCATGTCAGGGGAAGCTAGTGCTGAATATGTGGTAGAGTCTGTTAGTAGTTTCACTACCTTGGACAAAGTTTGGGGCTCACTTGCAGGGTGAAGACAAAAGAGTCTCAGTGTGACCCTCCTGATAATGCCCGCATGTTTGTTGTGGGCATTCATTATGAGAAGTATGGCAAATTCCTCTAGCTTACCATCAATGCAACCTGTGCCACCAGCTGCCTGCCTTCCATGGGCAAGGTCACCCATGATAACTTTGGCATCATGGAAGGACTCATGGCAATTTATGTTATGTCACACAGAAAACTCTTTGGGGAACTTGGTATGATGGCCAACAGGTTGTACAGAATATGGTCTGTGCATCTGGTCGCTCTGCCTAGACAGAGGGCAAGGTGACTCCTGGGCTGAGTGGGAAGCTCACTCCTGGCCTTCCACAATCCCACTCAGAAGGTGTTAGCTCTGACTGAACCATTTAGCAAAATCAATTGCTTATGACTTAAAACAGGCATTAGAGGACTCCTTAAAGGACATCGTGGGCTATGCTGAGGGCCAGGTCTTTCTAACAATGATTCCCACCCTTTCACCTTTAATACTGTGACTGGAAATACCCTCTGTGATCGCTCTGTTGAGTTCATTTCCTGTTACAACAATAATTTTGGCTAGAGCAACAAGATAGTGACCCTTAGTGGCCCACATGGCCTCAAAAGAGTAAGACTGGACCACTAGCCTCAGTAAGAGTATGAGAGGAAGAAAGGGACCCTCAGCCTTAGCTCACCTAGAATCTCCAACACTCAGAATGTCCCGTCGTCAGCACATTTTTCATGGACTCCCTGGAGAAGGGAAGGGGCTTAAGGAGCTTGCCCTGTCAGGAGGCATTAGGGAAGCACACTGTGCAGCCAAGGGGGTGAGGCAAAGAGATCTAACAATGTGCAAAAGAATAATAAACTTTGACCAAGTAAAGTTTATTCCAGGAATGTGAGATGGTTTGATATCAACACTGTTTATTAAACCAATAAAGAAGAAAAAATAAAGCTATCAATAGATGTGGAAACTTCATTCCTAATACAAATTTAAATTAAATAGCTAAGAATTTGTAAATAGGAAGAAAGTTATTTATTGTATTTTCTCGAACCTCCAAAACTGTTAAATATGTGATTTATAATTAATGTGAGAAAAGATAAGCCTGTATAAAGCATAAAATATTAAGCACTCAAAGATACTGCTAATCAAATTAAAAATAATAGATTTGGTTAAAAATGCTAATGACAAGAATTCTTACAGCTCTAGCACATATAAAGACTTTCGAAGTTGACAAGTCAAGAGGCAAGCTACAGGAAGTTGGAATAAAAAACAGATGAAAAGATCTTCAGTCTATTTGCCACAGCTAGTAAGAACAAGTTACACTTCAGAGCCATCAAATGGGTAAAAAAATTAACAATTTACCTTCAGCTGCAGAGTAGGTGTGAGAAAAGGGCACCCTCATACTGTTACAGGGCACCCCAGTGTGAGCTGGGCTGCCTGTCTGTGGGTCCTCACCTGCGCGCCTAAAATTCAGTTGTCCTGCAGGCACGCACAAAAGGGTCAATAATGGTTTATTTACAAAAGAGGTAAGGAAAAGGAAAAACCCAGGGAAAGAGAGACAGATACAAGGTAACTAGAATATCTTAGGACTTGGCTGACTTGGAGCTCTGGTAACAAACTAACTGATAGCCCCGAGTCATGCTGTCCCAGGAGCACTGCCCCAGCAAGAGAGCACTGTGGAAAATGGCTCTCTGTCTACCCCCAAAATGCCTGTTAGCTCCGCCCTTGGGTCCTCACAGTTCTCTCCTTGGTGCTGCTGGGAGTTGTAGTTTCCAATCACTGGAATAGGGGGTGGAGTCCAGAAAGCTCTGCAGAGTTCCTTTAGGACATCCTTCCCCTTAACAATAAGTTGCTAGCAGAAAGAGAAGCTACTTTTAATATAGTTCTCCAGACTTCCTTCCAAAGGCAAAATACACACCCCCTTTGGTGCAGCTGTTAGTTTTCTGAGGCACTCCCACTGGAAATGAAACCAGGAACATGGAAAGTGAAGATATAGGGATATTTGTTTTGGTGAATTTATAGTGGGTATAAACTAGAAACACAGCGACTGAAAAAGCAGTGAAATAATACATAAAATTTCAGTATGTGATGTTACGAATTTGGAAAAAGTGTAGAAGAATACCAAGTGTTGCCTACATGGATCACCTGGGAGTGAGTTGGGTGTGGGATGGAAGAGTTGGGGGGAGGAGTATAGAGATAATATAACAAGGAAAAATCAAGAAAGTGTCATTACGTGCCTGTTCCCCTGCCGTCTGGCATGAATGAGATGACACCCCAGTTTGCAAGGGTAAAGTTTGTCTATATTTATTTCCCCAGGCTTCAGACATATAAGTGTGCATTAGGATAGATGCATACATTTCTATCTGCAGAAAACAGATTGGGATAAAGTCACTAAATGCATATTTAGAGACACAAAGCATTCTGTGTCATGTTGCTAAGCGAAAAACCAGAGAAAATGTAAAATGTATAATATGGGTCTCTTAGGTAAAAATGAACGCAAACACCCCGTGGGTACCACTGCTAGGTGAGCCTGTGGGGTGGGCCTGCCGGGTGAGCGTGCCAGGTGGGCCTGCCAGGTACACCGCTAGGTTTTTCCTTTGCACACTTTGAAAAACTTGAAATTATAGTTGCCTGACTACCTAGATAGACATTTTTCCTAATTCTTTACTTTACTTTGAACATCAATTGTTCCTTCCTATTAATATTGCACGTTGACTTTGTCAATGGTCACATATAAAAATTCTGAAATTGTACAATTAGTTCTGGGCATATAGATTCAGTGATTTTTGAATTGTTCTCTAGAAAGATTAAAGAGAATAGACTTACCATTTATTTACTTCACTGTTCAAGAATCCTAATTCATAGATTTCCTTGGTTCATTCAAAGATGGAGGGAAGTAGGATGGAGAGTAATTATAGAAAATCCCTTTGTATCGGCCCTCCCTGGTGGTGCAACAGGTCAAAACACAATACTATGGGGCTATCACAGCCATCCCCGGCCAGCGAGCTGACCCACATGGCGCGGCAGACCTCTCCTGTCTCCCTGCTCGCTGCTCCCCTCAGCAGTGTATTTTAGCAGATCTGCCTGTTCTGCTCCCCACTCTGTCTCTGGTGAAGCCTCTCACCCCTGCATCTCTGGGCTGTACCCCAGTTCTGTATGTATAAATGGATACATCTAAACGTATTATTATCTAGACTCGAGTTCTGAGACAAAGGAAATATTCTAAAATCTGTGCTCTAGGCTAATGAGCCACTACACTTTCGGCTATTAAATATTTAGAATATGATTAGTGCACTTAAAGGATTGAATTTTTCATTATTTTTAACTTCAAGAGTCCCATGGAGACTACAGCACAGCTGAGGCAGAGCTAGAACCACCCTGCTCACTGACAATCCAGCCTCGCTGTCTAGCCATTGCTGTGTAGGGTAACATCTTGTGTGGCATGTTGTTGTAACAGCTTTAAAAATTATAATGATGCTGCATTTTTAATTTGATTATCAAAGAATGACAAACTTCCATGAACTCACTTCAGACTCAACAAATGCCAACATTTTGTTAAAAGTAAGCCTCAGCTTTTAAAAATAAAATACTACATAGCCAACTGAAGCCCCGTTAAAATTCTCCCCTTTTCTTCCCTCCTCGACTCCTTGCCCTGTGAAAAAGGCATATACATTTGGCAGGTGCCTTTCCTGTCAGCTTTTTTATTTCTTCATGCTTTCAAAGATAGACAAGATTCAAGTGTCATCACCAGAGAGTAACTGTGCGTATCTGTGTTTTTGTCAAAAATAACCCACTTCCCAGGAAAGATGAGTTACAGCGCCAGAGAGGCAGAGCAAGCTGCCTGAGGTGTTCTCTACTCACAGAAAAGAAGGGCTGGAAGATTTAAATAAGAATCATAAACTTAACAGCAAAGAACTCAAATCACCTGTGGCTAAAGGGTTAAATTGCTCCCAGGCCTTAGGCCACAAAAGAAAAGGAAATGCATTTAACTGTCTTTTTGAGGCTTCTACAAACAGTAGACCCAGTGACTACCTTGGAGCTGAGCCCCAAGCCAGCCAGTTCAGAGGACTAGGATGCCCGTTGGCTGGGGCCCATCAACAGAAATGCAGACTGGGAAAGGCCTCTTCATCCCTCCCTGGGAGGGGCTTTTCCAGTCTGGTCAATGAACTTAAGCCAGGTCTACATTTCTTTACTGCCAGCTATTCCTTGTGATATAATGGGATTGACCCCAAAACCAAGAGTAGAACACCCTACACTTGGTAACAGATGGAATATTTTTCCAAAGAAAATACATGGCCAAGAGGTATATGAAAATGTGGTCGACATTGCTACATCCAGGGAAATGCAGACAAAAACTACAGTGAGATATCACTTCACACCTATTGGGGGCTGTTGTAAAAAAGACATACGAGGGCGTCTCCTGGTAGCGCAGCAGGTTAAAGCGCAGCACTAAGAAGCTAAAGCCACTTCAGCATGAGTTCGATCCCCGCCTGCCCGGGAGGTGACCGCATGGCGCTGCAGACTTCTCCTGACGACTCGCTGCTCCCCTCAGCAGTGTACCTCCTCGATCTGCCTGTTCTGCTCCCCACTCTGTCTCTGGTGAAGCCTCTCACCGCCCCTGCTCCTCTGGCTTGTACCACAGTTCTGTATGCACAAACAAGTCTTTTTTTTTAAAGACAAGCAATTGGCTCTCCCTGGTGGCGCAGCGGGTTAAAGCACTGCACTGAGAAGCTAAAGCCACTTCCGCATGAGTTCGATTCCCGCCTACCCTGGAGGTGACCACAGGGCATGGCAGACCTCTCCTGACCCGTCTGCTGAGCCCCTCAGCAGTGTACTTCGTCGTTCTGCCTGTTCTGCTCCCCACTCTGTCTCTGGTGAAGCCTCTCGCGCCCCTGAGCCTCTGGCCTGTACCCCAGTTCTGTATGCACAAATAAATAAATCTTTAAAAAAAAAAAAAGACAAGCAATAAATGTTGGTGAGTATGTGGAGAAAGAACCCTTTATTCAGTGTTGGTTGTAATGTAAATTGTCTGGGTCATTCTAGAAGGGAGAATGGAGATTTCTTAAGAAAATAAAAATGGAAATATATCAACCGACAATCCCACTTCTGCTTATAGATCAAAAAGAAATGAAGGCAGGCTCTGGAAGAGCTAGCTCACACCAAGCTCACTGCAGCATCATTCACAACAGCCGACTATCCTTCCCCTGCCACAGATGAATGGATAAAGAAAATATGGCGTTTGTGTACAATGAACATAATTCATTCATAAAAAGAAAGGAATCCTACCACTTGTGATCAAACAGATGAATCTCGAGGCTTTATTATGCTAAGTAAAATAAGTCACAAAAGGAAACTGTACTATATGCAGACTCTTAAAAACAAGAAAAGCCACGGGCCCTCCCTGGTGGCGCAGTGGGTAAAAGCACAGCACTAAGAAGCTTAAGCCACTTCCGCATGAGTTCGATCCCTGCCTGCCCCGGAGGTGACCACATGGCTGGCAGACCTCTCCTGGCCAGCCCGCTGCTCCCTCAGAAGTGTACTTTGTTGATCTGCCTGTTCTGCTCCCCGCTTTCTCTCTGGTGAAGCCTCTCACCCTCCACATCTCTGGCCTGTACCCCAGTTCTGTATGAATAAATAAATAAATCTTAAAAAAAAGAAAAGAAAAGAAAAGAAAAGCCAGTGTGTAGACACAGGATAACAGGGTGGTTGTCAGAGCCGGGGAGGGGGAGTGCGGTGATGTAGGTCAGAGGGGACAGAGTCCGTCTGACCCGAGGCCCAATGTGTCCAGGACTACGTTGTTGAAAGTTGCTGAGTGATTTTTTGTTCCTCCCCATAGGAGGAAAAAAAATACCTCCAATCTTTCATTCAGAGAACAGTGTAGGTTTTTTTTCCAACAAAATTTCAATTGAGACACATTGTTAGTAGTTCTGGAGCACAGCTCCCCACCCCTGCAAGCGCAGTGCCCAGGGCACACTCCAACCCATGCCCAGGGCCTCCCACAGTCCATCCGGCTCTGGCCAGCCTGTCCTTGCCTCGCCTGCCCTCCTGGGGGCTGCGGTCTGTAGCAGCTTTCAGAAGTTGTTTCGAAAGTTGGTCTTCTGAAAGCCTCCGGGAGTAGATCTTACACACTCACCACCCCACACAAGCGTTATGGCGCTAACTGCGAGGAGCATGATGTCTTAGTTACCTTGGTCTTGGTAGTCACGCAACTATACACTCCACAGTGACTCATCACGTTGCACGGGCACCTATATATATAAAATTATATTTGTCAATTATTTCTTAATAAAGCAATGAAAGAAGGGCTTCCCATGGTGGTGCAGCAGGTTAAAGCACAGCAAGTTGCAGCCACTTCAGTGTGAGTTTGATCCCCGCCCAGAGAAGACCCATAGGGCGCAGCAGACCTCTCCTGACCCGCCCGCTGCTCCCCTAAGCAGTGTACTTCATCAGTCTACCTGTTCTGCTCCCAGCTGTGTCTCTAGTGAATCTTCTCACTTGCCACTTGTAGCCCAGCTCTGTACGCATAAATAAATAAATCATTAAAAAAAAAAAGCTATAAAAGAATAAAAGGAGTTGCTTGGAAGAATTAAGGTTAGTGGGCTTTATGGAAAGAATAGACTTTCTCCAGTCAGCAAGGGGCCATTCCAAAGGATGAAAGGATGAGCTCATGAGGGTCTCTGTGAGGTCGCTAAGGTTTGCGAGATTGCTAAGGTTTTCATAAAGGGGTTTACTTAGGTAAGCGGTTCTGAAGCTTGTTTGCTTTTAGAATCATCTGGGAGCTTTGCAAACCACTGACACCCCAGAGAGTGTGACTTAATTGGTCTCAGGCATTCCTGCAAGGCAGAACCTTTAAAAATCTCCAGGTGATTCCAGTGTGCAGTCACAATTGACAAAGAGAGCCAGAGCCCGGGGCAATCTTTCAAACTTGGGACCTGTTAGTATCATCCTCTGAGCTTGCAGAAATGCCTGGTCCCACCCCCAGGCATTATTAATTTAAAAACCTGATTTAAAGTGCATGGAAACAACTTGGACTTCAGGAATTTTTGAAGGCCCCAAACATTCTAATGGTGAGACCAGATTTCTGAATCTCTGGCCTAAGGGTAGCATAGTTTCCAGGAAAGAATGAGATCAAGGACCCCAAAAGATTTTAGACCTCTATAGCTTCTATGTGCTGGAGTCCATCTCGAATTTCCATATCATTGGGGAAAAGGTGCACAGACATAAAATAAAGAGATCTCCAAGTCCCCGTTTGCCAGGCTAAGACACTGGGAATCACCCAAGACACTGGGAATCACATCTTTCTATTCAGCAGCCGTGGGGACTTGCTTTTGCTTGAGATATGGCTTTTTGAAGCAGAGAAGTCACTGTGAGGTTACAAGGAAAAAAAGGATTGCTGGTCCTTTGATGGACACAGGGAAGATTATAGTGCGAGGGAATGAGGAGGCAGAGGGCCCAGGGAAGTGCCTTTTGTCCAGACCCCGCAATTGCTCTGCATTTCAGGAGTGGATAACACCCCTGCAGAGGCCGGAATAAATCATGTTATTTAAGGAAAAGGTGCATTGTTCATTTGCCCTCAGCGCTTACTGGGATGAAATGGCTGTTCCTGCAAAAGATAGTGCTCTGCTGAGTTGAGAGAGTGCTTGGGTGCAGCTTCAAGAGGAAAGCAGTGTGGCTTTGCTACCGCTTTCCTAGAGGAGTGAGAGGTTGGGGCTGAGCAGGACTGTCCAGAGAAGGCGCAGGGCTGTGTCCAGGAGTTAGTGCTGTACGGGGGAGGAAAGGGAAGCTGTAAGTCAGAGGATAAACAGGAAAGGGAAGATCCCAACAGTAAGGTTGTGGCTGCAGGTCACTGCTACTCCCTCCGCACGTTCCTTTTGTTACTGGCACCCCAGTGACCAGGCCAAGAGCCCCCCAGAGCCCACATGTCCGGTTTTATCCCACCTGGCTGCTCAGCTCCGCCCTCACGTCCCAGCGTGCTCCTCCTTGGTACTGATGGGATTTGGAGTCCCAGTATCTGGAGTGGGGGCGGAGCCCATGAAACCTGTATCTCTTACACTTTCATTCATTGAACCCAAGGAGTAGGACCTGGGAATTGATCTTTGATTGATTTAAGGTAGAACAGGAAGATCGTTTAAAAGTCCAACATTTTTCCTTTAGTGATAATTAAACTCTTCATGGGAGGAAGACAGAGTTACAAAGTATGACCCATTCTTATATATTATTGGAAAATTTAAAGATGACATTTAAGCAGTATTTTTTGATAATGAAAAATAATGAAGAAAATCATGGACACAGAAAAGCACAAAATACCCAAACTCTTACCCCAAAATAAACACAATATTTGCAATATGTTGTTCTAGCATTTTCCTCCATATAGATGAATCTATGTGATTTTCCAAATACAAATATATCCTCTGCAGAAAGTAATTTAGTGGAAGAATATTCTTAATACCCTAAGGGAGAGAAAGTTGCCTGTGGAAAGAGGCAACACAATTCACCCCAGGCTCTCAAGGAGACAGCGCTCATGCTGTCTCCAAGGAAAGAACTCGATGAGACCAGAGGAGACATCCACGCTTGGACCTAAAAATCACAGGGTACGCTCTGGTTCTGAAAGTTGCAAAACCTGTCTTTAGTCAGCCCTCCTGTAGGGTAAGGGAAGGTTGCTCAGGCTTTTGTGGCCTCTGGGGCTATCACCTGCGGCCTTGAATGCAGGCAGCGCTTGGGAGCGTGGCATGGCTGATGGTGGCCCCTTGGAGTGTAGTGTGGGCACGTGTTAGTGGGCACACCTGAGCCGAGAGACTGAGGCTCTAAGGGCCGTGTCGCAGCGGACCCTGGGGTGGTGGAGATCCACTACGAGAGGAAAGAGCATCCAGAGATTAGCAGGGGGTCCAGGCCGCTGTCTCCCTGCTGGCTTGTTCCCCCCAAATCCCCACAGGGGGCAGCAGACCTCTCCTGTCTCCCAGCTGCTCCCCTCAGCAGTGGATCCACTTGTTCTGCTCCCCACTCTGTCTCTGGTGAGTCCCGTTACCCCCCTGCTCCTCTGGCCTCCACCCCAGTCTCGTATGCATAAAAAAATCTTTAAAAAATGAAAGAGAAAAGAAAACCTGTGAGGATGAGGCCAGGGCTCCAAGGTTCTCTTTTAAATTACCTGAACCAGTGGTGAGCCCACTGGCCTGGGGGGTTACAGAACACCTGGAGTGAGAGGAGAATTTAATCCTTCTGCCTGACATTGGCTTCCTCTGTACTTGGTCAAGCACAATCCTGCCCAGCCCATCACTTTTATTTTTAATCAGCTATCAAATCAGCTTATGGACAACTCCCTCAGCAGACAGTGATTCGCCTTGATGGAGGTTTGCTGGGAGTTATTGGTATAAATTATCAGCACAATTATCTACCAGTTCATGTCATAAGTGTCTTCTGTTGCTCTTTTTTACTATTCTGCATAATTATGTTATTTTAATGACCATACTAGCAATATTAATTATGACATGACCAAACAGTTTATCAATTGGTGCTGGAAAGTCCTTTTTCAGTCCTGGTAGTCTCCATTTTGGCTGTACTTCTCAAAACAAATATCAACAACTCTGCTGAAGGTTTCTGTAACTATTTCTGGTCACCTGAGGGCAGAGCAACCCACTGGGCAATGTATAGCTCAGGTGATGTCAGTTCCTACCTGTGCATCCCTACACCTGTCCACAGGGCGCTGCAGAATGTCCAGAAAATTGAACAGTGAGACCAAAATCTGGGATAGTTCTACCAGAGTTGATTTTGCAGTCATCTGTCGTCCAGAGACATACCTTCAAGATCACACAGGCGCTGCAGGTTCAAGGTGACTGCAAACCTGACGCCTCAGCACGTGAACACTCGCCTAGCCCAGGCTTCTCACTCAGCAGCTGGAGTGTGAGGCCTGGCAGCTGCATGGGGACGTGTCTGGAGGTTCACTAGTGGGGCTGGGACCTGGGCTCCTTCGTGGCCCCTCTCACCTTGAAGGGTTCACAGCAGACACTGGGCTGGAGGGTATTTTGCCAGGGCTCTTGCCACAAGGTGGGCTCAAGGTTCACAGCATCCAGCGATTTATTATCTTTAATTTTTAAAGATTTTATTTATTTATGCATACAGAAATAGAGTACAGGGGTGGTGAGAAGACTCACCAGAAACAGGGTGGGGAGCAGAACAGTACACTGCTGAGGGGAGTAGCAGGGCGGAGCCAGGAGAGGTCTGCTGGGCCATGTGAGTCACCTCTGGGGACGGGATGGAACTCGCACTGAAGCAGCACTGCTTGGCCTGGCTTCAACAGCGTGAAGCTCCAACCCACTGAGGCTCTCACCTTCAGGCTTGATGTTTTAATACAGAGGGAGGGTGGTTGCGACGCGCGGTGCCTGTTGGTGGACACCTGGCGTGCGTGCGTGCGTGCGTGCGTGCGTGTGTGTGCGCGCGCGCACCTGAGTCTAGAGGGCAGATGGGAGCCACGCAGCAGCGGCCTTGAGAGTCTGAATGGCGAGAGAGCCCCGAGAAAGAGGTAAAGATAGCAGGGTGCGGGGGCTCCGTGGCCGGGTTTGTCTGCCTGCCCCCCATTCCCCGCTCCATCTCAGGAGCGCGTCCTGCCTCCAGCACACCATTCCCCGCGCCTTGTGTGCTTGTGTTTCTGGTTCCCTGACAGAGCGCTAAATCCACAGAGGACTCCTGGACTCTTCATGTGCAATCTGTGGTGAGCCTACCCCATGCCTGCGGGCGCTCCACCTGGCCGCTTCCTGTGGAGGGGCGCAGTGCTGAGCTCGCTCCCACTTATTCCCCATCCCCTTGGGCTGCCTGAGTTGGAAAGGGCTCATGTTCTCGTCCTCGGCCTTTACGTCTAGAATTAGCGCCCAAATTCTGGGCAAATATGGCCAGAAGACTCAAAGCTTCCCCTGTGTCCCCAGAACCTCAGAGTCCCCAGAGCCCCATCATGTGCAGTAGTAGGTGCTAACTGGACACCATCACCCTCCCCACCCCCCTCCACCCCTGCAACGCATCCTGTGGTGAGGGACCTGCAGGCAACAGATGAAAGACAGGCCAGGCTGTGGGCTTGCCTCTGCTCTGGGAAGGTCCAGAGCCCCTTCCTTGGCCATAACTCGGTCCTGGTACAATCTGCTTGGTGTGCAACTTTGGAGGGACAGAAAGTGAGGCTTCATCTCGGGGTGTTGTCAAGCAAGTCATTTGCAATGGTCAGTATCACTTAATTGTCCTCTGAAACCGATACCCCTCTCAGGTCTCTGGCATCTGGCCCAAGAGCACCACTTGTGGAAAGTACAAGCGGCAGAGGGGGGTGGGCATTTTACCATCAGCGCCCCTGGCCTCCTGGGGCCCAGGCTGCTGGCAGAGGCCACAGTAATAGTAGAGGGCAGCGGTTTCCTTGCCAGGCCACCCCAGGGCACATGGCCCGGGGTCAGGGCTGAGGGAGGAGCTCGGGGCCCTTGGACCAGGTCCAACATGGTAGCTCCTCTGCGGGCAGCAGAAAGGCTGTGGGTTTGGGGCCTGGGTCCCGGGTAGGCTGTCAGGTGGGCACTGTGAGCTGGTTGGTGCTATGATCCAGTCAGCCATAGGATGGAGAACGGTCCAATTAGACTTGTAGAGAGTAGGGGTAGAGCCAGCTTGGGTCTCTGTTTCTGAGACGGACTCTGTTCCTGATCTCTGAGGTATTGTAGAAAGCAGAGAAGCAGAGAAGCTGAAGAGCTTAGAGAGGCTGGGGCAGCCGTGCTCCCCCACTACCCTGACATGGCCTGAGAGGAGCACGGAAGCCCCTGCAATAAATGACTCGGAGAGCTCTCTGTTGTTGGCATAGCCTAACCACTCACAGAGCTGTTGACACAGCATTTCTGACGCTGCTACTTGCTGACCGAGTGGCCAGCATTTACCGGCCAGTGCTGTCCAGCACTTACTGACAGGGGATTGGCACTGTGCATTCTAGTCACCTCTGAGAGCCAGTAGCCACTCCTGGCCCAGCCTCTGTGAGCGCCTCTGGCTGCAGCGACTGCGATGGGGTCTGGCCCACCGCTTTCCGTGAGCCGCAGACCCTCACTGCTGCATGGCGCTGTCTCTAACAAGAGCCACTCTGTTTGGGATGTCTGGATGCGGCGGGTGCTGTGGGCACTGCCTGGGGTGAGGTAACCAGCCACTGTGGCATTGAGAACTTCTGTTCTTAACCCGTTTGTTGAGTAATCCCCATTGCTGTTCCCTGCGTGGCCTTGCAATTGTCCATGTGGTGAGGACCCACAGCGTGCCCTGACCTCTGTCGGCACTGTCCTCTGCATCCCCGTGTCAAGTCCACCGAGCCTGAGACTCATGCCTGGGCAGGGACACGCACTGGGTCAGAGGCCCAAGAAACCACTAATGATCCTGACAGTGATATTAGTGTGACAACTGCCTCGAGTACGTCTTCAACATGGGGTGCCAGATCGTGGGGGATAATATGTGAGCAAGGTGGTGATGCTCCTGGCAAGGAAGGTTAAGTATCTTGCCTGTGTTCAAACAGCAAGAGGGAGAGCTAGTATTCCAATAGAGATGTGACTCTAACTGCTTGTGCTTTTCCTCAGTTAAAATGTTTTAAATATTTCTTCCGTATTGGGGAGAGGCAGCAGGACATCTCCTGCGCTGCCCTGGGGGCAGTTTGGCTCTTGTACAGACCACAGGAGTCTCTCAGTGCCTTGGACCGTAGTGGAGACTGTAGTGGCCTCCTTCCCAGAGCATCATCTTCTGCTCCACCCTGAACCTGTTATCCTAGATAACTGCCTGCGGAGGACCCAAGACACAGGTAGGGTGAACTCGGGCCACGGTATGTGGGTGGCTGAGACCAGCAGCCCTACAATAAATATGTAGAGTTACTGTTCACTACTCTCATTATAATAAATATTATTTATTATTTATTATAGATTATTATTATAAATATTTTATATTTATTTAATAATGAATAAATCTCATTTATTGATTTTATTTTAATAAGAAAGGATTGAGCACCAGGTACATAAATAATAGAAAATTAGCCAGGAGAAGATCGTGTTGATCTAGAGACACGTGAGCCCTGACTTTGCTTTAGAGGCTTTTGAGGAAAAAAGTGGGTGTGTGTGTCTCTGGGATATGACGACTGGCTGCATGGGGGATCGGGAGGGGCATGCTGCGGGCCCAGCACATACAGGTAGGACTGTGTGGAGATCCTGGGTCACCTCAGAGGCAGCAAGATACCTACACTTTGTTTTTTTTAAAGATTTATTTATTTACACATACAGAACTGGGGTACAGGCCAGAGATGCGGAGGGTGAGAGAATTCACCAGAGACAGAGTGGGGAGCAGATCGACGAAGTACACTGCTGAGGGGAGCAGCGGGCGGGTCAGGACTGGTCTGCCGCGCCATGTAGATCTCCTCCTGGGCAGGCGGGGATTGAACTCATGCGGAAGTGGGTTAAGCTTCTTAGTGCTGTGCTTTAACCTGCTATGCCACCAGGGAGGGCCTGCTTTGTTTTTTAAAGATTTTATTTATGCATGCATGCAAGACCTGGGTATAGGCCAGGGGTGTGAGCGGTGAGAGGATTCACCAGAGACAATGGGGAGCAGAACAGGTGGATCCACTGAAATATACTGCTGAGGGAGCAGCAGGTAGGTCAGGAGAGGTCTGCTGTGCCATGTGGGTCACCTCTCTGGCCAGGGATTGAATTTGGCGAGCTGCAGTGGCTGTGGATAGTTTCATAATGTTGTGTTTTAACCCACTGTGCCACCAGGGAGGGCCTTCCCTCCTGATTTGTGCCCTCTCCCCATCCTTCCCTCCCCCGCCCCGAATGACTCCTATTTATAGTTTGCTTGCTATTTTTTATCCTTTTTTCTCTCCCTGATTCCTTATTGGCTCCCTTATGTCCTATAAGTGAAACCATTTATTATTTTTATTTTTGCTTCTGACTTACTTCACTAGGCCTAATCCCTTCCCTCTCCTTCCATGTTGCTGAGTTTATCTTTTTGATAGCTGAATAGTATCCCATTTTCTATATATACTACATCTTCTTGAACCAGTCATCTGTTTTTGAAGCTCTTCACCCTTTGCATGGGCACACACAGTCTGGACAACTCCATGATGGGGATGTGAATGTTTACTAGACCACAGCTATATACAATACAATTAACATGCTCATGATGGGTGTCATACAAACTGGGATTCTTTCTCTTACAGGAGGTAACAAACATTTCTTATGTTTTTTAAGCAAAAAGGGGTAATTTTTGCATAGAAAATGCCCAAGTCCAGGCAAAGTGAGTCATGCCTGGTCTTGGGTGAAGCCATTACAATCGTCTCCTCCCCACCTCTCCAGCTCCTTTCCATTTTCTCGGTTCCAATTCCTTGTTGTTGCCTCGTTTTCAGGGCATAAAATTGCTCATCCTACTAACTTGAATCTGTGTCAGTATTTCCAGCAAAAGAGTTGTTAGGGAATAAAAAAAGTCTTCTAACAAAAATACCTCTCCCCCAGCCCATGCCAGGGAAGAAGAGGGAGACACATTCCCTCATCCCTGAGCACATAATTGGATCACATGCACTAAGGGAGTCTGGAAAGGGCTGTCCAATCTGGGCAAAATTACGTTTTGTAAGGTAAGAGAGGCTTCTGCTTTTCTTCTATCTCCTTGAGAGACAAATGTATGTCCTACTTAAGATCCTTCTGTACGCTGGCCAAAAGGCTTGTGAATCAATTTCTGAGGTACAGGTTTCCCCCACTACCCTAAACTTTCCTGTGAACTCCTGTAAACCGAAGTGGTGTAAAGCAAAGAATTACCACAAATTTACATGGAAACTATTTGAACATTTCTAGACCCCCCCGCCCCAAATCACTCACCAAGTATAATGAAAACCCATAAATGCTAACAGAGTATAAGCAGGAATGATGAAGTGCATAACCTGTATAAATTTCCTGGGGAGGGGCTGAGTGGGGCCACTCTTGTGCTTGGGGTTCATACTGCGAACAGTGACTATTGAACACATACTGATCAATATTTTCAGTTTTCATTGTAAAAGGAAAATTCAAATTTCTTTCAGATAGTGAAAACAGGTACTAATTTAGGTCTTTTGTAGGATCAAAGTGGTATGAATCAAACTGTCATAAAGCAGAAGTACCCAGTTCAAGAGTCGATGACCCTTGGCCTTGCATTGTCAAATCAGGAGACTGGGTTTGTTTTTCTCCTGACTACAAGGTTTTCCTCTTAATGTCTTAAAGAAGATTCTCTAAGGGTGAGGAGGGAGAGCAGCAGCCCTTGAATGAAGTAGCATTAACCCGGGTGGGGTTCACCCTGATCTCCTGGGCTGTCCCCCCCTGCTGAATGATTTTTGTGGCCAAAGAAATGTTACAGATTAATTTTCTTAAAAGGGGGAGAAGAGGAGCATTGAATGGGTGTCGTTTCCCCTGCCCCCACGTCCAGGTGGTCTTTCTTGGATAACAACTCCCAACTTCCTGAGTAGAAAGCAGCTGGGAAGGATCATGGTGGGTAGGGAGGGAGACGGGAGCGAAAGGGAGACACGGTGCAGACCTGGAGTGATGCGTGGAAGAGACGTGGTTGAGACACACAGGGACCCTGCTCCCGGTCCCTGCTGGTGCCTGGTTATCTTGACCTCCCAGCCCCTCGCTCAGTCTTCCCATCCAGCCTTAGACATGTGGGGCGCTTTGTCCCACTCTGGGCCAAGCCTGTTCAGCTGGCTATTTGCCCACAAGGAGGTGGGTGGATTTTCACAGTTTTCTGTTACTTGAAAACCTTTCTTCTCTCTATGCACAAAATTCTCTTCAGCGTTCACACTAGAAGTCTGCTCCTTTGGCCTTTGTGCATGGAGACGGCCAGAACCCCTTTTAGCATATGCTTCTTAATATTTGGGGTACCTCTTGATCAAATGTTTAAAAAAAAGACACACTGACTGATGCAGGCCTGGCTCTTGGAAGGAGGATTCCAAGAGGATCCTGGGGGATGCAGGAGCATGCGGGGCCGCAGGGAGGCCTTGGGTCCTCCACCAGGCTTGTGCAGTGGCCGAGGGCAAGCTAGCAGGTGACTCAGTTTGGCCACCAGGAGCCAGGGTATCACTGTGCTGCCAAGCCTCAAGCCCTTTTTATAACCACAGGACTTGAGTAGAGAGAAGAATAAACTACTGCAGGTTTTCTGAGAATAATTGCTATGGATTTCAGAAGACCTACAGTGAGAGAATACAAAATCCAGGCTGACGGCCAACTTTGAGCTGAGGGCCATCATCTTGAATGTTAAAGCCTTGCTTGGAAAGCAAATGTTTTAGTGTGAAATCTGTGTAGGAAGATTTAGAATCTTATGGAATACACTAGCTGTCCTGCAAGGGAAAACTACCCACAACCAACTGTCAACTGAGGCACTGTCCCCACGGCCTGCCACACGACAGCACAGTGTCTCCTGTGTGGGTGGCCATGTTCTCTTCTGGTAACTAGGGGAGGGGAGAGACCTCTGGCCTAGGCAGGGCTGGGACAGAGCACTGCTGGCGTGTTGTTGTTTGGAGTCTGAGCATGACGGCTGGAAAGACTGGCCGCTGGGAGCAGACAGTAGACAGGGATTACTGAATCAGAGCGACTTCCCTGTTGTAAAGATCAGAAAGCTGAAGCTTGGAGATTAACTTGCCCCAATTCAGAGCAACCTGCTAGTTGAGGCCGATACAGTTTTCTTTTCTTTTCTTTTTTTTAATGATTTATTTATTTATTCATACAGAACTGGGGTACAGACACAATTTTCAACCCAATTTTCTAATCTGCATCACAAATACTTTGCTCATGGAACATAAAACATGGGATATGTTTCTGAGCCCAAAGAGAGACCCCAAAGTGACTGTCAAGGTCATCATTTGGTGACAGGCAGAGTGGAGGTGTTCTTATTCAGGAGTAGATTTTTTTTTAAAAGATTTATTTATTCATACAGAACTGGGGTACAGGCCAGAGATGCAGAGGGTGAGAGAATTCACCAGAGACAGAGTGGGGAGCAGAACAGGCAGATGGATGAAGCACACTGCTGAGGGGAGCAGCGGGCAGGCCAGGAGAGGTCTGCTGCGCCATGTGGTCACCTCCAGGGCAGGTGGGAATCGAACTCATGCAGAAGTGGCTTAAGCTTCTTAGTGTTGTGCTTTAACCCGCTGCGCCACCAGGGAGGGCCCAGATCTTTCTTGTTTAAAGATTTATTTATTTATGCATACAAGAGTTGGGGTGCAGGCCAGAGGTGTGGGGGTAAGAGGACTCACTAGAGACAGTGGGGAGAAGAACAGGCCAAATGACTGAAACACACTGCTGAGGGGGAGAAGCTAGGAGACAGGAGAGATCTTCTGGGCCAGATCTTTCTTTTCTTTTATATCTCTGTGGGGCTGTAGGTCAAATATAAGTAGAGGGAAGAACATTTATGCTAGTTTTTTTATTTATTAATTTATCCATACAGGCTAGGGTGTACAGGCCAGAGACACGGGGTGGTGAGAGGATTCACCAGAGACAGAGTGGGGACCAGAACAAGCAGATTGATGAAGTACACTGCTGAGGGGGAGCAGTGGGGAGACAGGAGAGGTCTGCTGAGCCATGTGGGTCACCTCCCGGGCCAGGATTCGAACTTGCACTGAGGTGGCTGTGGCTCGCTTTATAGTGCTGCACCTTAACCCACGGCACCACCAGGGAGGGCCCCACTTGTGCTAATTAACCGAGCTACTTAAATCTAGTCTGAGACAATCCGATGAGCAGAAAGAGCAGTACAGGAGAACTCCGCTGCTTGGACTCAGTGTACTCTGCCCAGCAATCTAGGAGCAAGAGCACCTTCAGTTATGAGTTTTTAGGAAGGATCAATGAGTAGCAATGCATTGTTTTTCTTCTTATAGCAAAAATGTGTTCTGCTGGCAAAAGGATGGCGGCAAGTTAGAGTGGAGAGTTGAGTGGAACAGGGGAACTGGTCAGTCCATGTTGGCCACTTTCTGGGAGCCTGCGGGTATGAACACACTCTGATGTCCCCCCTTCCCCCCATAAATGAGCCCTCCCATGGAGGGACAAAGCTTGTACTATTTCTCAAACTATATAAGCAGGTCTTCATGTAACTGTTTCATTAACATTTGCATCTTTTTTATTTAAAGTCTCAACTTTCAAGAACCTATAAACATGGGAACTTGTTGATCAGGGAGGAATCCCAAGACCAGAACACACTCTGGGAACCACCCGTTGGGAATAGCCTCACTCTTACGAACTGAGACTTTCACTTCTTTCTACCCACCAGGTAGACCTCGAACACAAGAGGACCTTAAGGGTGAAAGCTCACTGCCTCCCAGTCAGAACCAAAGATGAATAAGAGCTCTGTCTTTTGGCGGGAGCCAGCACAAAGTTAGCAGCTAGACTCTCATTTCGCACAGGGACACGTGGGGGTGGGCACAGCGAGGCGCCAGAGTCTACTGCACTCCCTCTGTCTGAGGCTGCAGCCTTGACAGAGACAGTCTGGTGGCCAGTAGCTGCATGTGCTGGCCAAGCTCTTTGGTCCTGCCATCCTCAACTTGTCTGACCCCAAGGTTCATTAGGGACTAATGGAGATGCCAGGATTCACCTTTGAGTGAATCTGCTTGGAGAGACAGAAGGGCACTCTGCCTGCTGCCAACCACAGTTTGCCAACATTTGTTTTTAAAGATAGCAATCTGCTCTGACAGATCATCTTCCCTGGTTTATGATTAGCGTCTCTGCCATCAGGCTGGACCTCTGGCATGGGCTCCATAAATCACTAACCTTTTCTGATGTGAATTCCTTGTCATCTCCATTTTGCTGGGCTGAGGTCATTAAAGGTTGCTGTTGTCAGTACTATTTATCTTCAAGCTTTGTTTTCTGCCATCCCAGGGCTCTTCTCTTTCAGGCGAGTATCCTCTTAATTATTTCAGTAGATTATCCCCTAAGTGGCAGTGATCCATTTCATTAATTTTGCTCTAGCAGATGTGAGAGACTCTGATGACCTCATCTAGAAATCCCAGGCCCAGGGTGATTGTGGATGCCGGACCACTTCTCCCACCCAAGGACATGAGGACCTGGGTGGTGGCCTTGGTGGCTCATGCTGCGCTTCCAGGGGGCTGGGTGGGTCTGTCTTCCTGTTAGACTGAGAGCTCCAGCTGGGAATGGCTCTACAGTCTCCCCTGAATTCTTGCCCAATTCTTCCTTCCTCTGCAGTGGGCATTTCGCAGCTACCCAATTAATGGTGACTGAGCAAATGGATAAAGTTATAGATAAATAATGCCATCAACTCTTGCGGAAGTTGATGCTTATTGCAAGGTGCTGTCTGGTCTGTCCCCTGCCGGCCTGTTCCCTTTTCTCTCTTGCTCTATCACCTTAGCACGTCACGCTCTAGCTGGGCCCACTGCCTCTGCTCCCTAACTCCACAGCAATGGTTCCCACCTCAAGCTTTTATGTAAAAGCCTGGAAGCTTCTCCCTTTTTGGCTCAGCTCAGCTCTTCCATACTCTATTTGGTCAGATCAATTTCTTGTCTGCTTTTCTCCCTCTGATCTTCATCTGTAGTTGCTGCTTCCAGATACTGTAAGGATGTATAAACATATCTCTTACAGTGTATTTGATAACATACCTTTTAAATAGAAGTTTCCTAAAAGGTCTTCTGTGTCAATGAGTCAGGAGAATGTTGCAGACTGAGCCACTCTCAAGAGCTTCACAGTAACCACAGGCATGCTCAACCCAGCCCCGCTTTGCTGAAGTATAACTGACACTTAAAAAAATAATTGGGGCCCTCCCTGGTGGCAGAACGGATTGGGACTCAGCACTGCAAGCGAGCCGCAGCCGCTTCAATGAAAGTTCAATTCCCCACCCTGGAGGTGACCCACATGGCACAGCAGACCTCTCCTGACCCGCCCGCAGCTCCCTTCAGCAGTGTACTTCGTCAGTCGGCCTGTTCTGCTTCCCACTCTATTTCTGGTGAATCCTCTCACCGTCCCTGCACCTCTGGTTTGTACCCCAATTCTGTATGCATAAATAAATAAACCTTTAATAATAATAAAAATAACAATAATTGTATTTATTTAAGGTTGCAAGGTATTGGCTTTTTGTAAGCTTTTTTTTAAGATTTATTTTTATTTAATTATGCATATAAGAACTGGGGTATAGGCCAGAGGTGTGGGAGGTGAGAGGTTCACCAGAGACAGAGTGGGGAGCAGAACAGACAAATCTACTGAAATGCGTGGCTGAGGGGAGCAGGGGGGAGACAGGAGAGGTCTGCTGCGCCCTGTGGGTCACTCCCTGGCCGGGGAACCAACTCAGGCCACAGTGGCTGGGGACAGCTAATAGCACTGAGATTTTCATCCTTGCAAAGTGCTGTTTTAATGTATCTATATACATTGAGATGATTTACTCAATCAAGATAATTAACATACCCATCACATAATGAACTTTTTTATGTGAATGATGAGGACACTTAAGATTTAGTATCTTAGAAAATTTTAAATATATAATACATATTATTAACTGTCATACCCATGCTGTGCATTAAATCTCCAGAATTAATTCATCTGTATAAATGAAACTTTATCTTTTAACCAATATATACCCACTCCCTCCTCACCCCCAAGCCCAGGCAAACATTTAGTCTCTGTCTGTGTCTTGCTTGTCATAATATGCTCCAGGTCCGCCCTTATGTCCCAAATGGCAGGATAACCTTTTTTCTTTTTTATTAAGAATGAATAACATTTAAAAATATTCGTGTATATTTATAT
>NW_004567140.1:9075880-9096030 GCF_000260355.1 Condylura cristata
GAGACAAGCAGGGAGCAGAACAGGCAGATCTACTGAAATCCACTGCTGAGGGGAGTGTAGGTGAGACAAGAGGTCTGCTGTGCCCTGTGGGTCACTCCCTGGCTGGAATCAAACTCAGGCCATAGCTGTGACAGTGCTGAGACATAATCCCGAGGTCCCCAGGGAGTCCTGTACGGTAGGCCATTTGTATGTCTTCTGTTTTTTCTTGCCCTTTAGTTGATTAGATTATTTGATGACTATTTTTTTTAATTATTATTGCCATCAAGTTGTTTGAGTTCATTATATATTTTGGATATGAACTGCTCAATTATTGTGTAATTTACAAATGTATTTTCATTCTGCAGCTTATTTCTTCACTGTTAATTGTTTCCTTTGTTTTACAAGGGTTTTTAGATTGATGTAATTCCCTTTGTCTATTATTTTGCTGCCTGAGAGTTTGGAGTCTTCTCTAAAAATTTATTGCTCAGATCATTATCAGTAAACTTCTCCCTATGTTTTATGGTTTTCAGAGCTTATGTTTAAACTTTCACCTATTTTGAGTTTCTTTTTGTGTTTAATATAACAAGGAACTAATTTTATTCACAGTGTTTAAATTTATTCCTATATTTTCTTTTGGGGGTTGTTATAAATATGATTGTAAAGTTCTCAGAGTGTTCATTATTGTATAGAAATGCAACTGATTTTTTGTATGTTGGCTTTGTATACTGCATCTTTATTGATTTTGTAGTTTAGTTTTAATAGTTTTTTTTTTTGTGGACTTTTTAAAGGTTTCTACAAGTCATCTGCAAACAGGCAATTTTACTTCTTCCTTTCTGACTTGGGTGACTTTTCTTTTCTTGCCTTATTGCTCTGTCAAGGACTTCCAAGACTGCTAATAGTAGTATTGAGAGTGGACATCCTCGTCTTTTTCCTGATTTTAGAGGAAAACTGTCCAGTATTTTATCACTGAATATGATGTTAGCCTAGCCTTCATTATATAGAAGTATAATTAATTTAATTTTTGAGTTTTTAATCATGAAAGGATATTGAATTATGTAAAATATTCATTCAGCATTTATTGAGTTCATCATATGACTTTTGTTGTTTATTCTGTGAATGTGATTTGAACTATGCTTGCAGACCAGGGCTAAATCATACTTGATTATGATGTTTGACCCTCTTATGTGTAACTGAATTCATTTTACTGGTAAGCACTTGAGGATTTTTCCACTTTTGCTCATCAGGAATATTATAAAATTCTATGATTTCCATATAGGATCCTTATCTGACTTTGATTAGATAGTAGTGCTGGTCATAGATCATGAATTTGGGAATGCTTCCTCTTCTTCAAATTTTTCAAAAACTGAGAAAAAATGTTATACTTTAAATGTTTAGAAAAATTTACTAGTAAGTCAACTGATTGTGAACTTTCATGTGAAGTTTTTGTTACTGGCTCAATTTCCTTATTCATTATTGGTCTATTTAGATTTCCTATTTCTTCATGATTCTATTTTGGTAGGTTGTATATTTCTAAGAATTTATCTATTTTTCTCTTTTTTTTGTTCTAGTTTCTCAATGGTAACATTAGTTTATTTGAAGTCTTTCTTCAATGTTGTCACACAACAAACTTCCCCTTTAGAACAGGTTTTGTGGCATCTGCAAGTTTTCATTGTTTAGTTTCTATTTTTGTTTTCCTCAAAATATGTCCTGAACGCAATAGTTGTTTAGAAGATTGGTTACTTTCCATATATTTATGAATTTTTGAATAATCCTGCTATTAATTTCTAGTCTCATGTCTTTGTGGTCACAAAAAGTACTATCACTTCAATAATGTCAATTTTGTTAACTCTTATTTTGTGACAGACCATATAGTTTATGCTATATAATATTCTATGCATGCTTCAGAAGAATGCATATCCTCCTGTTACTGGATGGTATATTCTGTATATGCTTGTTTGGCCGAAGAGTTATTCAAACCCACACTTATCCATGGATTGTTCCAAATCAGTAATCTATGGGGGAAGGTAAGTGTTGAAACCTCCCATCTCACCATCTTGCTGATGTCCCTCTTTACCACTGCTATTTAAAAAGCTCTAAGAAGTGCAAGTGTAAAAAAACTATTCAATTTTAACTCATTTTCCTCAACATTTAAATGCATAGTCCTTTTAAGTTAAAAGTTATTTATATCCTATATCACTGCACACCCCCACGCGCCCACCAAGTCCCTTTGGAAACACTGTTCCACTATATCCATATTCTCAGGGTGAGAGTGAAGAAAGGGCAGGGACTGGGTAGCCATGCCTATCATTCTGTGATTCACAGCAAGAATCTGATAAATTTGTTTGAGTTGATGAGGTGGGCTGTGAACCTCTGAGGGGCATCCAAGGATTTGAGAGCTCTTTGCAGTTCTTCACCAATATGTTTGTTAGCAGGTTTAGCTTTCATTATGACAATTTTAATTTTTATAAATGTTATCTTAATACCTCATATTGTTACCAGAATCCAGTTGCCTCAGCAGTGAGAGCTGGCAGTGGTGTTCTTTCCATCTGCTGCTCTACCAGGGTCAGTTATGGCAGTTGTTCCTCACAGAACGTTTATGTAACAGTGTACTTCCTGGATGGTGGAATGAACCAATCAGTTGTGAGCTATGAGGTGATTGGTGCTAAATTGTCCAATCAGACTTTGGTTACCAGGACCCAGCCTCTCACTTCAAGTCAGTTGTGGCAGTTGCTCCTCAGGGCCCTCCTATGTAAGGCGCATTTCCTGGGTTGTGGATGGCAACATCAATGCTATGGGTTGAATGGTAAATGACCCAATCAGACACAGGAGTGAAAAATGGTCCAATCAACTTGTGGGTGGGGCACCCTGAAAGAGGATATAATCCAGGGTGGAGGAAGCTGAGAGGGGGAGACAGCAGCAACCCTTGGAGGAGAAGGACAGAAGATACCAGCCCCTGGAGAAGGAGGGAGACAGCACCAGCCCATGGAGAAGAGGGGAGATGATGGCCCCAGCACTGAGAGACATGAAGCCAGCTACTGAGTAAAAGAAGACAGTTATAGCCTCTGAAGGAAGAAGAAAAGAAGCATCTAGCAGTCACCCTCCGAGGAGGAAAGAGAAGCTGAAGCCCTCTGTCACTGACTGGGCCCCGTCCCATCTCTGATGTTGTCTACAGGATCACAATAGGCCCTGGGCTGGTGCCCAGAAGAGCTGTTTGTTGTTGGGTGACCTGACCACTCACAAAGAGCTGTTAACACTGAGTCTTTGACATCACTTCTGAGGGAACTAGTAACATCACTGTTGCTTAGTGCTGTCCAGCCCTCCTGGCGACCAGTGGCGACCATCACTGATACTACCTGGATGAGAGAGCCGCCACTTGTGGATAGAGTGAGGTCTTTGTTTCTGCTGTTTGTAAAATAAACCTCATGATTGTTCCTGGAGTCTGAGGTCTCTTGCAATTGTACGCAGGTGAGAACCCACAGAGAGTGACCTGTCCTCTTGTCAGGCACTGCCCTTTGCTAGACTGTAGCCTACAGGCCCCCATTGTGTGGGTATTGTGCTGCTACAGCCTTCAATTTTGGTTTTTGGTCTTTTTGGCCTTTGGGTTTTTTTGTGTGTCTCTGGTCTCAGAGACCAGGCAGGTGGGTGGCCCTTCCCTCTGGCCTTCTGCCTTGTCCCTTTGTGGCCTTCTCTGCCCCAGTTTCAATGTTAGACTCATTGTGGGCCTATGTCTCCTACAAGACTGTGAGGATAGGGTAGAGTACTAGTCACAAAGCTTGCTACGAGGATTGTTCAGTAAGTGTGTGATGATTGTTGAGTGAAGAATAATATGAATATAATCCATTTCAGAAATCCATGAGAAAACCAACTTAGTTCATTCCCTGTTAGTTTCCCCACTTCTAGACTCTTACCCCATGATTTAGTCAGTGCCTCAAGTGAGCCCTTCGTGTTTTTGTTATCTTTTGTTCTGCACCCTTGATCTATTTGAAGAGTTGCAGTTATTCCCCTCCAGTCCCTGGCACCTGGAGAATCTTTAAACAACTTTTATTTTTATTCTCTCAGGAAGAGAGATAAGCAAGCAGACTTACAGAATTTGAATCTGTCAGTTCACAACATAGATCCAAGCAACACTAGTGTAGATGTAACAATTTATGAGACTTACAGTAAATTAGGAAACTTGATTCATGAACATCTTGGGAGACATGTTTGAATTAAATCTGCTCATTTTTTCCAATAAATTAAGCAAATATTTTATTTACTCACATGTTCATTTTTAATGCCTTTAGTTCATTCCTGTAAATCTCAGTTTCTTCTGCTATAATTTCTCTTTAGCATTTCTTATCTACTATTGAGAAATTTTCTCTCCCTCTAGGAAGTTGCCTATGTCTTTACTTCACCCTTCTCTCCTTCTCTTTGAAGGATACTTTCACTAGATATAGAAGTCAATGTTGACAACTTTTCCCCCTTTCATTACTTTCAACATGTTCAAGATAACCTCTGGTCTTAATTAATAGTTATAATTGCACATAAGTCTCAGCACCTCTAACTGGGTTAAAAATTTTCTACTTATCATTTGTTTTCAATTATCTTGCTTATGATATACCTGAATGTGAGTTTCTTTGTAATTTTTCTTCTTAAAATTTCTTGAATTTGGGCCCTCCCTGCTGTTGAAATGGGTTAAAGAAGAGCACCGTGAAGCTGTCACAGTCACTGCAGTACAAGTTCCATCCCAAGCCAGGGAGTGACCCACAGGGTGCGGCAGACCACTCCTGTCCCCGCTGCTCCCCTCAGCAGTGTGTTTCAGTCCAACTGCTTGTTCTGCTCCCAACTCTGTCTCTGGTGAGTCCTCTTACCCCACACGCCTCTGACCTATACCCCAGTTCTATATACATAAATAAAATTCTTAAAACGAAAGATTTCTTTCTTTTTCTTTTTTTAAATAATATAACAGTTTATTTTTACATCATTTTGTACATTTTTTTTATCTCAATCGTAATCCCCATGGGTTTCCCATCACCAAGTCACCTGTGTGCCATCACCATAGTCCCGTGCACTTTCCTCCTCACCCCCACATTTTTGATCCCGTTCCCCACTCCACCCCCACAAAATGTCTCTGGTATATGGCTGTTCATTATTCTTATTATTTTCTCGCCTGGTCCTGCTATGAGTGAAACCATCCGGTAGTTTTCTTTCTCTTTCTGGCTGATCTCACTAAGCATGATCTTTTCCAGCTCCATCCAAGTTGCTGCGAAAGACATGTGTTTCTTAAAAAGCAAGATTTCTTGAATATTTTTCTATGAATTCTTTTATATCAGAAAAAAAGCTATTTTCACAAATGATTTGTTTTTTCTCTCTGCCTCCAAATCACATGTATTAAAATGTTTAATTGTCTCACAGCTCATTTAAACTCTTATTTTTTATTTTTATTTTTTAAAGATTTATTTATGCATACAAAAACTGGGGGTGAGAGGATTCACCAGAGACAGAGTAGGGAGCAGAGGAGGAGGATTGATTGAGGGGAGCAACGAGCAAGACAGGAGAGGTCTGCAATGTCAGTTAGGTCAGCTCCCTGGCCAGGGATTGAACTTGTGCTGCAGTGGCTGCAGATAGCTTTATAGTGCTGAGACTTAACCCTTTTCACCCCTTTATAAATAAAGGAGGCCCCCCTTTATTTTTTTAAGTACCCTTTATTCCTTTGAGTTTCAGTTAGAAAATTTCTATAGGTGTTTTTCAAGTTTACCATTTTTTCCTTCTGCATTGTCTAATTGGTTAAATTCCACCTAACTAATTTTTCATTTTAGATATTGTGTTTCTTCAAAACTAACATTTTCAGTGTATTGTATTTTCAAATCTTTCTTGAAATACACCATTTCCTCTCTCATAATATTCATATTTTCTTACAAATTTTAAGATTTACTGTCAATATTTTCTAATCTTTACTTAGTTCAACATCTTGTCAGTAGATACACTTACTCCTATATAGGTTATTCTTTTCTGTTACTTATGGATTACAGTCCCCTGCTTCTTTACAAGTCCAGTAAATTTTTTTTTTATTATTAATATCTTAACATTGTAGGAGATCAATAGCAGGAACTCTAGATTGTGTGGTTTTCTTTTGAAAGTTGTTGTGTTTCAGCTTATAAGGCAAATCACTGGGTGATCTTGACCTGAGGAGGCTTGGTTTTAGGTTTTATATGAACATGTCTGTCTTGTGTTTTCCTTTCCAGGGGTAGTCTTTAGTCCTAGCCTAGAATCCTTGTTCTTAGGTGTGGGCCTTCTGAAGTTTGAATTAGAGCTCAAGGTATTGAAGGAACTTTAACTTGGTCAGATTTGAAAGTCAACTTGTCTTCCAAGTTCAAGTACCTGTTGAACTCTGTACTCAGTTCTTTAGTTCCCAGTTGTTGTGTATGCTTGGATCCTGTGACAGTGCCACAAATATACAAAGCTTCAGAGTCATCTGAGATTCTGAAGAAGATTGGAAATGGGACACACCCTGTGTGACTCCCTTACTTTCGCAACTCCTCCCTCAGTTTTCAGCTGTGTTCTGGCAGCTGCAAACTCCAACCTTTGCCTCCTTAGCCTAAGTAAGACTGTGATTTTCTACTTTATACCATAAACTCTATATTTTTATAGGAATTTCAGAAGAAGAGGTAATGTCAATCTTTACCAAACTTGCTTCCTTTTTTGGGGGGATGCATTTCTTCTGGCTTATTCCTACATTTTTGTTGTTGTTCCCTATTCCCTCCAGTTTAATTTTGTGTTTTTCCAAAGTTCATACTTGTCAGGCAGGAGGATACATTATATGGCAGTGGTGCCATACCTGGAGCTGGAACAAATCTGTCCACATTTTGTTGTTTTTAAAAGACTTTTAAAAAAAGATTTTTAAAAATTTATGCACACAGGAACTGGGGTGCAGGCCAGAGGTGTGAGAGTGAGAGGATTCACCAGAGACAGTATGGGGAGCAGAACAGGCAGATCTTCCTCCCTCCCTTCCCCCCTTCCTTCCTTCCTTCCTTTCTCTCTTTTTCTTTCTTTCTCTCTCTCCTTCCTTCCTTCCTTTTTCCTTCCTCCCTCCCTTCCTCCCTCCCTTCCTCCCTCCCTCGCTCCCTCCCTCTCTCCCTCCCTTCCTTTCTTTCTGCTGAGGGGACCAGCAGGTGGGTGGGGAGAGGTCTGTTGTGCTATGAGGGTCAGCTCCCTGGTCAGGGATCAAACTCACATTGCAGTGGCTATGGACAGACTCACAGTGCTGCACTCTAACCCATTGTGCCATGAGGGAGGGCCCTAAAAGACTAAAAAAAAGCTTAAGATTTTACAGAATAGAATGACATACTGTGATTATACCAAGAAGTTCTGTAAATATTTTAATTCCTTTAATTTACTCAACTAGTATTTTAAAAATATTTTTCAATAATCTATCAGGGGTGCTACCTACTCTCTTTGATTCCATTTACCAAGTTAAGATTTGGCTGCAACTTGTCAAAACCGGGAATTTGTTTTATGATCTCTGATGCTCCTTCCGAGAATCCTCCCCTTAGATTCCATGATGTTCCAACTAGGTATGGATATTCCTTTATCTTCTGTGAATGTGTTTCCATCGCATAGTGGTAAAATATACTGACACTGATGCTTTGGTTGTAGTGGATACTTTATTTTTGTGCTGGAGGAGGGAGTATGGGCTTCTTCCCAGAAACTTTTTTTGTTTCCGCTGATAAAACATCTAGACTTTCCTAAAAGGAACTATTTCTTCTCACCCACTTAGGCCACATGGTCCAGGTGGGATTCCACCAAGTTTAGAAATGGAACATATGACTCTAATTGGGTCAGTAAGAGAACGACCAGATATTAATAGTCACAGGTGATTGGTTCAGGAGTCGCCATGGAAGCCAAAGCCAGATAGCAGCGGACCTGTGCTTCTTGGGCCACATTATATGCAGATGAACTACTTGCTTAAAAAGAATCTTGGAATCTTGGAATGTGGACAGGAGTTTTTAGAAAATAAACTTCTTTTCTCTTAGACTTGAAACTATAAAGATGTAGTGGGACTTTTGACATTATCTGGAGACCACAAGTGACCACATGGAAGTCAGTACAGAAGGGGACCCTAGCGGACACTAGGCAAGATTTAATGGTACTTGTG
Source organism: Condylura cristata (assembly GCF_000260355.1). Lineage (NCBI taxonomy): Eukaryota > Metazoa > Chordata > Mammalia > Eulipotyphla > Talpidae > Condylura > Condylura cristata. The sequence continues at coordinate 9,083,994 of NW_004567140.1, forward strand.
CAAATAATTTGAGGACTTTGCTAAGCTGTATCTAAAGCTCAATGCCTATCTTTTCTGGCTATGTGTATTAGAGAAATTCTTTCCCTTTAGACCAGTTTGTTTGGGTTCTTTTTCACTTTGAGCAGAAATAGTCCTGACTGGCACATCCATCCAAGACCTAGTGGAGCGTGCCAATTATGGCACCCAGGATGAAAGGTAGATCTGGCCACTCCAACTGGTCTTTGGTTGAATACATGTAAACAAGGCTTGTCAATCACAACATTCACAGCTGACAGCCTTTCTTTGGCACCCTGCAATCATTCTCCCGCAATTTTCTAGAATAAGTGGAGGCAGGCACTAGATCAACAACGCTGATGATATGTTTGTATGCTCCACGTTCTTAACCCATCCTGCAATCAGGCTCCCTCTCTCTTCCCAAGTGGATGGAAATTCTTCAGCAATATCAGCATTCCATGTGCTCCTCTGGGCGCTGGGCTCTGTGTGCTGTCCCAGTGCCTGTCTCCCGGACGAGAGGTAACCTTTGAGCAATTATGGGACTTGTTACGCAATCTCATTTCTGACTATTACCGGTATAACTGAACTTTAAAGGTGCTTACCTGATCAGAAAATCCCACATGTTGGTTTAGAAAAATGTGCCTGCTTTTGTTTTTCAAGTTTTAACCAAAATTAATCAGCAGTGTCATCCAGGCATTTAAAAACTAGAGCCCTTGACATATTTGATCTGCCAAACTTCCCTTCTTCTAATTACTATACTGTTCAGGACCTTTTGTGCGAATCTCCAATCGAAAAGGGAATTGTAAAATAGGTTTTGGGTTTTTGTGCGTGTACTGTGCACGCTACTGTGAGCTCTTCTGCAGGACACCTGCAAAACCAGAAAGTGGGTAATGTAATGGTGGTTTTGACAAGTAGCACACTGTCACTTTGGACCAGATAAGCACCCCCTTTTTCTTTCATAATACCTGACGTCTCCACAGCAGCACGAGCACAGCATGGCCATTATCCCCAATCATGATTTATTTTGGGCCAGATGGGTTTGTCACCACTTGTCACTCTGTGTCCCTCACCGTTGCCTCCGCAGCCCTGTGAACCAGGCTTCCCGCGGACAGCAGCTGCCCTGACATCTTCACTTAATTTCACAATTTTTGTTGTTTTGTTATTCTATTTTTCCCGGTGCATTGACAGAATTCTTTATGAAGACCAGCTCAGGGCACAGGGATGAAATTGAGGTGATCAGTCTGTAGAACATCAGATTTTATTCTTCTTTGAGGAAAGGCAAGACTGCTGTGGCAGGCTTTGCTAGTGTTCTTCAATATCTGGGGGTACGTTTTTCACGGGTAAAGGGGAGACTAACTCCTCAGTCCTTTTCATTTAGGCAGGGCCTCGTGACTGGCATTGGCCAATAGGATGTGAAGGGGGAGTAACTGTTCCCACATGTGGGAATCAGCATAAAGTCCAGGGGTTCACTTGCCTGCGCTACCTGTGGAGGAAACTAGAGGAAACTTCATGGTGAGGGTGCAGAGACCACACTGAAGGAAGACCCGAAGTTCACCTATACATACTGAGTAGGGAATACATGTTAGCTATTTCAGATAATTGAGATTTGGGGTTATTACCAAAACATTGCCTGTGTGTCCTGAATAATGTAGAAATTTTGAATTAAGAAATTGTGGTGCAACTTATAAGCAATGGTACAGCTTGAACTTTTCTTGACATTCTCCCATGGTTATGCGCTCCACGGCCATTTTAATCACAGAACGTCACTTTCGTAGAAAGTTGTCTTGTGGCCCTTCCTATCAATCACCCCTCTAGCAAAATCACTCATCTGATTTCTTTTATAGTTTTGTCAATTCGACAAGTTCACATAGTAGGATATGCATTTGTATGTCTGGCTTCTCTCATTCAGTGCAATATTTTTGACAATTGTCTGTGCTGATAGTATGCTTTAGCAGGTTTGCTGTTTCTTTGTTCTTTTTTGTGGCGAGCAGCCCATTATGTCATTTTTGCTGAGTCTGTGACATGAACTTGCCAAGTTTACCCACTGTCCTTTGATAGCTGTTCCCAGGTTGGGGCTATTGTGAATGAAGTCCCTGTGAGCACTCACTGAGAGCTTTCAGGGGTCTATATTTTCATTTGTCTCATGGATAAGAAGCTGCTTGTGGGATCTCTGTGTTGTAAGATGTATATTAACTTTCAAGGTTCGGAAATTATTAAAGCCTGTTTCAAAGTAATTCTATATTTAAGCTCCTGCTAGTAACACTTTAGGGTTCTGGTGGTCCCACAGCCGCTCTAACACTTGAGATGTCGATCTTTTTCATCTTAGCCACGCTGCTGGGGATTTAGTACTCTCTCATTGCTTTAAATTAAAATAATTTAATTAAAATTAAAATAATTTTCATTTCTCTCTTCAAATAACATTGAAAACTTACCATGTGCTTTCTGGCCATTTGTACATGTTCATTTGTGACACAGATGGTTACGTTTCTGCTTTTTTTCTTTATACATCTGAATTTCATATATTATCAAATCTGTTGGGAATATTCTCCATTTCTTTTTTTTTTTTCCCAGGAGGACATTACATCGCTGGTCACCTTTGAATAGTATCTGTTTCTCGTAGGTGTGGCCCTCCCACTCAATACACCTGCTCCCCCCAAGACTCCCTTACCCACTCTGACCATTCTGACCCCCACTTTGCTGTGTGCCCCAGGTTGATGGTTGGCGTATGAGCCTTGTCCTTCTCCTGGGCCACAGCAGGTCAGAGGCAGCCAGAGGCCAGGCAGCACACGTCAGGGACCTCCTGAGGAGCAGGTGTGTGAAGTGGTTCTCCAGCCTTCTTGACTTTGGGCTTTCCTCAGTTCTTCAAAGTTCGTGCTAAGGTACCTACTTATTTTCTTAATGGTGTTTTGAGTAAAAGGGTGAGATTTTAGAACTTGATTATGGAAGAGGAACCTGTCCCATTTTCTCTAGACCGGTGCAGTACCTGGTTTCCGTGCGTGCTTATCCATTCTGATGACCATCACGTGGGGCTGCTTGTGAGTCTTACAAATATGGCACTGGGAACCCTGCCCCCCCCCCAAGCCAGAAGAGATGCCTTCTGGGGGGACAGGCTCCAGCAGGTCCAGCTCTTCTCATCTCCTCTCATGGATTCCAGTCCCACTTCGGTCCCAGTCACAGCACTGAGATTTTCCTTACTTGTGTTGCACACATCTCTGGACCAAGGGTTTGGTCCCCACCCCAGAGTGGCTGCAGGCAGCGTGCATGTGAGAGCCGCCACCTGCTCATCAAGGCCTTATCTCCTGTGGTTCTGACCATTTTCTGCTTGGGTCCACCCTAGAAATGACTGTGTCCAGGGCTTGAGTTGTCCCTCTCCCTTCCGGGAAGGGAGAGCCTAGAGGCCTGCAGTGGTAATGTCTGAATTACTGATGACTGGTACCGCCTGAATGCATGGGTCAGCCCAGGGGAAGGTCCTGACCTGTGGCTCAGTCCAGCTGGAGGTGGCTGGAGCGCCTTGCCTGGGACCAGGTGGTGCTAAGGCCCCTATTTATTTTCTTAATAGTGTTTGACTAAGAGGATGATTTTTTTTTAGTTGAAGTATGTCTTGTTATTATTTTCGTCTATGGTTAGTGCTCTTGAATAATCTGCTTACATTAAGATCTTATAGATATTCTTTTACATTTTTCTCAGAAGCATTTCAGTCTAAGACTGTGGAGTGGCACTCATGGGTTTTTTTTTTCTTCGAAATGAATATCCAGTTATACTAGAAAATTTAAGAAATTTTCTTTTTCTCCCACAATTATTTGGTATTTTTGTTAAGAATATTTTGATTTCTTTATATATGGCTCTATTTTTAAAATATTTATTTGTGTATGCAAGAACTGGGACAGGCCAGAGGTGCAGGGTGTGAGAGCGTTCAACAGAGACAGAGTGGGGAGCACAGACAGACCACAATACACTGTTAAGGGGAGCAGTGGGTGAGCCAGGAGAGAAACATTGCTGGCTGGGATGGAACTCGTACAGCCCTGGCCTCAGATAGCTTCGTAGTGCTGTGCTTTAACCCCTCACTCCACCAGGGAGGTCTTATGGCTTTATTTTTAAACTCACTGATGAGCTCTCAACTATTCTTTCACTAAAAATACATTTTCTTAATCATGATAGCTTTTTATTAAGTCTTGAAGTCAGGTTGAGTAGATCTGACTTTGTTCTTTATTTTATTTTGTTATATTTTACATCTTTCTTCATTTTTGTACAAAGTCTACTTTTTCATCTCAGTTGTAATCCCCGTGGACTTCCCACCACCATTTCACCCTTGTGCCATACCATAGTCCCGTGTGCTCTTCTCACCCCTGTTTTGAGCCTATTTCCCACACTCCACTTCCCAGAATGTCCAGTTTATAGTTGTTTGTTGATTTCAGTTTTTACATTATTACAGTATTTCCTCTCTGATCCTAACACTCCTGCTCTGAGTGAAGCCATCTGGTATTTTTCTCTTCCTTTCTGGCTTATTTCAACTAAACATGATCTCTTCCAGATGTTACCACAAATGGCATGAGTTTATCTTTTTTGATTGCTGGGTAATACTCCATTGTGTATATGGTCCACATCTTCTTGATCCAGCCATCTATTTTTGGGCATTTTGGGCTGATTCCACATTTTCCCTATTGTAAATAGTCTTTTTCAAGATTGTTTTGTTTATTCTTGGTCCTCTGAATTTCTAAATGAAATTTACGTCAGTTTATTTTTTTATTGTTTTTCAAAAAATTCTGCTGAAAGTTTATTTGTGATTGCACTAAGATGTAACCCAACGTAGGGAGAACTGATGTCTTAACAATATTGAGTTTTGCAGCCCTTCACAATGGTGTTCTCTATCTCTTTGGGACTTTGTTCATTTCTCTCAGTAGTATTTTAGCATTTTCAATGCATAAGTCTTGCATATATTTTTACAATTTATCCCTATGTGTTTTACACTTTAAATTTTTTTTTAAAGATTTATTTATTTGTGCATACAGAACTGGGGTACAGGCCAGAGGCTCAGGGGCGGTGAGTGAGAGGCTTCACCAGAGACAGAGTGGGGAACAGAACAGGCAGATTGACGAAGTACACTGCTGAGAGGAGCAGCGGGTGGGTCAGGAGAAGTCTGCCGCGCCATGTGGTCACCTCCGGGGCAGGCGGGAATCGAACTCATGCAGAAGCGGCTTTAGATTCTCAGTGTGGTGCTTTAACCCGCTGCGCCACCAGGGAGGGCCCTTAAATACAATTTTAAACAGATTTTTAAAAAATTGAACTTTTTGTTGAAATGCTTTTGAATTTATAATACTGTTCTGAGCAGTATTTGTATTTAAATTTAATATTGTATTTAAATTGTATTTAAATTTAAATCTGTATTTCTATACTTGAATTTGTCACTGTCACTTTGCATATGTAATTATCCCACACCTACCGATGCTTTCCCTTTTCTCTGTGTTGAATAAAGTCTTATTTTTACATCACAGCTTTCTTTTAGAGAACATGAATTACACACGAGTTCTGTTCTCAAGGAACTTGAGATGTAGCGGAGAGTAAAAACAAACAATGCCAAGTATTAAACAAGTGACCATCTGAAAATTCCAAATAAAATCAAAGCCACACTTGGCTGGGGGAGGCAAGAAGAGCAAGGTATTCTGTTTTGAGGACTTCTGAACTGAGCTGTAATTGTCTGTAGGGTCCTGTAGCATCAACAGGGATCTAAGCCCCACAGATAGACAGTCCCGGCAGTGCGGCGCCTCATAGAGCATTGTGACGCAGTGTGAGACAGTGTGAGACAGTGTGAGAGTACTTCCTGAGCTATTTCACCTCAGGAGTAGTTGGGGTGCTCTTGTTGAAGTTCATAGTCCCAAGCCCTGCCCTGAGGGATTATAATTAAGTAGCTCTGGGCAAGGCTCAGGACTCTAATAGGTATTTTTGGTTGGAAATGGCCCATTGAGTAAACCTTCAGGATTGAGAGAGCAGAGGCTGGTTAATGAGTAGACACGAACTGTATCACAGGAGTGCAAGGAACTAGAGGCTTATGAAGAATCTTGTCACATAATATTTTATGTGAAAACATCTTTGATAAAATCTCTTTTCTCTGTTTTTAATCTCCTTTTCTGTCCTTCCTTCTGCTCAGAATCTTCTTGTCGCTTGGCATGAAATAACCTTACAAATTCTGCTCTCTGATTTTGTAAAATCCTTTCTTCCTGTCTTGCTAGATCTTCCCTGCTAGAATATTTCTTTGACTTTTATTCTCCTTGTTCCTCCCAGACTGAGTCTACTTTGGTTACATTCCAACATTGTTCACTCAAGAGGAAAAATCATCTTCATAGCAGAAGAAAATACCCTACCTGCTGTCCTCTCAACTATTTCCCACCGCTCCATTGATTAGGGTCCCCTGCACCTTAGACTTCCTGGGTGACATACAGCCCATGCAGATCAGTTGTTATGACAACCATATTTTGTTTCATAGAAAGCTTTCTCCTGTTACTCTTTCAAAGACTAATTTCGCATTGTACTCTGCACTCTAATATATAGTATATGGCATACTATAGTTCTGCAAGACACCTTAGATCAAGGGTCTTGAATTTCAATGATAATGGCTTCTTCAGAGGCAAGCGAATTGCAGTTCAACTATATAGCTACCGTTTAATCTCCCAAATGAGACAGGGAGAGGCCAGGTAGGACATTTTTCATAAGCAAAAAGGTTTTAAACCTTGAATGTAGACTTTAAAAACTTGCATATATTTCAGGTAACTGGTACTTGGCTGCTTTATAATGAAAGGTCTCCTCAATAAATATTCCAGAGCCAGCTCAAACTAATCTCAGGAAAGGGGAGGGGGGACACCATTCAACCATGAGGCGTTCATTTTGGCAAAATGATGGGTCAGAGGGAGCTCCCCCCATAACCAAGTTACTTATGTGTGTTTAGCTCGTATAATATACTTTGAATTCAGTCCCCTAGGAGATATTTTTCCAGGGCATCTGAGAGAATGGATTACAGCTATGTAAACAAACAGACCGAGGAATAACGTGCAGACACCCTGGCTGCTCGGCCTGTCCCATTCATACTCCTGATACTCCTTCTCCTCCCCCCAGCATTGACCCATAATTCTGAGCAGAGGCTGGAAGAGGCATGATAAAGCCAAGCCTAGGACATTCATTGTGAGGTGCCATTCAGGAAGAATTGTTGCCATATATGTGGTTTTAAATCAGGCCTGAAACGTTATCTCTCCTGCCCAGAGGCTATTGACCACTTGCTTGCTTCCTCCCCTCATGGATGTGATGGTGCATGCATGTGTCTACATGCACTGAGGAGGGTGCATCATTCTGTGCTCCAACAGAGCCGATGCTGCCTTTGCGTTGCTATCAGTGGGCTGGTGAGGGAGCCAGGAGGCGGCAGGGGGGCTGATGCCCTGAGCTCCAGCCACCAGCCATCTGACTTAGGAGTAGCTAGGAGTTGTAGTCTGTCCACTGTCCTCTTGCTCACAACGACTCTCAGCCTCCTCTCTCCAGCCATTGGTGGCCCTTCTGCAGAGGGAGAGGTCAAGGAAAGTCTTCCTGCACTTTAAGGTCTGGCTCCAGCAGCTTCCAGACTCTGTTGAGACCTATACTGTACAATGCCTTCTCTGTGTCAGTCGGGAATGGATCTCTCCTCTCCTCTCCTCTCTCACACCTTGCTCTCTCGCTGTATGTGTGTGACTTTGTGAGTCTTTCCAGAATTTTATTAGAATAGTAATGCAAAATGATCATATAAACCTAGCTGCTCTTAGACTGACATTCTCTAATTCTGCCACCTAACAGCTGTGAGACTTTGGGCAAATCACTCTGGTCTTCCCAAGTTTCAACTTTCTTATCAGTAAAATGGGAAGAATTTTTCCTGTGACTTCCCTTGTAGGATTACTGGCGAGATTAAATATTTGTAAAAAATCCAAAGGATGACCTGCTTTCCGTGTATGATCATTAAATATTCCTGTTTTTGTTACTCTATTTACCTATTGACCAAATTTAGGGCCAGCACTGTGGGAAAATGAATGGTCTCTACCTTGAAGCAATTTGCAGGCTATACAGGAGAAACACACCGTGGTCAGGCTCTATGGATCGCTCACTGAGGTGGATTCTACAGAGGGGGCAGTCACCTTACAGGGGGCCACAAGCTTTGCTTCGCCCTACTCTTGGCTTCAGTTTATCTACCCCAACTCTCATATATTCGCGAAAGCAGGGCAAGATTTCCCTGATTGGTTTGCTCCAAGTCCTTTCACATGGTGATTAAATAAACCCACAGCTGTTTATTGAGTTCAACGCAGAAAACTAGGATTTTCTTCATGCTTCTTGGTCTCCAACAGGGCATCCTGAAGTAGCAGGCGACACTGGCGTGTTCTGAAGGGCATCTGAAATGAGGCTGAGGCTAGCCTGAGCAGATGACCATGCTGAGCAGCGTGGATGCTCCCTGGTGGGTACTGTGCCAAGTTAGAGTTGACTCTCTGCCCTTTCTCTCTGCCAAGGTCAACACCTTCGGCAAGTGACTTCCAGGAGTGAGGAGGCCTCGGGGGACCAGCACCCTGGTGGGTAGTTACTTAAGTTTTTATGAGCATGGCTTGATTAATTAGCTTCTGAAAGGACAGTAGTAATTCCCAGAGAGGCTGTTAGGAAGCACCTATGTTATTTGGTCCTTGCAAGAAACGATTAACTGAAATTCACACTCTGCAAAATAATTAACCAAGAACAGTGACACTACATTATGCAGTCATTTTGAAGAAAAGGTCTCTTAGATTGTAACTTAAAACTTTAAATTATTTTGGAGACTAGCTTTGGCTTTTAGATAGATTATAATAAAAGCAAATTATTGTACATTTTAATAACTCACTTCTTTGGAAAAGGAGGTCTGATAGGAAGCTGATGACTGTGATGTATCTCATAAAAGCTAATTGACAATCTAGTTCTTTAAATACCACAAGAATCCATCATGGTTAACATTACTACGATGGGCTCCAAAGGAATTAAAGATGATTTACCAGCCATTGAGACATTTGGCTAATATTATACATACTGAAGGAAGTAGTAAAAGAGATGAATACTTTTAGGCACCTCTAATTGCCTAATTTGTAAACAGATGCATGAACAGACCTGCAGTTCAAGGGCACGCTCCTGGCCGGGGTGAGCCGGGATCTGATCACACGCGCCGCTCGGCTCGTCTCCACCTTGTCCTTTCTCCCTCATCTGTGCAGGTCCAGTAGAAGATGTGCTTCTCTTCTTGGGAACAGCTAGTCCCTTGATTGATTCATTTGCTATGTTCTGGTTGTGCCTCCCCCCAAAGACTGATGAGGGGTACACTGTGACCCTGGGCCCACGCAGAACCGCTCAGTGTGACAGTCCACACCTACAAAGACTGACCAGTGAGAGGAAAGATGGAGCTCAACAATGACTCTGCAGAACACTCCAGCAGGGGGCTCGCTAGTTGGCTTAGGGCGTTTCAGTCTGTTTGTAGACCAGAATTCACCATCTGATAAACACTCTATCTAGTCTCGGGGTTTAAAAGCTCTGACCCAATATTTGGAAGTCTAGACTTAGCCTTTCTTAGAAAACCAAGTATCTGCTAAAACCAAGCTCAACATTCCATAGAACAGGAAGTTCTATCCTCTTTAGAGAGAACACAGGGCCTCTCCCCACCCCTGATCTGTTTCATTCATTATCCTGCTTGGATTTCAATGTTGACCTTAGAACTTGACAAAAATCCTAGGGAACTTAGTCATAAGGAGACTCTGCCTTGCCTTTGGAAGAGTCTGGATGCCCAGCCTCTAAAGGGCATCATGATTTCCAGATCTGCTCTCACCCTTCTACTCCTCAAGCCCAAGTTCCAGTTCTGTGCTTATCCAGCCAAGAAGAAACGTGAGCCTGTTGAAGACTAGAAAGTGAATACTCGGAATGTAACACAAGCCTATACATGATGGCCGGGTTGCAGGAAGTCACAGCTCCACCCCAACACACAGACTTCCCTGTGCCACTGCACACTCTGTGTGGGTAGAGAGGGTGGGAGAAGTGATGATTGTGTTAGACCCTCTCCATTTTTAAGAGAAGTTTCCATTCTAGCTCTTTCTACTAAGGAATGACTAGGGCTAAGGTAGTTAAATCATGTAGTACTTCAAATCCCGTGAAGTTAATACTTTGCTGACTTGATCTTTTCCCTCCAGATAATAAGCTCATTGAGGTGCAGGGATGATATCAGAATCATCCTGGATAAACTGGGCTCTTCCCCACCTACCAGAGGTGCTGAGCTTAGCAGCTGCTGAGCTTGGCCACTGAGTCCTCTGAACAACTGCAATGACCTGGCACCCAGGTAGCTGGTAACCACTTATAGCAGGCACTTCCGTTCCATCAACCACTGTCTCCAGATAGACCCCAGGATGATGACAACTAGACCTCCCAAACACTCCTCTAATAATTGGCCTAATTGTTTAATTCAACTCAAAATAAGAGTTCAGAGACTCAAGATTGACCATCGACTGAGTGACATTCTGGTGTGTGAGGCACAGACTGGGACTCTGGAGACACAGAACTGCAGACATTTAACTGCATCATGACAGACAAAGTGGGAGGAGAGAGGTAAGGTCCTGAATATGTTCCTGTCTAGGAAAAAATAATCATTAGACTGAAACTTGAAGAGGAAGTGTTAAGCAGCAAAAGGTGGGGCTGGAATAAAAAGGAAGAGGGAAAGGAGGCGTGATGATAACATTTGAAAAACCAAGAGGGAGAAAGCCATAGGGTTTTCTGATGACTGCAAGAAGTATAATCCAACTTCATAGGAAGAGGATAGAGGGGGCTGATTGGTTAGAGGGGTGCTTGGGGACGTTTGCAGAGAAGGATGGAGGGGCTTGTAAGTCATGATAAGCCTGTGGGTTTATCCTTAGGAGAGTGTGGAGCCCACACACATAATTCAGCAAGAGAAGGTCCTGATCAAATGTGAACCTTAGATTGATTATGTATAAAAATGGATGAGAGTCGCAATTCTAGCAGGATGATAGAGACACTGGCACGTCCTCCTGCTGAAACACTGGCTGTAGAACTTACTGGGATATGATCACTGAATTGCCCCTTTGGTTTGCCTTGGCAGAATCAGAGGCCAAATACTAAGCAAAGTTAGAGGTCCAAGGAAAACCAGAAATAAACAGAAACTTTAAGCAAGCTTTTACCATAAGGGCATGTGCCACATTTGGTAACCTTGACCCTTGGTTTTCCTGGCTCTACAGAACACACCTAGCCCAGGACATGTCCAGGGTAGATGCTCTAGTAGGAATGCTTTCCCTTAACTCTCCTCTACTCTGACTTAAAGCTGGTGTTTCAAGCAGCCATGTCCTTCCCATAAGTGTAACTAGAAATAAACAGCCCACGCTCTCAGCCAACCACTTCACCAGGGAACAGCAATGAAAATTTCCCACCTCAGACTCTGGAGCTGAGTAGAAGAAAGGAATAAAGAAAAAGAATCTCTTAAATTTTTTCAACACAAACCATCCCACATGTAATTTTGCAGTCCAAAATCACATGATTCAAATATACTGGCCAGAAACACTTAGCCAAGAATTTAGTTTAAATTGATTCTGTCCCCCTAGGCATGTGGCAGAAGCAAACCCAAATCCTCCCTGGGGATCTTGCTTTTAAACTAGATCTCAATTTCCACAGATAAATTTCTAAGAAATATAGCCCATGTGCGCTGTAATAGCTGGAAATAGCACATATCTACATACACATGTAAGGAGATGAGGCATAATGAATAAGAATCAGCAGATATTTGACCTGGAAAAATTTCAGATAGTGAAATGATGAAATCCCCCAATATAAAATAAGCATGTTGCATGCTTCGAAAAATAGAAAATATTAAAATGCAAGTTGAGAATAAGCAGCTATAAAATAGGATAGATTATATTAACAAAAAGATTCTAGAAATAAAAATATAATTATTGGTGTAAAAAGTGCAGTGAGGCCCTCCCTGTTGGCGCAGTGGGTTAAAGCACAGCACTAAGAAGCTAAAGCCACTTCC
>NW_004567140.1:9098095-9110967 GCF_000260355.1 Condylura cristata
AAACCACAATGAGATACCACCTCACTCTAGTGAGAATACACATCTTAAAACAACTAATTACAACAAATGTTGGTGAGGAGGAAAAGGAACTCTCCTGCACTGCTGGTGGGAATGCAAACTAGTACAACCACTATGGAAAATTGTTTGGAGATTTCTCAAACTTCTAAAAATGTAGATTCCAGATAACCCAGCAATCCCACTCCTAGGCATCTACCCAAAAGACACAAAAGGATTCAAAAAGACACATGCACCCCCATGTTTATTGCTGCTTTATTTACAATCAGAAAGACATGGAAACAAGCCAAATGCCCAAAAGTGGATGACTGGATTAAGAAGATGTGGATTTCACCCCCTGTTGGAAGAGTTCTGCCTGATGAAAGGCAGGTGGGAAGAACTTCAGTGCATTTCTGTGTTTGGGAGAGGAGATACAAAGTTATTTATCTGAAAGCTGAGGTCAATTCTGAGAGGTACTCTGCTGAGGGGAGAGTAGTCTGAACAGGGCCTGCTGAGAGGTGCCAGGGCTGTTTGGGAAAGGAATCTCTCTCTCTCTCAATTTGCATCACAGTTTACTAAAGCTCTCCTTCTTTTCCTCACTGGTAAAACTCCTCTTTGAGGGCACTACTGGCATTTGGAGTTGGATAATTCTTTGTGCTGGTGTCCGTCTTGTGCGTTGTAGTTGTTTAACAGCTACAAGATGCCAGTAGCATATCCCTTCCCCATGTGGCAGCCAAAGTATCTTCATACATTGCCAAATATCCTGGTTGAGAACTGTTATTCTGGAAGATCATCTAAAGCACAGAAACAGAAGAGACTCTAACTATGCTATAAAATACACTATTACAACGCTTGTCAGTTAATGTGTTAACGGATTAAGCGTGAATGCTGGTGGTCCTCAGGTTTTTGCTCTGGGTCTTTTTATGTCCTTGATTGCTTCCTTAAGTATCTCATTTACTCTCAAGATTTCAATGCTTCTTGGTGGGCTAAAGAACCCATATCAACCCAAATAATTTTTCTGAGCTCTGGACCAATAAACTCAATTTCTTAGGAAATCTTTGCATTCTCTTAACACCTCGAATGCAGTTTCATCCAGACTGACTCATTGCATAAGTCAGGAGGATATTTTGACATTATTTTTTTGATGATAAGCCTCTTCTTGAAATTTCCCTCTTTTTAAAAAAGATTTATTTATGTATACAGAACTGGAGTACAAGCCAGAGGTGCAGTGGCGGTGAGAGGTTCACCCAAGACAGAGTAGGGAGAAGAAAAGGCAGATTGTTGAAGTACACTGCTGAGGGGAAAAGTGGGCCCAACAGGGGAGGTCTGTCATGCCATGTGGGTCACCTCTGGGACCAGGGATCGAACTAGCACTGAAGTGGCTGCAGCTAGCTAGCAGGGCTGCTTCCTTACCTGTTGTGCCACTGTAACAGATACAGGTTTCATGGACTCCACCCCCACTCCAGATACTGGAACTACAAATCCCATTGATACCAAGGAGAAGCACGCAGGGCCGTGAGCAGCAGTGTTAGGATGAAACCGGACATGTGGGCTCTGGGCGTCTCTTGGCCTGGTGGTTCGCAGCTGGTTGTTTGGCTCTTGATCAGCTTTCAGTGTGCTAGTGGAGTTCCAAGTCAGCAGAACTGGTAGGACACTCTAGTTAACTTGCATTTCTCTCGCTCTCTCTTTCCCTGGGTTGTTCCTTTTCCTTTCTCCTTGTAAATAAACCCATTATTGAACCATTTTGTGTGTGTCCACAGTACAATTTGAATCTTAAGCACGCAGGTGAAGACTTACAGACAGGCAGCCCAGTACACCTTGGGGTGCCCTGTAACAGCTTGGCACCCGCGTGACCCGTGGTTGACCAGCCCAAGAACCTTATGTGCATTAGGTCTGCAGGACACGTGGCTTCTTTGTTTCAGGTCTTGAGAATTTTTTTTTCCCTCTCTGTGGTCAGCTCTCGCTTGTATTTAGCACCATGAGTTTGAGCGGTCTTATCCCTAGCTTGAATTCTTTCAGTTGTCTTCCGGCCTTAAGTCTCAGTACTCTTTCATTTGAATATTACCACCAGTTTTATAAACATCAGTAATCTGGTGAAACCCGGTTTATGGCAAATGACTGCTTCTGTACACATCCATGGGTGGTCTACAAGCCATCCCTACTTTACAATCTGTGCTTCTGGGTGTCTTTTTGGTGTTGTGTGTCAGTATTATTTGCTACATTTTTGTTTCTGTTAGAGGCCGATGCTCTACTTCAGCTATTGAGAAAATGCAACAACTTTGGGTTCTTAATGAGAGCATGCAGCTGCAGTTGCCCTGTAACACCAGGGAGGGCTCTTGAAACTTTCTCTTGGCACCCATCACGCAGAGATTGCTGTGGACGGGCCCTGTGTAATCTGCCTGTCCCTCCCCCATTCTTCCCCTGCCACCTGCTTCAGCTGCACCCATGTTCTCTCTCAATTCCAAGCATTTCATCTGCTTCTCCCTCTTCTGACCTGGGCTTCTGGGTTTTCTGGTTCTGGTGTGGATGTCGCTTCTTCCTGAAGCATTCCCAGAGTCATCGGAATTGAGTCTTACAGCTTGACCATGTGATTTGTGTTTCTTCCTCTGCAGTATTTATGTTTCCATGATGGAAGTTACATGTCCCAGGCTTCCATGCATTCCTCCGGAGGGCATACTGGGGAAAGGGAGTCCAGTTTCCCCCGCTGAGGTCCCAGGCCGGTCTTTCTGAACAAGTCACAAAATCTCTGAATTCAGTTATGTTCTTCTGAAGTGTGTTTGTACAGGGTGGTCCCTAGGAAAAGGGGAAGTTCCAGGTTCCCTGCCCCACAAACCTGGAACTTCCCCTTTTCCTAGGGACCACCCTGTTACATGTTGACTTTTGTTTCACCTGGCAGTTAAATTACCGGCAGGTAAACTGGAGTTCTTGGAGGCTTGCTTTATATTTTGTTAGGGCAAGTCTGTTGTTTCCCCCTGAGGTATAGGGAGACTCCTTTAATGCTGGGGCAGAATTTTAACTCCTAAGATGTGAACATTCTGGGGTTTCAGTGGAATATCCAAGGTGTTTACCAACTCCTGTTAGCTTCTGGATCATAACTCCAAACTGTTTTCCCTGGGCTAGAGACGAATGGGCCTGTGGGGCCAGTCCTCTGCCTCCCCACTGGCTGTGCCTGCGCTTCCTGAACTTTCCACTGCTCATGTGCATTTAAGGACCAGCTAAGAGAGGAAGTTGATAGACAAAGTTTGGGACTTTTCTTTCTTGTAGCTTCTTCCTCTCAAGGAGTTCTCCCTCAATTTCCAGTTGCTCTGGCAGTTTCAAACTCCCTTCTTTGTTCTATCAAGGCAACATGACTATAGCTTTCAGCTTGTGCCTCAGGACTAAGTTGCCAGGCTGTGGACACTGTCATTTCAGAGGGAAAATCCCCCTAGGCTCTGTCTCCTTGTAATTGTTGCTGAGTTCCCTCAGATCATGCTTTACATATTTTCCCGAATGTTTTTTTTTAATTGTTACTTTTGGGAAGAGTCCACCATTCTTGAACCTAGAAATTTTAACAAATAAATGAAAGAATAAATATTTAACTTTTGTAGTGATATCAAAAATGATATAGGTTAATCTTGATTTATTGCATATAAAGAGTAAACAGAATGTTTGAGATCTGTTGGAAACACCTTAGCCTCATTTATTTGAATTATCATAATACAATTTTTATCCTTTCTGAAAAATGTTGTATTTTTGACTCCCTTATTATAAACTTTTAAAAATATTAGGCAATACGTTTTTTGGAGAGGTTTTATATCCCTAATAGATACTTTCTAATTATGTTATATCAGTAGAACTCTGTAAAAGCTGTTGATAAGTTCTCCTAACTGCTAAGATGCAGTTACCATCTGCACGAAAGAGGATCCGAGAGTGACTCATCCTAATGGACTGCATACCTTGGAAATTTCCCAGCCCGCCAATTTCACTATATAAGACCCTCTGATCAGAGGCTCGGGGTCCACCCGTCTGGGCGAGACCGCTGTGTCGGTACACTCCGGGGATCGGACCCTAGCATGGGCTATTTGGGAAGAGTTATTTTACTCTCACAAATATACTGAAACTTTAAAAAAAATAACAAAAAAACCAAAAAACCAAAATTGACAGTGATAACTGGTCACCCTGGTGTGTTTGTCATATGTGTGATATTTGAAGACGCTTCCCTCAGTAGTTTATTCACTTGGCTTCCAGATTTGTCTAGCTTTCCTTTTACTTTGATACTCAGAGTCACCCTTGACTACTCTTTTTGAGAGCACCCCAGTGTGTTAGGAAATCTTGTCAACTTTACCTTCAATACGGAACTCAAGTTTCCTAGCCACCCTGTTATCCAGCAGCGAGACCATTTCCACCTGTTGCATCTACTTTCCATCTGTGAAAGCTGAGCCTTCCTGATACCTGAGGGCTGACACATTCCGCCTCTGCCCCCATCTCTCCCATGACACACTGGCTGTCTTGGAGAGCTCAGAGCACCCTCACCTCAGGCCCTGCGCACTGTTTTCCAGGCCTGAATGTTTTTCTTTAAACATCCATGTGGCTCATTCCCTCGCTTTCTTCACATCTTTTCTTGTTAGAGTCCAAGAAATGCTGAGACACAGAACCTATGCAAAAGCCAAGTACAAGCCTTTGTTGCTAGCCCGTGCTAGGGTCCGATCCCCGGAGTGTACCGACACAGCGGTCTCGCCCAGACGGGTGGACCCCGAGCCTCTGATCAGAGGGTCTTATATAGTGAAATTGGCGGGCTGGGAAATTTCCAAGGTATGCAGTCCATTAGGATGAGTCACTCTCGATCCTCCTTCGTGCAGGTGGTAACTGCAAGTAATGTCCTGCTGGTGCCTGGGCTTCTGACAACTTCCAGAGCCTCTGATAACATCCAGTTAGTTTTCAAGCAATGTCCTGCTGGTGCCTGGGCTTCTGATAGCATCCAGGGCCTTCAACAACATCCTGTTAGTTTTTAACCACAAGCACCATTTCCAATATTTTAACATTTTCAACCCTCATCGTGAGATTCTGACTTTGTCTTCTTTGCACCGGTCACACCTCTCCCTCCAGGCCTGCCTGTGTGTTCCCAGCACAGATCATCCCGCACCTGTCTATATTTCACATTTACCTTTTGACTGTATTCATAGGCTATTCTGTAAATTCCACAGGGCAAGATTTTTGTGTGATTTCTTTCACTACTCTAACTTTAGAACTTAGATCTGAGTGCCCAGGGCAGAGAAATCACTCAATAAATATTTATTGACTGGGTTAATAATGAATGGTGTTTGGATTAATGTAAACAAACTCAATCTTTATGCACATTGTGATTGGATACTGGAAAAGAGGTGAATCTTGGTGCCTTGATTTATCAGAAAGTAGAGGACCCAAGGAAGCTGACCTCAAACCAAAGGGGTGAGCAGTGTCACCCCAATATCTCCCGCTCTCTGCACCTTTTCCATATGTGCAGAATAATGTTAGCTTAATACTTCTCCCCACTCTGGATGCTGACTGCACACTCACAGTTTCCTTATTGTGATCACAGCGCTTTGATCTGCTCCGAGGAGATTACCCTCCCTCTGAGCTCAGGCCATACCATTTGCCTGGAGCCAAGACCTTCCTTTTCCAGCCTCTTGGAGTGAGTCCATAAACCAGTCCTTGGAAATCAGAATACTCCATCCTTCTGAATGGTTATTGCTTTTGGGATGGCTTCATAATTCAAGATGATCTGGTCAGAACAAGCAACTTCTGGGATGATATTTACTAGCAGCATAGGATAAAAGAAATATTTTCTTCTGAAATTGCATAACGACTAATATAAACCTGACCTACGGGAACTTCCATGTAAAGGCAGGCTGAGAATGAAGCCAACCTAGGGAGGCAGAGATGCAAACTGATTTCCAATGATAATGTTTCATTTTCTGAGTCCTGCAGTCCCTGAACCCACCCCCAGCTAGTCAGTTATATGAGCCAATAGATGCTGTTTTGATTGAGCCAAGTGGTGTTAGTGTCACTTATCACCAAGAGTCCTAAGACAGCATCAATGATTTTGCCACTCTAGCCAGTTTGTTCGGTGCCTGCCACTCCTAACTCCCAGGGAGCCTTTGTGAGATTCACATTTGCATCTCCAATACACTCTCTGTGGCCTGAGCAGAAAGCGATTAACACCTGAATGGGTAGATAAGGTGAAATTGTTTACGCCTGATTTTTAAATAGGGGTTTTCATTGATCCTAGGCAGCACAGTTGTCTTTGTGCCTAATGGCATATTCTATGTCTATAAATTTGATGCACTTGCAGGAAAACAGTGATTTTTTTTTTAAAGATTTATTTATTTGTACATACAGAATTGGGGTACAGGCCAGAGAACTCAGGAGCGGTGAGAGGCTTCACCAGAGACAGAGTGGGGAGCAGAACAGGCAGATCGATGAAGTACACTGCCCAGGGGAGCAGCGGGCGGGTCAGGAGAGGTCTGCTGCGCCATGTGGTCACCTCCGGGGCAGGCTGGGATCGAACTCATGCGGAAGTGGCTTTAGCTTCTCAGTGCAGTGCTTTAACCCGCTGCACCACCAGGGAGGGCCAAAATAGTGATTTTTATTTAGTGTAATTTTTAAAAGTCACTTTTGAAAATGAGTTTCTAGTATCTTCTGAAGTTAATAGTCTCAACAATAAAATCCATGTGGGCAGGAAGTTTGTGGCAGATTAAAGGGATTCTGGAATTCGGTTGGTTTCTTAAGGAAAAGGTAGGAATGTCTACGGGTGGTTAATTACCACTAAAGGAGCTTCTGGCTTTGCAGGGGCTACCTGTAGGGTGGCTTTGTCTCCCAGCTTTTGTTTCTGGGAGCAGCACTCCCGGGGAGTAACTGTGGCGGATCAGATTATACAATAATGGAGTAGCTATTTACACATCATATTGGTGGGCTTTAATGAAGCCCTTTGGCTTTTTAGTTTCATTATACTGAGAATGGTTTAGTGGTCCTTAGATCTTTCCTTTATAATTTTTTTTTGTGAATTTAGAATTCACAAAATGAATTGCATATCTAATTTATGATGGAATCACGTCTCAATAAACCCATTGTGAGTTGAAAGTATTATAAGTCAAGAACGCATTTACTACATCTAACATTGTAGATTAGCTGAGCCCACTTTAAAGGTCCTCAGGACACTTACACTAAATCACTGAACGCTCACATCTAACCTATTTATATTTTATATTAAATGTTTAATATCTCATCTAATTTATTGAGTACTGTACTAAAAGTGATGTATAGAATGCCCTCATTCAAAATTCAAAGTTGGGTTTCTACTGAATACATATTGCTTTCCCACCATTGTAAAGCCAAATCGTTAGGTAAAACCATCCTTATGTTGGCACCGTATTGTATGTTGCTGTGGAATTTTAGATATGTTAATCAAAGGCCTGATTTTTCCTTCAGACTACTAGATCCTCTTTTTTGAAATAGTGCTGGGGCGGGGGTGGGGGTGGGTAGGACGAGAAAGGGAGGTGGCCAGAGTCAGAGGACAGGTCTGGTAAGGGGGTGGAGGTCTCACCTACTCACCCTGTTTCAGGACCACTCAGGTTCAATGAGCAATGTTTATTTAATAAACAGGAAACAGTTGCTGACCAGCTGTGTTACCCCAGATAGTGTCCAGACTAAAGGCCACTTATCCAAGGTAGTGCTGCCCCACCGTGAGGGTTGGAGTCTTGGGGCACATTGACAAGTAGCGGGCCAGGATCCAATTCACTGAAGCTGGGGATGTCCACAGGGGATGCTGAGATGACACCAGAGCAGCTCCGGCCACAGTCTGAAGGCTGGACAGCACCAGATGCTGAGGCAGACAGCGGAGGGGCAGCAGCAGGAGGAGGAGGACAGTCAGATGTCGCGAAAGGTTACCAGGCACAGAGTGCTGTTTAGCTTTCCACAGTGCTGGGCGGCACTGGCCAGTAGTGCTGGACACTTTGTCACCAAGAGGCAGTGTCATCACAAAGGCACTGTGACAGCAGCATTTATCACAGAGGCACTGTGACAGCAGCTCTTTGTGAGCCGCCCACACCAACCACAGGCGTCTCTTTGAGACACCAGGCCCAGGGCCTTTGGTGCACCCATTAGGTGGTGTCAGAGGCAGACCAGAGGGTGATCTCCCCATCCCCCAGGTTCCTCAAAGTGTTCTTCGGGGTCAGCTGCTGGACGCATCTTCCTTCTTTGGAGGTCAGGAGCAGGATGAGCATACAAGGCTGAGGCACACATTGGCCTTGCCTTATGTCCTCTTTTAGGCCCCCCCCCCTGCCCCAAAGTCAGGGTCTGATTGGACCATTTTCTGTCCTGTGGCCCATTGGACCATGCACCAACCAGCTCATAGGGGCCACCTGACGGTCCAGCCAGGCCCCAGGCCCCAGTCCCCAAACCCGTGGCCTCTCTGCTGCCCGCAGCCTGAGGATTCAGAGCGCTGGAGCTGGCCCAGAGGCCCGAGCTCCTCCCTGCAGCCCTGAGGCAGGGCTGTGCACCCTGAGGTGGCCTGGCAGGAAAGCCACAGCCCTCTGCCATCACTGCAGGGCTCTGCCTGCAGCCTGAGCCCCTGTGGAGGCCAGAATGGCGTTCATTTTCATGTGTAATTAACACTAATTAATTTTCAAATACCACAAAAAAGTCCCAAGACTGGTAGTTTTGTTAGTAATAAACTTACTCTAAACTGTTCATTTTCTCTTAGAAGTTCTCTGTCAGATAAATATAAGCGAGGTATTTTTCTCCACGCCTAGCCTATTTTGCTTCCATGCATTTTTATGTGTTTTCTTAATCATACGCTGCCTAATATCAATGAAGCAGGTTTCTGGAAAGTCTGAGGTTGTGATAAAGTGTTTGAGCTCTTGCCTCCCTTGCTAAGGTGTGATGAGATTCAAGAGTCACCTTCTCCTGTCTAGCAGTTACTTGCCGTCTAGGCCCTGTGGGTCAGCTCTGTGAACCCTGGGCGAGGACAGGAACATCATGCTCTTCCTAGAGCTTCTGCGAGATGGAAATCCAACTTCCTACAGCAGCCAGAGGAGTGGTCATCTGCGCAGCACACCTCCCCAAGTCTGTTTCTAGAACAGTTTCTGGAACAGTATCATGAGATAATGTTAAGGGGAAGGATGTCCTAAAGGAACTCTGCAGAGCTTTCTGGACTCCACCCCCTACTCCAGCCTTCTGGACTCCACTCCCTACTCCAGTGATTGGAAACTACAACTCCCAGCAGCACCAGGGAGAGAACTGCGAGGACCCAAGGGTGGAGCTAAACAGGCATTCTGGGACTTTGGGGGGATAAATAGGGTGCCATTTTCTACGTCCCTCTCGCTGGGGCAATGACTTTTGGGACTGCAACTGGGGGCTTTCAGTTCGTTTGTTACCAGAGCTCCAAGTCAGCCAGCAGGTAAGATATTCCAGTTACCTTGTATCTCTCTCTTTCCCTGGGTTGTTCCTTTTCCTTTCCCCTTTTGTAAATAAACATAAACCCATTATTGACACTTGTGTACATCTGCAGTACAATTAAATTTTAGGCACATGGGTGAGGGCCCACAGACAACCAGCCCAGTTCACTGGGGTGCCCTGTAACAATGCCATGTTGGACATTTAACATGCAACTCAGTGGACTGAATATGCTGGCACCGAGTCATTGCTTTGGGTCTCTGCGCCCTTCATATGGTCCTCCTCCAACATGGGATGGGAGCACTCCCTCTGGTGACCATCATCGGCCCTGGGGAGCTCTGCACTCCTGGAGCTCCCTCTGAATTTCACTCCCTTTCCAGCCTGCTGGGGGAAATTGGCTTCTATGTGGAAGTTTATTCCTGAAGAACACTTCAATCTCTCCAAGTAATCGAGGGATAATTATAACTCTCATGATGCCACCTCCAAGGACTGGGGTGAAAATTAATGAAGTGCTTCCACATGCTCTCAAGCACCTTTGAAGAAGTTGCTACATTCTCACAAAATGTTATTCATCCCATCAGGTGGAAATGAGAGATCTTCCCTAGCAATGTTTTTCTGAGCAGTGAGGCAAACTTCGACGTCAGAATCATCCTAAGAGGGCACTGGGGAGCCCCTTTAACTTGCAGAATTCTGCTAAAGTTGGCTCTGAGGGTCTGTGGCTTAGGACGGGTAACAAGTACCGTGCTACCCTCAGGTGAGGCCAGTGTTGGGGAAATCTGAGACAGCTGAGCCTAGAACAAAGCAGAGCGGAGTGGCCTGGCAACAGCTCTGGGATAGGGGCTAAGATGTCTCCAAACGGCGAAATGGTTTACTAAGCTTTGGAATTATTTATCACAGTCAGAGAATGAGCGAGGAGATTCCAGGTAAGTGGAGCTGCTACAGGCAGTTTATAGAGACCTAGAGAACAGGTTTCAAACCCAGGGGTGAGGCCAGAGAAAACTCTCTTCTCTGAAACTTGGTTTCCCCAGATGGCTCAGGTTCAAAAGAAAACCTCAGTGGTGAAGCTCTCCACAGACGTCTCACATGGAATTAGGGGACCCGCCATCAGGAGACATGTGTAGCCAGGGCTGTCTGTAATCAAATAGACGGAAGCAAATATGTTTGGAGAGGGCTCTGCTGAGGCTGCTTGAGACTTAAAACAGCCCTGAAACCAGCCCCCCTCATCCCCTGCTGCGCAGGCCCGTGGTTCCCAAGCAGAGCTTGTCCTTTCCCTCTCTAGAGGTGGCCAGGAAGAAGCTTGAAGAGAAGGACCTCAGCTGTCGGGGCCCAGGGGTGGCCGGGTGCACCCCAGAGGCAGAAGCACTCCTGCCCCCTCTCCAGCTGGGGTGTTAGCTGAGGCTGTGAGCACAGCTGCTCACAGACACGCCTGAGGTGCTGGCCTCCCACCTGGCACCTGGGGCAGCGTCCCTGGGAAGGGGCAGCCCGTGGGAGCGGAATACTCTGCATTTGTGACTGAGAAGCGGTTGGGTTTGAGGAGCAGGTCACGGCCCCCAAGTGCTTGCTGCTCCGCCAGCGGGCACACGGCACCCTTTCCTCTCTGAGTGCTGCAGGGGCGTCAGTGAAATGGGAGTGACTGATGGCAAGTCTGGAGCAGCAGGCACAGGGCAGCCTCATCATGGACTCAGGCAGGTGCGTAAAGGGCGACCTTGGTGGACTTTTCAGGCTTTCATGCTCTCTCAGGGAGCCAGGTACATGGGTACACCCGGCAGGGGCTGGCAGAGGCTCTGGGAAGCAGGCGGGCAACAGACCTGCCATGATTTGCCAGGCCCTGGACTAAGCCCTTGAGATTTGGGGATCCTTTGTTTTCCCTAAGCTGCTGGGTCTCAAACGTGAACATATTTTTAAAATCACCAGGGCCACGCCAGGTAGATAGTTCGGGGGTCAGGGCCCAAGAGCGGGCATTTCTGACATGGCCCCAGGGGAGCTGCTGCCTGGGCCACCCCTGCCTATGCTGCCCTGAGCCGGTGGCCTAACTAAATGAGGTAACGTGACACCATGAGGGAAACCCTGCACTTTGTGAGTAGTCAGTGGACGCATGACTGTTGGGTAATCCACCTTCAGGCGGGTGCTCATGCTCAGTCCTTCTGGAGAAGGGGCAGAAGCACAGGGTCGCCCTTCCCAGAGGCAGGGCCAGGAGCAGACCGGCACCTGGCTGGGCGCCGCTCTCAAGTGTGCCAACTCCTGGGAGCCGCCCACCAGGCCAGCACGCTGTGGCTTGGCCAAGTTCACCTTGACTGTGCTCAAGGTCTGGGTCTCCCCACGCATCAGGCTCAGTGGTGACACTGGAAATGACAGGTTCAGCTTGAACTGGGGCTAGTGGCTCTCGGGCCACAGGAAGAGATTTTCTTACTGTCAGGAAAGAGGACAGGGGCCAGCCCCCCCCCCCCAGCACAGCACCCCTTGGGGGTCCTCTGGTCAGAAGCAAGGAAAAGCAGCACTTCCCACATTTATTTGGAATGAATGACAGCCACAGTCTCCCTCGTGTTTCCTGTGAGGGTTTTCTATGGTGGACAACTTAGGTCCGTGATTTTCATGTCATCACTGAGGAAATTAGAGCCATTTTAGGCTTGAGGCCTTATTTAGCTGCTTCGTTTATTTGTAAGTTGGTGTTGATAACCCTCTCTTTTGAAGCAGAGTCCTAAGTGCAGGCTACGAATGGGCAAACAAGGTTCCAAATGGCACAGTGGCATTTACAAACCCCGTGGCTTCCGATCCGCATTTGCTTTGGAAGGCGTGAGCGCTGGGAGGGCTTTGCGGACGCCATCTGCTCCACTTCTGGCTGGTTCTCCTTTGGTCTGAAACTTGCCTGGGGTGGGGAGTGCTGGGCATTTTTGTTGCTAGACCTGCTCACCCAGATGTTGAGGCGCTCAAGATCCAAACTTCTGGCTTAGAATTCCTCAGGGCCACTGAAATCACCTCTCTCCCCAGCTCGGGGCTCTGGCACTCTGCTCTGCTCCAGAAGCTGCTTACAGGTAGTGTAAGCAGCAGTGAGCCTGCGGCCCCGTTGGGGCTCAGGCTGCCGGTGCAGGAAGCAGTGATGGCAGAGAATAGTGCCCCCTCCCCTCCCCCCCCCGCCACAGCACCCCAGTGCTGGCAACCCCTGGCTGGGGGCTGCAAGGAGGAGCTCAGGGCCCCAGGGCCAGCTCCAACTGTGGCTCCTCCAGCTGCGGGCAGAAGAGGCCAGCCTGGGGCCTGGATGGACTGTCAGGTATGAGCTAGGAGATGATTTGTGCTGTGGTCTGGGCAGCCCGAGGGAAGAAAATGGTCCAGTCAGGGTAGGAGTATAATAGGGGGGTCCCCAGGAAATGGGGAAGTTCCAGGCTCCCGGCCCCACCCAGAGGAGGGGGGAACTGAGCAGAGAAAAAGGGGAGAGGAGAAGGAATTGAGAGAGAAGAAAAAAAAGGAAG
>NW_004567140.1:9111725-9151864 GCF_000260355.1 Condylura cristata
TGCACTGGCTTCTTGGCCCTGGGCTGGGTGACGCAGACGTGGGTGAGAGACCCGTAGGGAGGTAACTGCGGCAGCGTTTATCTTGATTTTCACATTGCTCTTTTCCTCCCAGACTTGTCTGGCCATGTCTGACCCTTTTCTATGGGTCCCGGCCAGAAGGTGCTTTAGTCTTGTGTTGGACTTTCAGGCCTTGCTTGGGCCAGTCCCTTTTGGGTGGACTTTTGCCCACGAGGGGATGGGTCACTCAGGTGTTGGATTTAGAAACTGTTCTTCTGTATTGTACACTCACTGTATTAAAGTTCCACTTCATTGATGTCTTACATGTTTTGTCTTGATGGCAGAACCTATTTAGAACAGGCAGGTTTGGGGGTTCAGTGGTGCCCCTCTCTCCTTGCCCTGTAACATCTGTGTTTCAGAATTGGCTTCTGGAGCAACCAAAACTTAACTGCTCCCTGTGTGAGTTTCCTGGGGCATCCGTGATGAAGTGCCGAATGTGGGGTGACTGAGAGCTCAGATTTGCTCTCCCCTTCCTCCTCCAGTGGACTCGCGGTTGGTCAGCTCCACGTGCTCGGCGGAAGGCAGCCCTCGGCCGGCGGCCCATCCAGCAAGGAGTCATCGAGTCGTCTCCTAAGTCTTCACCCTGTCTTCCCTCCGTGTGTGTCTGTCTGGGTCTGAATTTCCCCTACTTATAAGGACGCAGGTCATAGCGGATCAAGGTCCATCCCATGACCTCCTTCTCATGTATTTTCTCTGTAAAACCACATTTCCCAACATGGTCACGTTCTGAGTGACTGGGGCGAGGACTGCAACAGGTATTTATGGGGGACACAGTTCGGCCCCTTTTCCTCCTTGGCCCTCAGCCATGCATTTGCATATGCTGCTTCTTTGCCCCAGGGTAGGAATGCGACTCTCTTAATTCCAGTTTTGAGGCTCACACACCTCTGACATCACCTCCTCCCATCCTCAGTTCCCTGGGAAGAGTCTACACTTCCTGCCTGGGGTCGTGGTGCCTCCTGCCAGGTTCAGGATAATACTCCCGGCCCATGGTGGTAATGGGCAAAGGCACTCTGGAAGCGCTGATGCGTGATGTTGGAAGCATGCTAAAACAAAGCCTCATAAACTAATAGGCTCAGGACATTTTAGATAAATTTTGGAATCACTTGGGCTCAGACAAATCATTATTTTTATCTCAACACTATTGGTATTTTCTTTGGAAGATACAAGACTGCTTTTCTGCCTCAGGAAATCTAGTTTAATAAATAAAACTTAGTCTTCTCTGGATTGGGGGCCCCAGCAGCACCCGGGATTACTGCTCTGAGCTGATGCAGCAGGGTGAGTACCTGGCAGCCCAGGGGGCATCTGTGCTACATCCCACATTGTTTTCACCTGTGACTTTCTCTAAATGTCCACTTCAGAGAACAGCAATTCTGCTGTCCTCAAGGTCACGGGACCTGCGGGGCTGGCTCAGGTCAGTGTCACGCAGCACCTAGGTCGCTTCTGATGACTGCAGAGAGCAGGTAGTTCTGGTTTTGGAGTGCAGATGCAACTATTTACAGGACTGAATACAAACCAACCAGCTCACATTTCCCCAGCCTACTTGTGCTTCCTGCAGTCAGGGACGAGGAAGGGCGAGGAATTACAGCATTGAGAAGCCCTGGCCCCGAAGCCACGCAGACTTAGCAGTGGGAAGAAAGGCAGCAGCCAGTGCTTCTGAAGGCGGGTTCACTGAAAGTACAGCTCCCTGCTTCCTCACAGACACCAGGCTGGGAAGCCAGCATGGCAAGGACATGGCTGCCACATCTGAGTAAGGAGCCCGAGGTCCAGCCCTGCGGGGTGGCGCACCCCTGGGGGCGGTCCAGCCCTGCGGGGTGGCGCACCCCTGGGGGCTGGCTCAATGGCCTGCCGCTTTCTCAGCTACTCTGCAAATGCTGCTCCACCTCCATGAAGGACAGGACTGGATTCAAGCACCTGGATTCAAGTGCCGAAGCTTGATTTGAATTCTGGGAGTGATGAACTCAACAGAAAGCCAATTTCAGAAGTCCATGGCTACCAGCAGAGAGAACATGACATCAAAAAGGAATTCTGAAATTGGTAAGGCAGAGGCTTCCACCCCCCAAGAGTGTCTCATCTGGGAGAATATAAATGACATCCAGAAGCACCTTCTCCAAGCCCTTGCTTCTGTCGCCTACTGCTCGGCCTTGGATAAATAATTCACTCTCCGGAAAAGGGAACCAAATTTGATTTATCAGCCATACTCCAGTTATATAAGACAAACTTGCAAAAATCTGCCTATATAAGCCCAGCCATCCCAGGGGTGTTCATCGTTTTATGCATATGGAGAAAAGGGAAACAGATTTAAGTCTTTTAAATCTGTATTATTGAAAAGGGCTTTTCAACTACAGGCATTCAGCCCCCAAAGGGGAGTGAATGAGTCTCAGGCAGACGTGGCCACGTTTCCGTGAGAGCGCTCCTGTCGCCACGCTTTTCTTCTGCTTGCCTTCGTCAAACCCTCCTTTTCCCATTTTAATGTGCTATGTGAACTCCCCGCCACTGTGAGCTAACGCCATCCCCACCCTGGTGTCCCCTCCTCCCATGCCCTCCCGGTGTTCCCAGGCAGGCTCTGCGGTGGATTCAAGATTGCCAGAGAAGCAGCTGGCTCACCCTAGAGACAGGCACCCAGGAACCGCTAAGCCAGGAGAGAATCCCCGCGAGGCTGCAAGTAGGGCCCTTTCAGGTGGGGAGCAGGGCAGTGACCGCGGGGGTGGCAGTCAACAAGTGAGAGCAGGCAAAGGTTGTTTGTTCAGTGCTGGCTATAGCGAGGGCTCAGCCACTGTCACTTGGGTTTTGGCAGAGACTTGGAGGCAGGCACAGGAGCTGAGCGAGAAGTAGGTGTCGGCTGTCCCGGTTGGCCTGGGGAAACGAACTGGGTGAACCAGAGGCTGGCGTGCTGTGCGGCTGGGGAGCAGAGTGGGCTTGCTCTGCAAAGACAGCAGCTGTGGGCACAAGCTGTGGGTCATGAGCCCAGGCCTGGCCAGGTTGGCTGGTAGTGACAGAGAGACGCGGGGGCCACTGCTGGGCTCCGGGGTCAGGTGCTCAGATACCTCTGACTTGCAGGTAGTGGGCTGGCTTTCGGGACTGGTAGCTGCAGCTGGTGGTCAGATCTGCTATTACAGTTGGTGTGACCTTTGTCTGTCCATTTGGTGTCTCAGGTCAGTACCTACCCAGCACCACTTTATACAAGGCCCTGCACTTAAGAAAACATTGGCCCAGCCAAGGGGTTCTTGGATGGATCTCGAAGGACCCAGCATGTGGGGAGGCGGGTGGACAAATTCCAGGTGATCTGGGATCCAGGAGAGGGTCCCAGCTGGCGCCTGGCTTGGAGGAAAGGGGGTCACACCTCAGCCTGACCCACAGCCCGCTTCCCTGTTGGGTGACTCTGCCATATGGGGGGAGGACACAGTTCGGGTGCTACTTTGCTCCCATGGGTGTTCTGCATTTTAAGAAAGTGTTGCAGGACAAGGGGACCTGGCCTCTGGGCAACATAGAGTTTAAACAACTTTCGCCCCCCAAAGCCTTTTCCCTATGTGGCCCCTGATGCTTTTGCCTGCTGAGCGTCTGTTCCCTTTCCATGCTAACCTACTTAGTAACTAGGACCCTCCCTGGCCCGTTGTCTGGAATCAAGGGGCAATCCGGGCATTTCTCTCTCCTGGTCCCGTGGTTGATGCTGAGGTTGTATGGGACCAGAGGCGGCACCAGCAGATCTAAGTTGGCTCATGTGCAGCAGTTGCTGATGAAGGGACTTTAGCTGGGACTCCTGAGCCTGTAGGTAGTCAACACCTAGGAAAAGAGAATCAAGGGGTGGTCAAACTGAGTCACTGGAACCCCTGGGTCCTGTCTTGCCTAAAAGCTCTGTCCCTGCACGTTTTAGTACATCTTAGTGTAAAGCATTTTACACTGATCGCCCGCCATAAGCACCGTGATTGACTCGTGTTCCTTTGAGGACACATTTACCTCAGCAACTCCGGGGTGTGTATCCGGCTCCCTAAGGGCGCGCAGAGATCCCTGTTTCCGAAGGAGAGACAATTTGCTGCCTACCTGGCAGGGGTGCCGTGTAGGGTTTAAACCCCATATGGGAAGAGGAGTGTAACAAGATGATCTTGCGCTTTCCCTCCCTTTCAGTCTAAGGCATTTTCAGTGTCTGTGTGTGAACCTACCTGCCTCGAAGAGGAGCTGGCACTTAGCACCCCTAAGTGATGAAAGCTGACACCTGCTCTGTGTCCCACTGCTCTGAATGCTTCCAGCTACTTCACCCAGCAGCCCTGAGGGGCAGGTTCCCTGCTTGCTGATGTTTAGCAAGTTGCTAAACAGCGTTTGAGCAGGGATGCGTGGATCTGCTCTATGTGAGTCTGAACTCCCCACGGCTGGGTTTCGGGTCCAGCGTGCACTGGGCTTGCTTCCTGTGCAGACGGGCTGCCAGCTGCCTGAACCCTTGGCTTGTCCTTCCATGGCAGGGGCAGGGGGGGAAGGATGTATGTGATATGAGTTGAAATTCTTTTAAAGACTTGGGGGGAGGAGCGTTGCAGACTTTAAGCTAGTAGTAGTAGTCAGAGTAGCACAGTTATTTTAACCCCAGACTATGCCAGCCTATAAAACTAGGTCACAGGGTCAGAAGTGTCTGATGGCCTCTTTGCCTTCCATCTGTCTGTCTGTCCATCTATCTACTTCTTCCTTCTGTCCGTCTGTCCATCTGTCTACCTACTTCATAGCCTTAGGAAGTTAGCATTCTGCAGGCCACTCATGGGGAGCATTGTACTGGGAGCAAAAGTAGCGTGATGACACTAGGCCCGGAGCCTCCTCTAAGCTGTGGGGCCTTCCTCTCAGGACTTTTGGGTTGGAAATGACAATGGAGTGGCTTCAGGCTCACTTTAACTTGGAGGAGTCGGCTTTAGGGGTAGGCTAAAGTGCTCTCTTGGCTTTTGGCGGTTTTACAGCCCACCAGGTAGGGTCGAGCCTGAATGTGCGCTCTGCGGCACTTTTAGAGCACCGGGCTCCAGGTAGAGGAGACATCAGTTATTTCTGCAAGTCCTGCTGTCGGGCAGAGAGTATTTCCTGCTTTCAGGGATGATGCCCTGTGCACTCCTGCGGCGATTATGCTAATGGAATGAAAGGCCTCTCTGATGGATAATGCCAGCCCCGTGGTCAGAGCCAGGGGTCACTTGGCTTTCTGTCTCCTGGATATGAAAGCAGATGGTTCCAGGCTGATGCTGAGGAAAGCAATGTCTCCAGATGGGCATAAGCACAGAACCTGGTGGCACTTGCAGGAAAACCCAGGCTCCTGAGAGCCTTGGGAACAATATGCTTGGGGCAATGACTAGTTCCTGCTTGAATGCCTTCAGGACACATAGTGGGTGCTCAATAAGCAGTGCTGACTTGAATGGGAGAGTGCTGTGATCTGGCTTCTTCAAATGACATTTTAATCATGCAGCCTTGAGACAAAGCAGCGGAAGCTGAGGTCAAGAGGAAGGACCTGGAGCTCTAAAGACTGAGGGCACAGGTGTTGCTGCCCCGGAAGTGGTCGTGGGAAGGGACCCCGAGAATACAGCTCTGGGCCTCCACTTCCTGTCAGTCAAGTGGGACGTAGGTACGCCTCTTTCCTGGGGGCTGGTAGCTGGGGTGAGAGATGTAGGAGCTTAGGAAGCCGCTGACCCCAGCAGGCCTGCAGCTCACACCCGAGTCCGGCTAGAGAAGCCAGTGGCGACGCGGGCGAGTGCTCGGTCAGTTACAGAAGTTGCAGTGTTCTAGCGAGAACTGAACAGTAGCCCCTAGTAAAGCAGCCTTTGTACTGAGCAAGACTCCTGCTCGCTTCCCACACGTGCTGCTGCCTCCTCCCATGGCTGCTCAGAAGTCAGCACACCCCCACCCCTCTGTGCCTCTTTCCCACCCATCTTATTTTCTGTTTTGTCTTCCCAAAGGCTTCAGGCCACACATAAACAGCACCCCTCAGGGTTAAGACCCACCCAACTCCTGACAGAGGTGACATTGGTTGGGGGGTGGGGGTGACTCAGGCACACACAGTCACCCCACTATGCGGGCCAGTGGGTGCAGGTGTTGGTGGCTGTGCATGGGGGTGGGGGCCACGTGGCGCTGGGCTGGAAGCAGGACTCATCGGCCCCGGCTCTCTCTGTGGGGCCCCAGGTGCAGGACTGGCCACAGGAGGCCTCTCCTCTCTGCCACCAGCAGGGCTGGCCGTCCACTGTGGCTCAAGCTCTTCCAGCAGAGATCAAGTTCAAGCACAAGGAAGGGCCCCATTCCACAGGGAGGGAGGCAGTGGTGTGCAGGGTGGGGCAACCTGGGGCGGCCTGGGGGAGGGGCGCATCCAGAGGGGGCGCAGGGCCAAGGGCATGGAGGGGCCATGTGAGGCGCCTGTGTGGGGAGAAGAGAGGCCGGAGGGAAGGGCAGGGTCTGCCCAGTGTCCGGGCCACCAAGTGCAGAGGCCGCCGGGGTCTGTGGAGCAGGCGCTGGCGTTTTTCCAGTTTCACCGAAGTACAATCCGCTCGAGCTGCACATGTGTAAGGTGCACAACGGGCCCTTTTGATGTGTTGACGGGTCATGTGATCGCCGCCATCAGCTGACCCACTCCCTCCCTCACTCACTCGCCAGGGTTCTGTGTTAGTAAGAACACTCACACTTACTCTGAGCAAATTTCAAATCTACAACACATTGTCGTGTACACAGACTTTGCTGGAGGTCAGGGGCGGGACCCCCGAGCTGCGGTGTGGGGCTCTGAGGCCCTGCTCCCCGGGCATGGCTGGGTGGCCTCCAGCCCTCCCCCAGGCGGGCCTGCACTCTGGCCTACACAGGGCCGGTGGATTCTCCCTCAAACACGTCCCAGGCCTGGGAGAGCCTGCAGCCCGCGCTGCATCCTGCAATTACGCCAGCACGTCTCGCTCATAAATTCCCCTCCGTGGAACAGGGCCGTGTTTCTTTGTTTGGATCTAAATCCCGCTGCTCTATTGATTACTATAATTCAGCCCTAATTGGTCTTCTGCAAAGCACATGCACAGCGGCCTCCAGGCAGCACAGCATCCATTATTGATGGGAAGGGGCTGGCCTTGACCCCGCTCCGTGCCTTCACCTCGGGGAGCTTTGCAGAGCTGACCTGCTAAGAAATGTGCCTTCCCTATGAATTCGTCTCTTCAAAATATTTGTTTCCTTGTGGAGAAGAGAGATGCAGACTGCACAACTAGCAAGCGACTCTTTAATTACCTCTCTGCTGGCCCAGGGCTGATCCAGGCAGGCCTCAGGTCAGGGAGGAAGTTCAGGCTTATTGAGAACGGAGAGCCTGAACTTGTGAGTGGCCCAGCTGCTGGGAGCCTGGTGGGACAGACCCAGAATCTGGACCTGGTGCTGACGGGTGTGCTGGAGAATGGTCACATCAGGCCGGTGCTGGGGACCACCACGTTAGGGAAGCAAGGGTCATGTGCTGTGGGCTGAGATAGACCACATCCCAGTCCTGGGCCTGGGCTTGAGCCTTCCACATCCGGATCTTTTTCCCAGGCTGGGTGGACGGAGCTGAGGGTCACGGATCTGTCAGGGCCACAGGCAGTAGCATGAGTGACCCAGGCCCTGGGACGGACTAGGGGCCGCTGAGTCCAGCACCCACTCTGGGGCTCCTTTCTAAAGCCAAATTACTCCTGTTACCCTGGTAAGTAGGGGTGGGACCCCTGGAGCCCAGCATACACGCACTAGCTCCCCAGTCATTGGGCAAACCCTCATGACAGCATACTCTGGCAGGCTCCGGGGATGCAAGTGTAGGTCAGAGGACAAAATCTGCACTCCTGGTGCAGAGGGAAGGACAGACGGATGTTAAGTGAGTCATCAGTGCACAGACAAAGATTCCAGATAACCTAAGGGCTGGAAGCCTAATCTGAATTTGGCAAGACAGGACCCCATTAAACTTACCTCGCATCTTGGGGCATCGTAACAGTGATCGCCACATGTTTCTGTCCTGTGCTGCCTCCCATGCATGGCCCACTGCAGGTCGCTCTGTGGGGAGGCCGGAGCGAGGGACAGGCAGGCCCTACGGAGCGGTCCTTCCCTAACAGGACTCCGCCGGACTGGACTTTTCTTGCAGGCGACCTTTAGGGGCAGGGGCTGTGCTGGACACCTGTGATTGTCTGAAGGGATGCCCAAGACGAGAGGGATGGGGGCCGAGACCCTTGTCTATCCAGCTCTGCAGAATGCCAAGAACAGCTGTCCTCAGGGACCCCTGGGGCGTGAGTGGGTGCATGCCTCCCGAGACAGGCAGCCCCATAAGCTCCCATCTGCTCACAGTCTCCTGCTAGGAGACAGGACGGCCATCTGGGCAGACTTCGACATCTATCCAGCTGGACCCCTGCTGACCTGGGGCAGCTGCTTCTTTGCACTTTTCTCCTCTTCTCTCGATCTCCTCCCCTGCACTCATGACTGCCAGGCCCATGAGGCAGGTCCCCTTTTCAGGGCAGTAAGTATGGGGATGGGGACTCTAATCCACCTTCCTGCAGGCTGAATGTGGGATGGCCTGCCCCTTGCGTGTGCCTGTGTGTTATTTTCTATTTGAAACTGGGTCCCGAGGCACAAGCTATGAGGTGAGACGTGCTCTCACCACTGGAATAGCAGTGGCGATTTCCTGCCTGACCCCACAAGCTGATGGCAGGCAGTGCAAGTGGCAGCGGGTGGTGGGCAGTGGCTTTATGAGGGTCAGGCTCTAGGCGGAGGCCAGCAGTGATGGTGGACAGCAGTGGTTCCTCTACCAGACCATGCCAGGGTGTGCAGTCCCCGCTAGGGCTGCAGGGAGGAGCTCGGGCCTCTGGGCCAGCTCCAGCGCTCTGGCTCCTCCAGCTGCGGGCAGCAGAG
The DNA here is from genome assembly GCF_000260355.1 of Condylura cristata. Taxonomy (NCBI): domain Eukaryota; kingdom Metazoa; phylum Chordata; class Mammalia; order Eulipotyphla; family Talpidae; genus Condylura; species Condylura cristata. The sequence goes on from NW_004567140.1 coordinate 9,120,621, forward strand.
AGGCCACGGGTTTGGGGCCTGGGGCCTGAATGGGCCATCAGGTGGACGCTGTGAGCTGGTTGGTGCATGGTCCAGTGGGCCATAGGGAGGAAACCGGTCCAAGCAGACTTTTAGGTGGGGGGTCCCTGCAAGCGGACATAAACCAGGGCAGGGGCTGGCTTGGGGTAAGAAAGGAGGGCCAGCAGCCAATCTATGAAGGAAGAAGAGGAGCTAAACAGCTTTCTGGAGCTGAAGACCACAACGTCTGCCCCTGACCTGTCTCTGGCATAATTCGAAAGGAGCTCTGGCCGGTGGTTCACAGAGAGCTGCTCCCTGGTGACTGGTGGTGACCGGCACTACTGGCCAGTGCTGGACAGCACTGTTGACAGGTGATTGGCTCTGTGTGGGGTGGGGGGGTCACCTTTTAAAAAAAAAAAAAAGATTTATTTTGCTGATTTATGCATATGCTAGCTGGAGTACAGACCAGAGGTGCAGGGTGTGAGAGGAGTCACCAGAGACAGAGTGGGACAGGCAGATCTGCTGAAGTACACTGCTGACAGGAGCAGCAGGGAGACAGGAGAGGTCTGCTGCACCCTGTGGGTCACTCCCTGGCTGGGGATCAAACTCATGCTGCAAAGCCTGCGACGGTTCATAATGCTGCACTTTCACCCCTGCACCACCAGGGGGCCCCCATGAGGTGAAGTTTTGAGAGCTGTGAGTCACGCAGCAGACTCCACTCCAGCATCAGGGCTGCCCGTCCCCAACCTCTGGCGTTAGCGCCCCGTGAGCACCTCCAGCTACGGTGAGTTAGACTCTGCCCTCTGCTTGCTGGTGTTGCTGGGACAGCACCACCTTGAGTCAGCAGCCTTTGGGATGTCTGGACACTACAATACTATGGGGGGTGAATAGCCAGACAGTCACCTGTGTTTCCCATTTGTTGTTTCTGAGCCTGCGTGGTCTTGCAAGTGTGTGCGCAGGTGAGAACCCACAGACAGTGACTGGGCCGCCGTTGGGCCCCGTCCTTTGAGGCTGCCGCACCCCCAGGCAGTGTTTCACACTGACTGCCCCATGCATCTGTATCATGTCCTGCTGCCATAAAACCTCAAGTCACTTGTGGAAAAGATGAACATCTGCTCCCTTCTAGCTTCATATTTTGGGGGTGGGTAGAGGTTTAGGGGAGATTGGAGGAGAGGGAGACCATCTAAGTCCCAGAGGGAAGCAGTCCTCTGCCCCCACCTTCTCACGAAGCCCCACCACCCTGTTGGCGCTGGGCATGTGCCCCTTCCCCGGCAGGTACAGGCCGCGGGCCATGGCCGCAGCACAGCGCTGGAGTCCCGCCCCTGCTTCATGTCCCGGCCAGCTGGCCGCCAGCTGTGCTTGGGCTCCTCAAGCTCCTGTGGGCTGGCTTCCTCACTGGAAAATCAGGTAATGTGAGTTGTTGTGAGGTGGAGGGGTAGGCAGAGCTGCGGGTGAGTTCCTGGCAAGTGGGGGCTGTGCTGTGTCAGCTGGCACTGACTTGGGTCTGTGTTCTGTGCCCACTGTCCCTGCTCTCGGTCCAGCTGCTCTTGCTTGGACGACTGTGGCATCCCCCGATGGCGCCCTTCCACCTCTCGCTCGGGGCCTCTTCCCCATGTCTTCCTTGATGCTGCTTCCTATGATCTGCCTCCCAGCTCTGGAGAGGCTTGGCTGGCTCCAGCTGTCTGCAGGACGACCCCAGCCCCGTCTCCCCTGGACCTGTCCATCTGTCTCTCCATCTCCAGGGTACTCAGCTGGGCTTGCTCACCTCGCCAGGGGTGACAGGGTGCTGGACGTCTTGGATGGGGTTGGGGGGTATCAGAGAGGGGTGTCTGCCTCGGCATTTGCTGTAGATTGAGTCAGCATCTTGGCTTTTGACTGTTGTAGGGAAAGATTGTGTGGCGAGTAAAAAACACATCCATTTTAGTGTCAATGAGTGAACGAACTGACAAAAATCTATGGATTTTGGAAGCAAAATGACTGTACGACATTTTTGATGTCAGAAAGGGATTTTTATACCTGAGTAATTTGGAAAACTTGGGGCTGACTGCTCCTTCTCCAAATGCCTGTGCTGCCGTGGTCCGTGAATCTTCCTGCTACGGCCTGTGTTTCTTCCTGCCGTGGCCTGTGAGTCTTTCTGCCATGACCTATGTGTCTTTCTGCTGTGGCCTGCGTGTCTTCCTGCTGAGGCCTGCATGCCTTCCTGCCATGGCCTATGTGTCTTCCTGCTGAGGCCTGCATGCCTTCCTGCCATGGCCTATGTGTCTTCCTGCTGAGGCCTGCATGCCTTCCTGCCATGGCCTATGTGTCTTCCTGCTGTGGCCCGTGAGTCTTCCTGCCATGGCCTGCGTGTCTTCCTACTGTGACCTGCATGTCTTCCTGCCATGGCCTGTGTGTCTTCCTGCCGTGGTCTATGTGTCTTCCTGCTGTGGCCTGTGTGTTTTCCTGCTGTGCCTCAGAGCAGCAGCACTTCGGGAATGTCAGGCTGAGCTGGATGTCACCCCCTCCAGGAAACCTGTCCTAGGTCATCGTTCAAGCCTGCCAGCAACGCTACACCTGTTGAGTGATAACTCTCGCCATGTTTAAATGCCATTTGAAGCCAGTTTATCTCAGTTTAAAACTGACCTCTACTGCTCACCATTGTGAGTCATCGAACTGGGTCTGTTTCCTCATCTTTACAGGGGCAGCAGGACTTTGCAGGGTGTCTCAGAGGACTTGTGTGTGAGTATATCTGAGGGGCTAGAGCTGGCTTGGCGTGTTTGAGTTCATTAGGCACCGTGTGCCATGTTAATTAAGGTCTGGCTCACTTTCCAGAACACTGGTGCATAAGTGGTGGAGTCTCCTTGGCAGCTGGCCTCTGCCTCCCTGGGCGGCAGGGTGGGTGGAGAGAGTTTGGCTAGAAACTCAGACAAGAGCCCAGACTGGAAACCCCTCACTCTAGGCAAGGAGCCACCAGCCTTAACCTGGGCCCGGAGCTGGGCAGCCCAGGAGCACAGAGACCCTGGAGCCTGGAGGAGCTGCCGGGCGCGGTGCGGACTATGAAGCTGAGCAAGATGCCATGCCCTGGTGCCTGGCACTCCATCAGCAATGTGTCTGGTATGGTATTTTAGAACCCCCAGAAGGGCTCTCCCTGGTGGTGCAACAGGTTAAAGCACAGCACTATGAAGCTACGCAGCCACTGCAGCACAAGTTCGATCCCTGGCCAGGGGTGACATGGCGCAGCAGACCTCTCCCGTCTCACCCGCTGCTCCCCTCAGCAGTGAATTTCAGTACATCTGCCTGTTCTGCTCCCCACTCTGCTTCTGGTGAAGCCTCTCACCCTCCGCACCTCTGGCCTGTACCCCAGTTCTGTATGTATAACTAAATAAATCTTTAAAAGAAATGAAAAGAACCCCCCGAATTGTGGGGGGAACCCTATGCAACTGCCCTCGCCCCACTAACTGACTTTTCCCAAGGGGTGCCCCTGCCTCTGGGAGGGACCCACTTCCAGGGTCTCAGGGTCCCTGCTCCTATGGAGGAGGCCTAATCACCTGTGCTTGGGCCTCAGCCAAGGAGGGGTACTGCTGAGCACCCTTCCAGCTCTTCCCCACGACAGGGGCCTAGACACAACTGCTCTGCGCTCCACAGGAGAGAGGGAGGATGGAGCAGGTGGGCTTGGGGAGAGCGGTAGAGCTGGGAGTCAGGTGGGCAAGGACTGCCCCTGGTCATGGGCCCAGGAAGGGGGAGAGGCCGCTCAGCCCTCACCTGTCTGATCACAGCTGCCTGGGGTGGTGCTGGGGTCTGGCCTCAGCCGTCTCCTGATTCAAGCAGTTGCCATTCATCTGCCCTGCAGAAGGGGCGGGTCCCCAGTGTGGGTCCTGAATGACTCCCTTAAATGGGGGAGCTGGCAAAGCAGAAGGGTGTGGTGAGAATGACCTGAGTGGGGGAGACGGGCCCCAGAGGGCCCTGAATTCCAGCATGGGCTAGAGGGAGTCGGGTAGAGCTGGGCTATGTGCTGCTGACGGTTCTTCATTGACCCCTGGAATTCAAAGTGGAAAAATCCTGTGTGGGACCATCCCCCTACCTTGGGCCGCAGCCTCCCTGACCTGCTCCTTCAGTGCCAGTAATGGCTCCTTCCCACTCACCAGGATGACCCTGAACGCACACACACCTGTCCACCCCCAAGAGCAGTGAGGAGCTGGGCTGTCCCTGAGCAGACTCCTGTCCCCCCGGGGTCCTGGGAGGCCACAGGGACCCATGTCACGTCCAGGTGTCTGCTGCTCCGGACAGCTGGGCCTGTCTCACCTGGGCCACAGCAGGCCATGGACCTCTGCTGTGTCCTCAGAGCTTGGACTGCTCCCAACCCTGACGGTCCCCTGGTAGGGCCCCCCCTGAAGTCTCCCCTAAGTAGGGTGATGAGCACCCAGCAAGCTTCCTCCCTAAATGGGACATTTCCGTGTGGGGCTGTCTGAGGGCGCTTCTCGTAATGTTGAGTTCAGAGAGTGTGGTGAGGGTGATCTGAAAGGGAAGATGGCCCCAGAGGCCCCTTCACTCAAGGCCTGCACCCCACGGCACCCAGAGCAATCTGACGCTTGGGTCTGTCCTGGATACCTCAGAGATCCTGCGCCTCCCGCTGGCTGAGGCCATGAGGACCACTCCTAGCCCCGCCTCCAGCTAGATTAATGGGCTCTGAGGTGTCCTGAGAGTGACCCTGGGTATTGGCTGACAGGAGGTGAGGAGTCATTCAAGGATTTTGTTTGTCTGTTTCAATTCCTAGAACATCTTTTATTTTATGGCTGATATGAAAGTTATAATAAAATATGTTGGGCAGTTCAAAATGAAAGTACAAAATAAGAAACTAATAGTGACTGAGTCTACAATTGACCAGAATTTGAGAGCACTTATTTCCAGAATTAGGCATTTGTCAATGAACAGAGAAGGATGCAGTCTTGTTCTCGCTGCAAAGTGCCCCTCTCAGCTCACTGGGGAGCAGGCATACCTGGAACTGGGGTGCCTGCTGCTCCCTTTCCTCTTGCGCATGCTCCAGAAGTCACTGGGGATTTCAACAATTTTCAGAATGGAATAGTTGCCTTGGGTCTGGATTGGGTACAGTTTGAGGCCACTTCACATAAACCAACACGAGGGGGGCTTCTTGTGTACCCCTGGCCCCTCTGACCCTTGCCACTAGTCACTTGCACCCCAGCTTACCCTCCAGGATAATGGAGGTTGGGGGTGACTGAGTTCTCTGTTAGTCTCTTCCAGGCAAATTCATTTTTGCCGTTGTTAAAGGACACGGAGGGGGCACCCCAAAAGCCTAACCTGCCACTCTAAATTGGCCTGCCATCCACCATGTCAAGGCAAAATACAAGATCTTTAGTGGAAAGAAACTTTAATACAATGAGTGTGCTATACAAAAAAGGGAAGAGTAGAATTTCCAAATCAAGCCCTGAAGTTACCCTTCCCCTCGTGGGTAAATGTCCAGCCAAATAGGGTTGGCCCAAAGCAAGGCCTGAAAGACTTGTGTCTAAAGCACCTTCTGGTGGGGACCCATAGAAAAGGGTCAGAAATGGACAGAGAAGTCTGGGAGGAAAAGAGCAAAAATCAAAACCAGGATAAACGCTGCCATTGCCACCTCCCAACGGGTCTGTCACCCACGTCTGTTTCCACAGGTCCAGGACCAAGAAGCTTCCTCATGTGGCTCTGCCCAGTGGGCCTCCCTCAGTCCTCCTTCTGGCCTCCATCCTACTTCCTTCATCCCCAGTCTCCTCTCCAGCTTCTCCTCCCTGCTCAGCTCCACCCTCCCTTGGTGGGAGCAGGGAACCTGGAAGCTCCCCTTTCCTGGGGACCCCCCCATTACAGCATTAGTCAGCTTCCTGCTGCTGTTGGGCCAGCAGGTCTCCAGCTCTTTCTGCCATGAGGACTCCCCCACACCCCCTGGCCTCCAGCCTGGATACAGCCTTCCCCCATTTTTATATACCAGCAGGGAAGTGGGAGTCAGCGAGGGTTGGATGTACAGGCTCACATCTCTGTCTTACAAAGAAGTTTTATGATTTTTCTCTAAAAAGAAAAATCAATATATCATTAATGGTACCTTTAGCGAAGATGAAACGAATGAACAAAGGCTGCTTTTACCACACAACGAAGGTCATACTTTATAGACCCGACCGCGCGTTGAAAGCGCCCAGGACCTTCGGGAGAGTCTGGCAGCCACTTCGCTGGCTGCCGTCCTGTGAGGGAGGCTGGGGCTCGGTCTCCTCACTGGCGGGTCAGGGCTCAGCCCTCAGGCCTCTCTGGGCGGGCAGCCCTGGAAGCCAGCGGCCCATCTTCGTGTCGGGAGACCAACCTCCTGTGAAGGGTGCGGGGCTCATGGAGGGACTCTGGCTGACGGGGCTCCTCGGCCTGTGTCCTGGGCAAGGATGAAGGTTTGGAAAAATCACCGAGTTCTTGAGCGATGATAAAGTTCAGATGTATCAGTTGTCTTGGAGGTGTTTGTTCGTTACTTTTTTAAGATTTAGTTATGCATAAAAGAGCTGGGGGTGTAGGCTAGAGGTGTGGGGGTGAGAGGCTTCACCAGAGACAGAGTGGGGAGCAGAACAGGAAGGTGCACTGAAATCCACTGCTGAGGGGAGCAGCGGGGAGACAGGAGAGATCTGCTGTGCTCTGTGGGTCACTCCCTGGCTGGGGATGGAACTCGTGCTGCAGGGGCTGATGGCACCTTGGTAGCGCTGAGACTTTAGCCCCTGTGCCATCAGGGAGGCCCAAGCTGTTATTCCTTCTAAGAGATTTTTCAGTTTCAAGCAGCAAAGGGATGAGGATATTCGACCTACCACATTGGTAACCTCTTTATAGTGGCCAAGCAAACGCCTACATGGTCCATTTGCTCCCACAGCTTAGGAGAGGCAGGGAGGCCCGGCCGACCTCACCGCATAGACAAGGGAGCTGACGTGGAAACTGAGGGAGGTGACTTGCCTGAGTCAACCACTGGTTTAGAGTTCAAACCCAGGTCCCTGACTCTTCAGGCAGTGAATTCTGTACCAATATCAGGAATTGTTTCTGGTTATTGGCAATTATAAGGATTTCATGAATGAGATTTAATCTCTGAAATCTATCTGATAACGAGTAATCACAGAGGCTAAATTCTAATATACCACAGTTCTTCATACATTGTTGACCTAACACAACAAGCAATGAGATAGATAAAAACTAAAATGTGTCACAGCCTTAAGTGCATTTTAAGGGACAGGAAGTGACAGTTGATCCCTGAAAGCGTCTACGCTGATTACCTGCCCAACAGCAGGCTGGACCTGCCTGCTCCTCGCAGGGAAACACCATTCCCGTCATGGTTCTATTGCTGACTGGTTTCAGCGGTTTGAAATTCAAAACGTGAAAAGAGACAAATGCAATAAAAACCTCCCATTTTTGAGTCACTTGGCACCCGTTTCTGTAAGTGACCAGCGCCACCTGTTTTCAAATGTCCTTCCAGAGAAAACAAGTACATGCAGACAGGTACTCACCACCCCGCCCCCACCCCTGCGTGTGACAGTGTCGCGCTGGCGTGCGAGAGGCTCTTGCACTGCTCTTGAGGGAACACAGGCGCCTCGCTCCTGCTGTGGTGCCCGTGTGCCCCGTGGCTGGTGCCTATGGCATTTCTAGCCAGGCCGCTGCCTTAGTGCTGTTTCGGTGGCTGTCCCTGGGCATCTGTTGCCGCGCCACAGTTCCCCAGAGGGGGCTTCCTGGTCAGCACAGTCATCACTTCGATAGATTAAGATAAACTCCCCTCTGCAGAGGTTGTAGCGGCCTGTTCCAGGGCAGCAGTTAGTTTCTATCACCCTTGGCTCAGCTTACTGCAGCACCTACTGCTGCCACTCCCACATCGCCCCAAGGGTACCTGACGTTTCTCAGCCCCTGAGGAGCCCAGGAAGGGCCCGGAGAGTGTGTGTGGCCTTCACGCTTCCAGCTCCAGTGGGCACTTTGAATTCTCTGACTCTTAGCAGCACCTGGCACTGCCCACCTGCTTCCTGCTTAATTTTCCTCCTGTGTTTCTGAACGATAATTTTTGTTTCCTTTGCCTCCAGTTTTCCTCTTCCTGGCTGTGAAGTCAGCTTCTATTCTTTTTTCTTTTTCTTTCTTTCTTTTTTATTTAAGATTTATTTATTTAAGCATACAGAACTGGGGTACAGGCCAGAGGTGCAGGTGAGAGGCTTCACCAGAGACACAGTGGGGAGCAGGGCAGGCCGGCTGATGATGTACACTGCTGAGGGGAGCAGTGGGCAGGTTAGGAGAGGTCTGCTGCGCCCTGTGGGTCACCTCCGGGGTAGGCGGGCATCGAACTCATGCTGAAGTGGCTTTAGCTTCTTATGCTGTGCTTTAACCCTCTGCACCACCAGAGAGGGCCCAGCTTCTATTCTTACCTGGGAAGTTAAAAAAGTCTACATGCTCAGCTGGAATTCCATCATGAGGTCCCAGTCACTGCAGGTGGCACACCATCGTTCCCTCCGTTTCCCATGCGACCCTGTGGGCGACCAGGGGAGGCACCGCGAAATGGACGCCATGGGTGGACTCACTTCTGTTCTCTTGTCACTGTCATTGGTCATCTCAAGAAAATCGCACACACGCTCAGAGCGTTAGTTAGCCCTCTCGCACGGATGCTGACTGCGCTCTGTCCACCCAGACCTCCCTGTGCGCTCCTTGCCCAGTAGGCAGGCGAGTCAGCACCTTGCTCACAGGCACCCCCAGTTCACCGTCACCATGCCAAGCCCCGGCCTTGCCTGGAAGCCTGGCGCTTTTCCGTGGTTTGCAGTTGCTGAACGGCACCGGCCTCCGTCCGACTGCACAGACCACACAGTAGCACCTCCTGGATGCTTCCTTTTCCCTCCAGAGATTCTTTGGGGGCCCAGCGACGCCTGGCTCTTCCTCCGGTCTCTAGCCCCTACAGTAGCTGGAGAAATAACTCCTGAAGCGCGTCTGTGTTTGGCATTACTCCTCAGCCACAGGCGACAGAGGTTCCCAGGACACACATCTGTTAGGCAGGTCCTCAAGGCCTTCCTGGGGGTGTTCTCCTCGCCAGCCCCCTCACCCACCAGGTTCCCTGGCAGTCTTTTCCCCATCACCCAGAAGGCTCGCAGGGCCTTGTATCTGTTGTATTTTCTCCCTAACATTGACCTTGCATTTTTAATTCCAGCTCTCAGGAAGCTTTTCCCTCTCCTCTTAGCCTATTTGACTCATAGTTTTATATATCTTGTAGGTGTCAGCTTGAGGGTTCTCTCCTAGAAGTGTGTGTGTATGTGAGAACCCCAAGGAACTGTGGGTTCTTTCCTCTGTGACAATTGTGCATTTACAATTTTGCATTTGCTGCATGCCTGTCTGTGTTTGGACCCTGAGGCCTGTGAAAACAGAGGGAGCAGTTTTTTCTTTGCTATTGTATTCCCAGGGCCTTGTGCAATGCCTGGAAACTTTAGTAGGTGCTAATGCATGTTTAAAAAAATCAATGAACTGCAGGGATGATTGCTTCTCATTTTATAATTGGGGAGATCAGAGGCATGGAGAGTCAAGGGACTTGCTAACTTTCCCTCGGTGTGTTCAGGAGGCCCCGCCAGCCTGCGGGAGGCAGATTCCACAGCAGCCTGGTGCATTTGGCCATGCAGGGGCTTCTCCTTCCTACCGTCGCCTGCTTGAGTCCGTTTGCAGCTCCTTCAGAATGAGAGTTATCAATGAAAATCATTCCCATTTAATAACTTCTAACAGCACTACATAAATACTTGAAAAAAATATGGAGAAGTGTTTACAGTAGCCGCATCTCATAAGGGAGATTTACAGGACTATTAAAAATTATTGGGCGCCTGCCCCGACGGCGCGGCTTTCACTCGGCTTCCACATGGCTTCGGTCCAGGCACTGTAGCCATTTATTTTTGTGTTTTCAAAATACCGTATTTCTTCAACCATTAAATTTTATCTGAGTGGCATTGTTTTTTTTTTTTTTAAAGATAATGTTTATATTCTTTTTTTTTTTTTTTAAAGATCTATTTATGCATACAGAACTGGGGTATAGGCCAGAGGTGCAGGGGCAGCGAGAGGCTTCACCAGAGACAGAGTGGGGAGCAGAACAGGCAGATCGAGGAAGTACACAGCTGAGGGGAGCAGCGGGCGGGTCAGGAGAGGTCTGCCGCGCCCTGTGGTCACCTCCGGGGCAGGCGGGAATCAAACTCATGCGGAAGCGGCTTTAGATTCTCAGTGCTGTGCTCTAACCCGCTGCGCCACCAGAGAGGGCCGAGTGGCATTGTTTTAAAGCCCCAGTTTCTCCAACTCTTCTGATCTTGTAATTCAGCTTCAAACTATGTGGCTTTGGGAACCCTTGGGAGACGCTGGGAGCCGGCTTGGCTGTGAGGACTCCGCTGAGTCAATAAAGCACGTGGCTTCTGAGGCTTGCAAGGGCGCATGCGCCACATTTGCCTGTTTTAGGAGCTCAGGTTCACCACTGACAGGGAAGAATATTCTAGCTGTGGACTCACGAGCGAGGAAGGAGCAGCCGGGAGCCAAGCTCTCCACAGCTTTGGAGCCTGGTTCTGGCCACGGAGGGGGTGTGCACGGATCTTTATTTCCTCCTCGCATCCAAGGGCGTTGCCGGCATCTGCAGATGATGCACTTGAGTCTGCTGTGCATGAGGCAGAGCACACCCCAGCGTCTGGAGTCTTGAGGGGCTCTTTTCTGCTTGAGGACCTACCTGCTAACAGCCGCTGGCGCTCTCCGGGCACAACAGGGCATCATTGTACGGTGACGTGATAGTGTTTCTGGTCCTGACCTCACCTCAGAGCCGAGGTTCCTTGAGTTGTGCCAAAAGGAAGCTGTCTGGCGTGGGTGGTGTCAGCGAGGAGGTCTGGAGACTTTTCCATGTCACTAGTATTTAGCATCAGTGTGGTTGGCTCTAAGAAGCCCTGGTTTCCCTGTCTCCATTCATGACCTTTCTTTTCCCTGCTGCAATGTTTCATCCAACAACCCCCCCAACACATCAGCAGGACCCCACTTCCCCAGCGTTGTAGCCACCTCCCCAGACCCCGGCCCCATTCCTGGCTCTGCAGGTCAGATGCTTCCTGGACTCCTGGTCTCTGAGCACATGGCCTCTTGAGCACAGCTTTACTGTTGGAAAGTGAAGGCTATTGACCAAGGTGACACAGGACTGGCACCACGAATCAGGGCTGCCATAGACACACGGGCCCAAATGAGCCATGTGTCTGTCACCTTGTAGTCATGTGGGCTCTGGGTGGCCAATTTTTCAGATTTTCCAAATGAAGCCAGAAATGTGGTTTTTGTGTGGATTTCTGATTGTGTGTATGTGTGTTGCTTCAATGTACAAATACGGAGGCCCAAATAAGCACAAACCAGTGAGCAATGTGATGTGACTTCACTTTTCCAGCCTCACCCAGGTTCCTCCAATGTTCCTGGGTGTCCTTTTTCCCAAGAGGCTCATCAAGCCTTAAGGTGAGCTATAAAGCAGACCCTGGAAAGGCTGCAAGGTGCAGGTAGCCCCAGGTGGGGGATGGGACAGTCAGCAAAGGACTGTGGGAGCCACACCCATCTCCCGGCACTGGTTGTCTTTCCTGCTCCTGGCTCTGATGCTGATTTTGTTCCTGAGGGGCTTTCCTGCTGTGGGAAAAGCTGGACAGGGGAGGAGTTTTGGGGAACCCTATCCTCTGTGCACCAGGAGAGCCGTTGGACATGGGCCGGAGTCCCTGCCGGGCTCCATTTCTGCTTCCCTACAAGGCTACAGCCTTGGGTATTGAGCCTGGTGGGGACTCTGGAAGCAGCAGTCAGCTTCCTGTGGTTCCCACCCTCAGCCCTGGGGGCACGTGTGTGCTTTGGGCCAGGGCTGTAGCTGCCCAGCCCCAATAACTCAATAGACCCCGGGGTGGAGGGGGCAGGGCCCCCAATCACGACTCAACACAGCCTTGCCAAGCCCAAACCCTCAATGATAAATTGAGATGGGGAAGGTGGTTTATTTAGAGTAATCCTAGTTAAACCAGATACATTTTCTACATATCCCACTGGTCACATTTACAGAGGAAGAGGGGTGTGACTGGAATTTGCTGAGGAAAGATTAGCCCCAGAGAAACCCGAGCAGAGAGATGCGAAGAAACCCATCTGGAGGCACTAAGATACTGTTTTGGGGACCCCTCGACTTTCACCTCCCGAAATCAACCCCCTTGGTGGCCACTTAGTAAAGCCTGCAGATCACCAAGGAGCCTGTAGGGAGCCCAAGCTCACTCTCACCTACAGAGGTACCCACAAAATGCTGGGCAGGGCCACAGTGATAGAAAAGTCTGGAAATGCTTCCCTAAAGGAGACCAGAGCTCTGACCTTTCCTTGAGAGCTAAGATCCCATCTGTGCTTGCCAACTCGGGGCTAGCTGTTCTCCCTGCTGTGGGGGCTTGAAGCAGAGGAGAACTGGGTGGGGATCACAGGCAGGGCTGCACGGGCCTGCTTTCCTGCTGTCAGCTCCACACCTGCGCCCTCTCTCCGGAGGGCGGATTGGGCACCCGCCGTGGCTCCTGGCCCCGCCATCTGCTCTAGACCCTGAGCACGTGCACAAACACTTGCACATATGCAGCTACAGAAATGCATGTCTACACGCACACTGCAGCGCACACGCGTCTGCGCACATGTGTGTTCACCGTGCGTGGGGGTGCATGTGTCCACATGGGTGCATGGGTCCCTGTGCACACGTGTATGTGTGTGTGCGGTGACGTGTGTGAGTGTGCACATGCACATGTGGGGTACTGGTTTCCCCACTTGCCGAACTGGGGATTGCTGGGAGCGCCGTGGCCCAGACGCTCCATCCTCACGCAGACGGCTTCCGGCTCTCAGGCCCCTCCCCCTGGGCCTCATTTGATGATTCCCTGCTCTCCCTAGTCCAACTTGAAAGTTTCATTTGTGTTTTGCTCGTGTCTATCTTCTCCATGGCAGCAGGGTCCTCGTGAACTTGACAATGTGTAAAAACCCCAGGCTCTGGCCCAGCACCTGACAGTGGACCCTTGACAGATAGAGTTGAAGGTGCATGAGACTGGCCAGAGCAGGAGTGCGGGGTCCTGTGGCGATGGCTGAGTCAGGCAGAAGAGCCTCCCCAGGCAGGGGGACTTCGGCTCTGGCACTTCCTGAGGCTGTACACGCTCTACCCAGCAGGGCCTCCGCCTTCTGTTTCAGAGTCTGTGCAAACGCAGCATCCTCCACGCTGCCTTCCCTGACTCCTTTGTAGACCCCTAGACGCTTCCTCTATGTAGAGACCTCTTTCTTCTGCCACCTGCTCTCCCCAAAGGTGTTTCTTGCGCAGTGTGAAATGATGTGTGTTTCATGCCCTCCACCCCTCTGACTTAGTGCAGTCACTCTGACACAGGACCGGGTGCTCAGGATGGGCTTGGGGAGACGACCACGGGAGGGGGCTCTGGGGCTTGGGATCACTCATCCCCCCATTTGGGGATGATGCATGCGGGTGCCCCAGTTCAATGCTGCTCCCACGTGTCTTCATAAGGGAGCAGGGCACAAAGGGCAGAGCGACAGCTTTGAATCTGGCAAACTTTAGAATTGTCCCATTTCATCTGCTGGGATTTGCCCGGAGCCCTGGCCTGGCTTCTAGGTGCTGCAGGCATGTCTGCTCGCCCCGGCTCTTCTTCGAGGCTCTTATCTTCATGGAAACATGAAGTCCTACACCCTTTCTTTTGTAGTTGAACCTCACATCTGCTTTTTCTCTAAAGTAAAACCCAGCTGAAGAAGGCCAATGGCCTCAGGTTTACGGCCACACCTGGCAGCGAAGGGCCACAGCCTGAGTGCTGGCTTCCTCTCCAGGCCTTATAGTGTGCTGTTTGGCGGTGGCATCTTTGGAAGATGATTAGGTCATATGGGTGGAGGCCTCGTGAAAGGGGTTAGTGCCCTCATGAGAGACCTCACAGAGCTCCCTCACCCCTTTTCCAAGGCACAACAAAAAGTGCCCTCTTGCATAAGTCAGGCACCCTCTCCAGAGAACAAAGTTTTGCCTGAGCAGACTGAGACAGCAGCCTGCAGTTACTCTTCTCTGGGAGGACTGTCTGGAAAATGCTTCATGGCAAAGCCCCTGAGTACATCCTCAGTGGCAGTGGCTGTGGGGGTTCACAGAGAAGCCTGGTGGGGGTGTTGGTTCTGTATGGAGAGGGCACCGCTGGCTCTTGGTGGGTGCTACTGGAGAGGGAAAGATGCCGTAGACAGGGGAAGACAGGCACATGGACTTAGAACACGTTCTGCCACTCCGTTCTAGGGTGCCCTGTTTGGTGAATGTTTGGGAAGGACTGAATGAAGTTTCACTTTATCATGGAGCTTGGTGAGACGTCTGTGTGAGAACTACCCTTCTCTCACCAAGCTGAGGGTGGGGCCTGGTGTGAGAGAGTGACTGGCAAGTCATCTTCTGAGATCGAACCCATGATTAGAACAAGGATGTGCGTGCTCAAGCATAAGACAGTGCAGCTATGTCTGCACGAGGAGCTGTCAGGGACGGCAAGGGTCAGAGATGGTACCCAACTTGCAAGCTAGCAAGTTGCCAACCACAGCTTCACAGATATTAGCGGAAGACCTAATATTCCCAGTTAAAGACAAGGAACTCTATTACTCACAACACTATCTCCGGCCCAATAGCAACCTTTTCTTGCTCCATTCGCCTGAGCGTCAGCCCACAGGGAGATGTGGAAGAGCTGGGTGATACCTGTACACGAGTGGGTATGTTCTGGAAGAGCAACCATGAGCTCGAGAACCTACATCATCTATGATGATCAGAGAGCAGCCTACTCCTTCTCCCAGGGGAAGGTATTCTCTCAGACTTCCAACTGTGCTCACTAGAAGTCACTCTTTGAAGTGGTTCAGAACAAAGGCTATCCCCACCCCATGATGAAACCTCTTAAGTCCCCAGCAAGGACTTGTGCACACTGTCTTTGCAACAGCAAATGCAACTCATGTATTTTAGATACTTAAGGACAACCGAAGAGCAGACAAGGACAATGAAAGCAGAGGGCAACCCAGACTGGGGACTTAGGGGCATTCTTTCCCTTCTCTTACCAGCACTGGAGAAAAGTCGTGAGCAGGCAGGAAGAAACTCAGGCCTGGATGGAGGAGGGCAAAGGAACGTGCTACAGGAGAAAGGCGGGGAATCCCCACAGAGAAGTTGAGGAAAGATGGCTTTGGGGTGGGGTGAGGGGCTGGGACAGGTAGAAAGACAGGGGAAAGTGCTTGACTTTTCACTTAATTATTTGAGTTTAATTGCTGCAATCAAACTCTAACTTGGGGCTTGGGTGACTGAATCATCTCAGTCGCCACGTGGGCAGGGAGGGCGCTCTTGCCACCCCACCAACGACAGACACTTTCAGTGTGGGCAGGTGGACACTGAGTCTCCCAGGGAGAGAGCGCTGAGATCCTCTTAGCATCATGCCTTCCTGCAGAAGGAGAGAGAAAGCGACTGTGGACAGGATGCCTGCCCATTGCACGGGAATTGACGGTGGCTTGTGACTGTTGTATGTGCGACCATCCTGAGGAAAACGCCTCTGGCTCGGAGGTAAGAGGAGTTCCCAGCAAAGTATGAGTAGATTTGAGTGTTTACAGAAGTTATTTCTCCATGTGACGGTTCTGAGGCAGCTTTCAGAATTAAGTCCAGAACGAAGCCTGCCAGGAAGGAAGAGGAAAACTGGGAGGTACGAGCCCCAAACCCCAGACTTGGCAGCCTGTGGGATCCATAGCTCCCTTAGACAGCCTTTCCTGGGCCTACCTCTCTGGCCCAGACTGATTCCTTATGAGCTCTGTTCTTGGTGGTTGGCACATTCTCCCCTGAGAGAGGAGGGGTAGTACTTGCCCAGGCCCTTTGGCTCCAGTTCAGAAAGATGAGCGCACACCCAAGTGCTTGGGTGAGGCAAGGGCGCTCCCTGCCGCGCTCCGCCTGGAGCTGGGTGA
The DNA here is from genome assembly GCF_000260355.1 of Condylura cristata. Taxonomy (NCBI): domain Eukaryota; kingdom Metazoa; phylum Chordata; class Mammalia; order Eulipotyphla; family Talpidae; genus Condylura; species Condylura cristata. The sequence continues at coordinate 9,136,548 of NW_004567140.1, forward strand.
GGCCCCCTCCGTGCGAGTCAGCATGCAGCCCCATTCTGTCGCAAGCAGTGTAGCGTGCCCAACAGTTACATGTTGTGTCAAACTGTTTTACAGTGATCTTTAATAACAAATGCCAGGGCATTTCAAGTGGTGCCAAATGGGCTCTGGAGTGGAAACGGGGCGGCAGCTCTGAGCAAGGCAGTTTGCCACTTCCTGCTACAGGGCATCGAGGTGGTGAATGGATGGACACCCTTCATTGCCTTGCCTGGGGGTCAACTGTTTTTAGTGAGAAATAAGTTCCTCAGATTTGGCTCCTCAGAGCTAGATTTGCATTTGGTTGCCATGAGGCAGCAACACAGAGAGAGCCACAGAGGGAGCTGGGACAGGGCTGCAGATGGGCGCGCTCGGGCGTCTTGGCGGTGCTCTGGGCCAGGGTGGGGTGGGGCAATCCAGAGGCAGGGTGCACTGACCCTGAGGGCGGAGAGGCCCTGCATTTAAGCCCTGCATTTGTGTACACAGACTCTCGAATTTAGTATCACAGTGTCTGAGGTGGATGAACCTTCAGGGTTATCATCTCTTGTGCATCATCTCTCTGTTAGGGATGGAGAAACCAAGGACCAGCCAGACAAGTCAACAAAAATACTTGAGCTCACCGTTGAGACTATCCCCACTGAATGCAGGGGGAGTGAGATTTGCTCCAAATCAGCTGGTGCCTGAGGGGCCGAGCTAGAGCTCAACCACCCAATGTGGCGAGAAGAACGTCTCACAGGACTCATGTAAACACAGCTGGGCAAGTGCCCTAGGCTGGGCACTGCTGGGGGCACTGGGAGCACATGCCTTTTCCTCACAATTTCTGCAGGCTGTGCAGTCATCGGTGTTGTGTGTAAGGCTGTCCCCACAGCGCCCTTCCTGGAGGAGTCTTGGGCTGAGGTGGTCATGGGCAGGATACTCCCAGCCAGCCGTCATGTCGGGAAATTGGGGAGCAACCCTCCCCACATTGTGGTGTTTGGGTGGGCAAGGTGCACTTTGCCCTGTTTCTCAACAGAAGTGCTGTCCTCATCAAGCATGAGGGGTATTTAGAAAGATATTTAATTTTACAATACAGGAAAGCAAACACTATTTACTTATCGGTGCAATTAGAGCAGGAGACAAAACACATCTCAGATGTGTTTGCGCCTTTTATTGCTGTAGATATTGTCTTTCAAAACACCTTCAAATGAAGCCATGCAATAACAGTCACTAGCCCCAGTTACTGCAGGGATGGATTTCCTGGGGAAGCACCAAGGAGCTGCAGCTGGACCACATGCACTTTATTCATTAGACTGTAATAAGAATTTTACATTTTCCATAAAGGTGCCATTTCAGAGCCCACCAACAAATGAACTAAGCTTCCAACAGGTGTGAAAGTCTTCATCAGTATATGCATGAGGGAGCAGAATTGCACCTCAAATAGCTAAGGTAAAACTCCAAGCAAAACAGGTGCTAAATTACTACAGAACTTGCGCAATGTCATCTGGGTCCAAAGACGGACACATCTTGGGACAGACATCTGGGGGGCTGGATCTTGCTTTGGGCAGGTCTGGGGCAAAGGTGACTGAGGACCACAGGGAAGTAGGTAAGGAGATTGTTTTTCCAGGAATGGAAGCTCTGAGCATGGCCTTGCCCTCTCGTCTGCATCATCTGGTTGAACCAAAGATGTCAGTGTATTTCTGCAAAGGTTCAGGATAGTTTGAATGAGACTTTTGTTGATTTCTCCTGGCAAAACTATCCCAGTTGCCCTTCGGTAAATTACCTGTGCTCCACTGAATTAGCGGCCTCTGGGAGTGTCAATCAAAGCACCTGCCACTCTCACTCCATTAGATAAAGGACAGGCATGGGACAAAAGTTAGCCTGACGGATTGCTCTCTTGGGACACGAGGCCAGGATGGCTGGAATGGTTAGGGTTGACAGTTGCCTATTAGCTCTTGTGTCACTTGTCTGAATGTCCTTTGATGCAGTGAGCTCTCTAAGATCTTCCATGAAAACTCTCCTCTATGTAAGTTAACCAGAGTTGATTTCTCTTACATGGAATTAAAGAACCTTGACTGATATAAAAATAACAACAGCAACAACAACAGAGGCAGATGCTGTTTATGGAGCACTAAGAGCTTTGCAGATGTTACTTCCTTTAATGCTCACTATGACTCTCCAAAATATGGATTATTATCCCTCATATACCACAGGGTAGCAAAAATCATAAGCAACCCATGCCAGATGACTCTTCCCAGGCTGTGATCCCAAGAAGCCCTCTTTGTGTTCTCGAACTTTGTCCTGTGCTGTCTTACCTGGGGGATTATTGCATGGCCCAAGTCCTCACACTCAGGGCAAAAGCAACTTGAAAATCAGCTCCATGAGTGGCGATGATTTCAAATCCCACTTGAAGGAATCCTTGTCTTCTTTCTTCAGAGTTATTCATGAGAATCAAGAAATCATCTGTTGGGAGACACGGATTCCCAGCAGAGTGGCTAGAGAGGGAGCTGCAGGGGCCCTAGCTGCCCCAGGGGAATAGCAGGCTCCGTGCCCCATGGAGCAGGGGACTGTCCATGCTGTGACGGTGCTGTGCTCCTGCGGACTGTCCTCAGGGCCGCTCAGGTCGTGTGGTTATCCAGGGCACACACTAGGGCTGGCCCAGTTCAGAGGTGCAGGTGCAATGCTAACATGGAAAGTGAGGTTGTCGGTGTGACACAGAGGGGCGTGAGGGCTCTGGCCCCTCGGAAGCGATGGGCCCTCTGTGGGTCATGATCTCAGACGGGTGCGGATAGAATTTGTTTGGACAAAGGGACTCTCCCACAGGAGGGCTTGTTTGACGCACTAGATTTTCTTAGACATGTTTATTTGGAAGGCGAGAAGTCTCCTCTCATGCTCCATGCCCTTACCCTCTGATTCCATGGTGAGGAGTGAGTTTCAACCGGTCACTTCATGTCAAAGTCTAGATTCTTGCTTTCTCTTAAAGTCAGGCTTTCCCCCTTCTTTTTGTGTTTTACATGCGTGAATTCTGATTAGCCACCAGGCAAAGGGGAGCCAGGCTCTCTGGGCGAGCACTCGAGGTCAGTACTGTGGGGAAGGATGAACACAGGCATGTCTGCATCTGCAATATTTTGCGTGGCCCTGCCCTTCGGCAGCATAGTCCCAGTTTAGAGTGGCGATCTGGAAGTGTGCTCAGGTCCCGGCTCTTCAGGGAAGCTCGGGGTTGTGTTTATGGGACTAGCTGTGTTTCTTGTAAGCAAAGCTTGCTTATCTTGTTATCACAGAGCAGGCTTGTAATCACAAAAGATGACACTTTGCTAACTCCAGAAACATCAATGGTGTGTCATCATCCTCCATGCCCCAAAGATCCAAATAGAGCCAACTATTCAGGCTATACTAAGCAAGAGGTTCTAACAGTTGGTCTATGGAAATTGCGTTAGGAGTCATTTCATTTGAATAACGTTTGCATTCACATTTAAATTCCTCACTGAGGAAGAAATAGCCTGTTAGTCACAGACTGGGCTCTCCTAACTTTCCCTGGCTATAACCACCTTCCATTTACCCCCCAAGAGCTGAATAATCTGAGGCCCAGGGTGGTGAGCGGGATTTTCCTGGGGCTCTTTGGGTAATCATTGTGCTCCTTCCCACACCTGCTGCTCAGATTCAGGGGGTAAGCTCCTCTTTCTAGAAGCCTGACCTGTGAAACTTCCACTGGAGTGCTGTAACTCCTGGGCAGAGTAGAGGAAGCGGGTCTTTTCCTTCCTCTTTCCCCAGGGGGTGGGTAGGGAAAGAAGGTCATAGGGTTACTTCCTAAAGACTCTGGACTGAAGCAGGCCTGGGCAGCGGAGGTAAATGGGGAGCACACACTTCTGAAATGGACAGTGGGCACCAGTGCCCTAATGTTGCCAAATTCTCTCTATTTTTAACAGAAAACCAGTGTCCTGATTTCCCTGTAGAATCGTTAAGTTTTTTTTAATGTTGATGAAAACTCAACCTTTAAACACACCCCAGTGCCTCTGTCGGCTGCATTTGAAGCAGGGGCCTGGCATTTATTTGTATGATCTCGGGCAGCCCAGCAGATTCAGCAGTGCTTTTGATTTGTCTTTATTGGGGTTCATGGTGTGGGAATGAAACAGGGAAATCTTCAGGGAATGGTGAAGTTCCAGGAGGCCCCTAAAGAGGAGTGGAGCTAACGAGGAAGGGGAAGCCAAAGAAGAGGGAGAAGGAAGGAGACCAAGGAGAAGACTCGAGGAGGCACATGGGAAGAGACATGTGACGAAGCTGTGCTTGCTTCTTGTCTTGGACTTGTGCCAGGCATTGGGGGACATGGAAGGAGACACTTGAAAGAACCAGGCGTGGTTGAGAGAACTGTGGGGTGGCGACAATGGCAGCTTTGTCTTGACTTGTATTTTGGTTTTGCTCCCCTCCTTCCAGACCTGCCTGCCCCCTTCTGGCCCTTTGTAATGGGTCCCCACCAGGGGTGTCTTAGACCGTGGCACCTTTCGGGCCTCAGTGGCCCTGCTTTGAGCCAAACCTGTTTCCTTGGGCATTGACCCATGTGGGGAGGTCAATGTGGAAACTATTTTACCTTTCTCCCTTTCGACTGTAGACTAATTCTATGTATGACTTTCTATTGAAGGTCTTACACACCAGATTAAGTTTTGTTTTCATGTGGTGAATGGCAGAAAGCAGAGCAGGCAGTTTCGGGGGACCAGGGGCTCAGCCTCCCCAGAGACAGATACAAGATGTATGAGTTTTTAGTAAGAAGCTATGGAGGAAACAATGATTCTTTGTGCTTGGTGCGAACCATCATCCCCTCAACACCAGAGACATTTTAACGGTGATGGCATTTTAACGGTTGTGGGCAGGTCACTGGTCATGGCACTTTGGCACGGAGTCCAGTGGCCTTCATTCCAGAGTCTCAGACTAAAAGGCCATACAGTACTTCAACAAGTTCTGAGCTGTAATTTGATGCTCTTGGGCTTCAGAAAAGACTCTGTCTTCCTCACAGAGCACGGCCTGGAGGACCTGGGCTGTCCAGGGTGCAGAGAGGCCTGGCTGTGTGGGGTCAGGGGGGCGGCATGAAGAGAGGGGCACACGCTCCAGGAAGCTGTACAAGTACATCTGTCACCCACCCTGTCAGGTGCATTTTACAGTTCTCCAAATGGTTAGACTTTCTTGAACTTTTATGTAAGCTGTGGAAAGACCATAATTTTGAGTTCTTAAGGCAGAGTTGCAAATGATAAGGGCTGTAAACTGAGAGAAGAAGCCAGAACATATTTGCCCTGCTAATGGCTGCAACCTAATGCTGCGGAATAGTGTTTATGCAGAGTGCTGAGGGCGAAATTGGCAATGTAATGTAAGGGCAGCCAGTGTCTCTGTGGAATTTCTGTGGAGGCCATTTACCCAAGGTAAAGACAGGAAGGGAGATGATAAAACAACCGTTCCCAGCTCTGATCTTGTAATGTCTCCAGTGAACCAAAAGGGAGGCTTTAAACAGACCGTTTTTCCCAATTACAAAAGCAGCTCAGAGTCAATATAGAGAAAATTATGGGAAAGAACAAAGTGGGAGAAAACCCAAATCATCTTTTAAATTCACCACCCAAAGATCATCACTATTCACAGTCAAAGACAAAGCCAGACACCAGTGAAAGTGGCAAAGACAGATTTTCATCAGTAATATATTATTGCTGGGTTTGCACAGAGATAACAGGACACACATTTCTTTTTAAAGAGAGAAAATGAGGGAAGAAGGAGGAGGGAAGTGAAAAGTGAACATTGACAAGAAATCGGGATGGGAAGTGGGCCAGTGTGGTTAGGATTCTGTGTTTCCTAACTGGCCTCCTCCCCCACATCCCCACAGAGATTGGGAGACAGCGACCTTGTTTGCAGGTGTGAGCTGGAAAACACAGTAAATTCTTTGGGGGTTCTGGAGTTTTCTTAGGTAGATACATTAAACAGAGCCTAGAGTCATTCCAGGGATGGTTTGACTTTTTAGAAATTGTGTCAGTGTGTGTTCAAGTCCTTGCAGCCCAAGGGTGAGGCCTAGAAAGGGAGTCCAGAGTTGTCTGGCTAATGTCTGGTCAAGGAGAGAGTCCTTGTTATAACATTTTAGAGTGTGGCTTTCCAGGGTGCTTCTGTGTGAGCATGTTCATACATGTATGGAAATGCTGTTCTCCTGAAGCTTTTTGCAGTGGCTTACTCTTTTCAGCAGTTCAGCATGGACTTGTGTCTACACTGATGGTCGCATACAAGTGCTGTATTTTTGTAACTAAGACTGTATCATCTTCTAAGTCTTAGAGCAAAATTGGATATGCCATTTTGGTAGGTCATTTTTTTTTTTTTCATAAACATAAACAACTCAGCCGTGGTTATCCTTACGCATAGTGCTTTGAATAGTTGTGATGATATTTTTTTGGGGGGGAATACATTTCTAGAAGGGAAATGGCTAGGATAAAAGGCTTGCATCTCCCTTTATAGTAGTTTGCTTTGTCCCTTCATCCAGACATTCACTTCTGCTCCTCTAGATTCAAATGTCCTTGCTGTGCCAATGACATTCAAGTGACCTACATCTTCAGGCCTAGAGTCAATGATCTTATTGGATATCATGTATGAACCACAATAGTGTGGACATTTGGAAAATGGAACTCAAGCCCCTTTCTGAACTCTGATACCTTAGCAGAGGTGGCTGCCAAGCACTATTTACCAGATGGTCGAGACAGAAGTCCAGGAATCACCTCCTTCCCACTCCCAGTTTTAGGAATTCCTCTCCCTAAGGGTCCTGAATCTGTTCATGCAATCATTTTTGTCGTATCCTGCCCAAGTCCAACACACTGTCAATGGATTTCTTCAAGAGATCCCCAGATGAGAATCAATATAGTCACAATGACTGTTCTATCAAAAGAAATATATAAAGCTAATATAAGCTCCACTAAAATACCAACAATATTCTTCAAAGAAATTGAACAAAAATATTAAAATTTATATGGAATCATAAAAGGTCTAAAATAGTAAAACAATCCTAGGAAGAAAAGAAACAGGGGCATCACATTACTGACTTTGTTATAAAGTGATAGTAATGAAAAAAAATATTGTATTGAAATAAAGATATACATATGGATCAATCACAAGTCCTGAAATAAAACCATGATACATAGAAAGCTAGCTAGAGATACACATTTATATTCATATATATTAATTCTTAGTTCATAAGAAAGGAGTGACAACCAGCCATAAAACTGGGAATGGAGAGTCTCTTAACAAGTGGCATTGGTAAAAGTGGACAGCCATGTGTGAAAGAAAGGAGTTGTATTATTCACTAACACCATGTGCAACGAGGAATTCAAAATGAATAGAAGTCTTGGATATGAGAGAATCAACAATAAAATACATAGAAGAAAACATTGGTGATAAATTTCATGACATCAGTGATAAAGATATTTTTGGATACTCAAGTCCTAAGACAAAGGAAATAGAAACAAAAATAAAAAATTGGGATTGTTTAAAAAGACATTCTACTAATTGGGAAAAAATATTCACATGTTACCCAGCCAACAAGAAGGTCATATGTGCAGCAAAGGAACAAACCAACCAACTAATAAATGGACAGCAGGTGATTCACCAAAGGATACCAGAAGTAGCTACTGGCCTAAGTAAAGAGAACATAGGCCAGAATCACAGTGAGATAACCACCACTTCCAGCAAGAATGGCACCTATGAGAAAGCCCCCAACAATAAGTGCTGGGGAGGATGTGGCGAGTGGAACCCCAAGACACCGTCTGTGGGAATGGAAACTGATGCAGCCATTTTGAAAAGAAATCTGATTTACCTTAAAAAATAAAAATAAAAACACACTTAGGTATCTATGCAATCCATCAACTCAAAACTTATATGTCTTTCAATGCTCCTTGCAGCTTTATTTACATTATTTACGGTAGCTAAAGCACGGAACTGTGATAGAGGGATGGTATCCACGAGAGGAATGCTGCACAGCCATTATGAAAGATTAACTGTTGCCATTTTTAGCAAAATGGAAGAAGTTCAAGGGAATTATGAGTGTAACGCAAGTCAGACTGTCAAAGACAAATAGTGGATGTCTACATAATGCTGATTTGACTAAGCAAAATACTTATAAAAACTAACAGACAGTAAAAATGTGTAGCTTCTGAGGCTGAGGGGTCAGGGAGGGAGAAAGGGCCAAGGAGCCACAAGTGATAATGGTGGAAAAAGAAATAAACAAAATGAATAAAAATGCAGAAAAGGGCCCTCCCTGGTGGCACAAATGGTTAAAGGGCAGCACTGACAAGCTCTGTGAAGTCACTGCAGCAAGAATTCGATCCCTGGCCAGGGAGGTGACCCACGTGGTGCAGCAGATCTCTGCTGTCTCCCTGCGGTTCCCTTCAGAAGTGTATTTCAGTAAATCCACCTGTTCTGCTCCCCACTCTGTCTCTCATGAATCCTTTCACCTCCACAGCTCTGACCTATACCCCAGTTCTTGTATGCATAAATAAGTAAATCATTAAAAAATGCCCCAAAAATCAACGATCACGATAATTTTTATCTTGAACCGTTTCATGTACATTATTCCTGTTGTTTCAGTTTAATTTTGCATATCTTCTTGCTGGTAGCTTTTAATCACCTGATGTTGAGTAGGGTTTAAATTCCAAAGTGAAAGTTATGAGTAAGGGTCATTTTATAATTTTTTAAGAGTAGTATAAATATTTTGGGGGCATTCTTGGTGGGTTAAGTCTCATTGCTATCACCACCATGGCCTGAGTTCTATCCTCCGCCAGGGAGTATCCACAAGTGGCTCAGCACACCTCTCCTGTCTCCTGCTGCTCCCCTGCCCTCAGCAGTGGATTTCAGTCAATGCACCTCTTCTGCTCCCCACTCTATCTCTGGTGAATCCTCTTACCCCCTAACCCCCACACCTGCGCCTACACCCCAAGTCTCCTATGCAAAACAAAACAAAAAACATTTGGACACAAAAAGTGTGAGGTAAAGTTTTTAGAAAAAGATCGAAAATTTACCCATGAGAATTGAGGGTGTTAATTTCTCTTTCCAGTTCCAGCTGCCCAAAAAAATGCAGCTAGATGAAAAAAAAAAAAAAAAAGACGAAAAAGCTCTAGATATATTGCACAACAATTTGCAAACAAACTTAGTCCTTCTGAGCCATATACTTAAAATGGTTAAGTGATACATTTTGTTCTGCAAAAAAAAGGAGCGATCCCCAAACGTGGGCACTGTTGTCAGAAATAAACCAGCCTGACAAATATATTCAACATGCCAGGACACAGAGGTGGGAACTACACTTTAAAGGAGAAGCAGGCCCTGCCAAGTCTCAGGAGTGGCAAGCGCTGGGCTGACCTTGGCATTTGGTCTGAAAATTCATCAGACTGAAGCAGTGTTTCCTTCGCAGTCCCAACTGACTATCTCCCACTTTCTGTCTTCGGGACAGTGACATGTCCGGGTCGGAGTGTCCCAGGCAGGGCTCTTGGCAGAAGCCAGAACAGGCTGTCCCCAGCACCCAGAGCCTCCTCTCTGCCAGCCGAGAGCCTCCCAGACACAAGCCAGACTCCAAGGGACTCCGAGGGACAGACAGCACTGTGCTGGACACCTGGAAGGGTAAAGGGGGTCCAGGACCCGTGACCCTCAAATTTGAGTGATTGAGGCCCCCCTCATGGAGGAAGGCCTGCCACTGGCACAGCCTCCTGTACTCCCGTTTCCGTGCTCTTCTGAGCACATGCAATCAGTAGCAGGGCTCAGCACATGCATCAGCCCATAGGCTGCTTGGTGCCTGTGTTTACAAGTGACTTTCTGTCCTTAAAGCAGGGGACACGATGCAGATATGTATCAGTTATCTACTGCTGCTTAACACATCGCTGCAAACCTGGTAGCTCTCAGCAGTAAAACACAGTACAGACATCACCTTCCAGTCTCTGCCGGGGCTCGCTTATCAGGCTGCAATCAGGGAGTCAGGCTGAGGAAGGTTGTGGTAGATTTCAGGTCCTTGAGGGTAGGGGACTGAAGGCCCCAGCTCCCAGCTGCCCAGTGGCCAGGGCTGCCCTCATTTCCTGGTGCCATGGACAAAAAAATGACAGCTGACTTTATCCAAGCACATGAGGTGAGAAGGAAATAAAACCTGCAAGGACAACACAGTCCGTCTTTCACAGATCTTCAGAGTGACACCTATCCTTTTTACTTTTGCTGCTTTCTTTGGTTAGAAGCAGTCACTGGCCTTGCCCACCCCCCCAAGGGAGGGGGTGTCCACGGAAGGGTGGACACCAGGAAGTGGGTCTCTGCTGGCCATCTCGCCAGCCACAAAGTCAGAGGCTGGGGATGGTCTCGTCGGTGCTGGCTGAGCAGTTCTGTCCCTGGGGTTTGAGGCCCACCCCGGCCCACCCCGGCCCACCCTGGCCTTCGGCAGCCCTGGAACCTCAGCACCAGCTTCCTTAACTTGCCCATGGTCCCTGCTGGTCCACGGACTCTTTATCTCGCTTGCTGCCCACAAATGTCCCTAGGGTGCTGATGGTCCTCAGGCCACACATGTGCCTGGTGACTGAAATCGGAGGGGCTGAGACCGGGGCAGCACTCCAGCCACCTGTGCCACTGGGCAGGAGCGAGCGATGCCATGCAGACCAGGCTGGCCGCCTCTGGGCTGTGCTGTGCCTTTAGCTGCTTCTGCAAAGCTCATCTCCAGGACACCTGACTGGTTCAGCCTGATTTAACTTCTAGTACTTTCTAAACCGCTCTGTAAGCTTTCCTCTATTGGTGCCAACTTTGTTTTCCAGCTTAGCTGAGAGTCAGGAAGCTTCCTCCTCTTAATGTCGCTCCCCTGGGCCATGCCCTGCCCCCCCAAAAAACCCCAAAAAACCAGGCTGCCTTGTTTCCTCAGCCCCAGAAAACCTTGTGCCACTCAGATACTCCCCAGTGTTCTGTTTTCTCAAAGGATCTTGAAATTTGGACTTTTAGGAGCTGTTTCCTTGTTTTCAAAATATGTGCAGGTAAACAAGTCCACCTGCAGGCTGGGTTGGCCTGCGGGGCACTGCGGTGTGACCTGGTTTCCTGTGTTCACACCGAGCCTGTGCTTTCCTCTCGGATCTGTGAGACTGGACGGTGGTCAGGCTATCGGAAGTGCTGTGCACAGTGGGAGTGCACAGGCCCCGGGATCATCACTCCGCGGCAGGGCGGGAAAATGGCCTGGCTGGTCGCCGTGGTGTGGGAGGGTGTGGGCGGCAGAGACACTGGCAGTTGGCAGTGAGCCTCGCCCCATCCTGGCAAGACTTGGGAGCACTTCGCTTTCCGACACAACGAGGCAGCAGGAAGTCCGTCTCCGAATCTCGAGGCGCTGTACAGAAACAGCAGTAAAGACTCTTTATGTCTGTTCTCACGAACAAATCAAAATGTATTTGGGCAACTCAAAGTCCAAAATAAGCTAAAAATAGCGCTGGGGCGGATGCAGGCAGCACAGAAAGTGCACTAGCGCTGGTGTTCGTAAGGATCCGGGGAGCAGGCCCACCGCAGGTGTGGGGGTGAGCGCCCGTGAGGCAGCAGGAACCCTCCCAGCCACCGGGCCTCAGGACTGGGACTGCGCCCAGGCCACTGTTGCTTCAGCACTGGCCTTAGCCCTGCGGGAACACCTCTCAAGATGCCTGGGCAAAATATGCTGTGGGGTTCAGACGTCTTGGGGTCAGGTGGGAGAGGGCTTCCTGATAGGCCCGCGGCCTCAGATGGATGCGGGATGTTGCAAACATAAATACGCACATGAAAACTCAGTTCTGGGACGAGTGGAGCATTGTTTGGCAATAGAAACCCAACTCAGTGCTTCCAGCTCAGTGACAGAGTGGCGGAGTCTGGCTGTGCAGTTTACTAATAAAGCGATTGGGGGCTGGGTCCTCCCTGGTGGCTCAGCTGGTTGAAGCGCAGCTGTCTGCAGTAGGCTTTCCCATCAGCTGTGGGTCAATACTTTTGCAAAATAAACTCAAGACTGAGTTATGAGAAAAATGAAATTAGTTAAGGAGACATACAAAATACAAGCTCCAATTTCTTTCTCTCTCTCTAAGATTTATTTATTTATGTGTACAGAACTGGGTACAGGCCAGAGGTAAGAGAGGGCTGAGAGGATTCACCAGAGACAGTGGGGAGCAGAACAGGGAGATCTACTGAAACACTGCTGAGCAGCAGAGAGACAGGAGATGTCTGCTGCGCCCTGTGGGTCACTTTCTTGCTGGGGATCGAACCCATGTTACAGTGGCTGGTGATAGGTTGATTGTACTGTCTTTAACCCCTGCGCTACTAGGAAGGCCCCAAGGCCCCAATTTCTTTCTTTCTTTTTTAAAAAAGATTTATTAATTTATGCATACAAGAACTGAGGTACAGGCCAGAAGTGCAGGGGGTGAGAGGATTCACCAGACATAGAGTGAGGAGCAGAACAGGCAGATGGACTAAAATACACAGCTGAGGGGAGCAGTGAGCGGGTCAGGGGAGTTCTGCTGTGCCGTGTGGGTCAGCAACATGGCCGGGGATTGAATTTGTGCTGCAGTGGTTGGGACAGCTGCACAGTGCTGCATTTCAACCTGCTGAGCCACCAGGAAGGGCCCAGTGCCCAATTTCTTTATTAGTAAACTGGACAGCCAGACTCTGCCACTCTGTCAAATTGCTATTGACGTTTCTAAATGTTCCCGATTTCATATTTCATTTCAGTCACGATCAGGTTAAAAGGTTCCCTCACACCTGGCTGTCCCCTCAGTATACTTTCTTGGCTCTTTCCTCTGCTGGGAAATAACCTCTCCATCCTGGTGCCTCAGGCCTCTGAGTGTCTGTCAAGGAGGAAGGGAGGAGACAAGGGGTGGGGGGTGGAGGAGAATGAGGGTTGGGCCTCAAACCCCACAGTCAAGGCTGCTGCCTTCTACAGCTGGGCCTGCACCACCACCTGGCTCCATCAACGCCTTCATCCTGGGCCTTGCTCTCCTGCTGTCGTGATGTCCACACGACTCTCCACAAAAGAAATCAGCTTCAAACACACGTGCGACCAGTCATGGCCAGAGTGCTCGGCTGCTTGTAGGCAACTCTAGGGTGGGCCACGGTCTGGGATGTTGACACATCCTAGTGCTCGCAGCCACGCGTGGGGCTCAGGGGAGACGAGGCAGCCTCTCTGCTAGTCCTGGGAGGAGACTGCGCTGAGCCACTGGTGCTGTGTCCACCAGAGCTGTGCACACAGTGGCCACTGCCACTGCAGGTGCCCATGTGTTGGGCCCCGCCGTCTGGGTGGTCACAGGCATCGCCTCACTAGATGCCCACGGCTACTTGCTGGCTTTCGTTAATTTATCGGCAAGGGCTCCAGCTCACCGATGTCGCATTGTCGATGTGGAGCGAGGGTGTGAAACAAGGCCGAAAGAGATGACGTGGACTTGTGTCCACACCGTTCCTAGCAGGCCTTCCGGGTGCCGGAGCCTGTCCAGGGCCATTCATACCTTGTACTGTGGTCTAGGCTGGCTCTTTCTAGATTAAAAATTAATATTAACATGTCTTATGTAGATATGCTTGTGATGGGTGAGCTATGAATCACTTACATGGCTGTGAAGTTGTCATCTTAGCTGTTAGGGCCAAAGATTTGCTCATTCCCTTCCCTTGCCCTGGCTGCTGTGAAACTGGCCAGGCAGCTCCACGACACTCTAACCTGAGAAATGGCCGTTTTGCCTCCCTGCTCCCTGCTATAAGGGACGATGGTAGAAGAAAACAGGGGGGCTGGCAGAGGGCAGAATGAGTGAGTCCCCAGGAGACTGAAATCATCCCCGCGGCCAGGCTTGAGCTACACACAGGCAGAGCAGGACCACTTCCAGAAATCCAACCCCATTCTCAGGAGACTGGTCTCCTCGCGGGACCAGGCGCCTCCCCCGCCCTCCCCAGCCCTCCCCAAGCTCCCCCGCCCTCCATGCAGCCCCCTGGCTCCTGTTTGCACCAGTTTCTTTCCTTCTCTCATTTTCCGTCTGTTTCTCTGTCTGTCTGTTGGTCTCTCTGTTAATTCTTGGCAAAGTTTCAAACAATAGAAAATAGTTGCCTTCCTGGAAAACACAGATTGTTGAAGTTATGAACATGTTTTCATATGTAAAACAAAATTAGAGTTAGATTTCAGTAAGAACATATGTTCACATGCATAACTTATGTGTTCACTAAGGAGCTGCGTGGATCCCCTTTGGTGGGGCTGACCCAGAGCCTGCAGACACCTGCGGCCTGTGTCCCTCCTGCCAAATGCTTGCACTGCCCCTCACTCCGTAACTTCCACAGATTTCCAAAATATTCCTCAGGTGTGACAATTGACTCTGTTGAGAATCTCTTTTAGGGACTTACCTAACACTAATTTATTTCTTCTTATTTTAAACATCTTTATTGGCATGGTAGCACTGGCTTACAGTACTGAACATGGTTCAGGGGAATAGATCCACACCCCTCAATGTCCACTCCCAGTGCCACACCCACAACCAACATCTGTCCCTCTACCTGAGACAGTGTTCTTCTTTGCTCTGGCCCTTTTCCCTCTCTGACTTCTTTGAATTAGCAAAATGCCCTCCAGTAGCCATGCTGTTAAGGCTGGCAAGGTTTCATCTCTTTTTTATAGCTGCGTAGCATGCCATTGTCTGCATGGACCCCGCCTACTCCACTCCTGTTCCTGAAGTCGTTTCCACTGTAAATGGTGCTGTGATGAACACAAGCAGTATGGCCTGGAGTTGATGCTTTTGCGTCTTTGGGTAAATCCCAAGGGGTGGAGTTGCTGGATTGTATAGCTTATCTATTTTTAACATTTTGATAAACCTCCACATAATTTCCCATTGGGTCTGGACCAGTTCACACTCCTCCCAACAGCATGCACTGTTCCCTTTCTCACAAAGGGTGCTTATTTGAAACTTAATGCGAACTATGGTGAGGATGGGTGGTGACTTGGTGGTGAGAATTTTATGGGGACTACACCCGAGAGGAGAAAACAAAGAATGTGCCACGTGGTTAAGCATGTTTTACACTTTTATGGACCAGACATGTTTTCTCTTCTGTGAAATTGACTGTCAGTGTTATTTGCTCATGTTCTCTTGTGTATTTGTAAGTGTTCTTTATTTTTATTGGACACTAATCCTTTGTCAATTACATGTATGCAAATGGCTCCAGGTGGTGACTGTATTTTCATCTGTTTTATGGTGTCTTTTGATGAGGTTTGTCACTTTAATTTTTTTTAAAGATTTATTTTATTTATCATACAGAACTGGGTATAGGCTAGAGGTGCAGGAGCCACCAGTGAGAGGATTCACCAGAGACAGAGTGGGGAGCAGAACAGGCAGATC
>NW_004567140.1:9152199-9160087 GCF_000260355.1 Condylura cristata
GCCACCTTTAATTTTTAATGTAAATGTAAATACTATGATCTAATTATCTAACATCGTGGGAAAGTCAAATCCAGTGGATTCAGTGAACTCACTTATTTGTCCATATGTTTGTCTTAGTAAAACTTAAAATTCCTGTCCCATCCACCTCCCCCACACATACATTTTGCACTCTTTTATCTCTCTGAAATATCTTTCTTCCATGATATCCTTACTATAGCCGTTGCTACGATGAGATCCCGCTGCCCAACTGCCCTGAGTGTTAATTTAACAGCTGCCCTGAGTGAACACAGGGTAGGAGTGCTTAATAGCAGAACTGCCTGTGACTCCAGGTACCCTGTGGAGAATCCGAGTTCTTTTGGGGGATGCAAGGTCAATGGAACGCTCAGCTCATCTAGCAAGTCTGATGTAGGGTCTGGAGGAGGCGATGAGACTGCAATGCTACTGTCTCCAGAACAAGTAGGAAATATCAGAATCAACAGACCTATGCATCTTGGGTTCACCTTCCAGTTCCAGCCCTTCCAACTCTGCATGAAGTTTCCCCTGAATATTGATAGCTCCATGAGTAGGTCTAGTGAATCTTTGAAAGCAAAAGTCCAGCAAAATTGATGTGAAGGCATGCTTTGCCACTTTTTCTCTTAAGCTTTATTTCCTGATTAATAAACATGTGATGAAATTTGCCCCATTGAAATGATAAATGCTTCCAGGGACAATGGCTGCTCCTGTGAAAGATCAATTCTAGTTTTTTCCAGAGGGCTTGGAACACTTGAGGAAGCGACTATTCCCAAAGTGCCCTGGCCACCTGTGTCCGACTCAGCTCTGGAGCTGGGGTCAGAGCTCACCAGAGCTATCTCCAGCAAATTTCAGCCTTCGTGATCCCAACCTCTTAATGGCGGTCTGACCAATTCTATAGATCAGAGATAATTAGACGGAATTATGCTTGCCTAATGCATTTTCTAATCAATGCAACAACTTGAGGCCTAATTTATGAAAATTGAGTATGGTGACCAAGTGCTGCATTAAAACCCTATTTATCTTTATGATTAAAGGTTAGCATTGGGGGTAGATTTATAGCTGGCTTGGAGAGCCTCCCAGACAAGAAAGCAAAGAGCTCTCCTCTTTCCTAAGGAACCCCGATACTGTCCATAGGGGTAGGAGGAAGGCTGAGAAATGGAAAGCATTTTGGGGGATGGGAGTAATATTTGTTTCTTCCAATATGTCTAAAGCTTCTTCTTGTTCACTTTAATGACAGAGGTTAGAATCCTCCCGGTAATGATTTGACATCTGAGCTAAATCCCAAGCAAGCCAGTTTGTATTCAGACCCTTGCAGTGCCCAGAAGCCTCAGGGCAAGGTGGCTTTATCAATAGTCAGCTAGTTGGATTAAAAATGGAAAATAAACTGATTGGCGCCAAACACTCAAATCAGATGCATAGGTTTGAAAACAGTCCAATCGGTCTTATAGGTTATGGGTGTCTGAGGAGCTACAAGGCAGAGAGAGAGCCAACTTGATTCATTCTGTTCCTGGCCCCCGAAGAGAGAGGGATTCCTCAGACCACCTTTGAAGAATAAGGAGAAGTAGCTGGCGATTGACGAGGAAGCATTCGTTAGACCGACTTCGAAGAAGGAATCCGCAGGTGGACTCTGCTGAGAGAGCATTTGGCTGCTGGATGATTTACTGAAATGCTCTAGGCTTCTAAGCAACTTCTAGACCTTCAGCCCTCCACAGACCTTTGCAGAGAGCTGGCCACTGTGCCTGCTCGAGCCCAGCCTATGACAGCAGCTGCACAGAGCACGGTTGGGCACAGCCCAGGGTCTCAAAGAGCTGACCACAGGCTCTGGCTCTGTGGTACCTCCTCCTGGCGCCATGAGTCCATGGCTGTCCGGTCCTTGTGCTGTCCAACCTTCAGACATCTGCTGCGGACTGCTGCAGTGATAACTCATTTTCACGAGTAGCTTTTGTTTGGGACATCTGCACACTGCGGACACTATCTGGGCTGAGCCACCCTTTGTGGCCGTAGAAGCCCCTCAATCCTCTGCTTGTTAAATAAACCCCATTGTTGAGTGGCCTTGGGCACTGTCCCTTAGTACGGGCAGGACACTGTTTCAGCACACTTTCAAGTGTCAGTAGTGTTTCAAGTTCTCTAAAGCAAGAGCACTGTCAGGTAGTTTTGACCCAATTGGTCAGCAGTTTCCACTGCTGGGTTTCCTTCTGGACATGAAATCATCTTGCTCCCAGCACCCACGCCTGGGCTTTGGCGCTGGGCATGGGCCCAGCTGGACTGCCCCTGTACAGCCTAGCCAAACCCAAGCAGCAAAAGCTCAGAAAACCATTAAATAATCCTTGGGAAGCTGCTCATCAGAGAGATGGTGGAGGGGAGAAATGCTTGTTGTATTGCATTTGGTTTCTGTAGGGCAGGGAGACTGTACAAGAAGAAAGCACCAGAGTCTTTGTGGTTAGTATGAAAGGCAGCATCTGGCAGAGGAAATGCTCTCTGATAGGACATGGGTGCAAATGCTTCTTGACAATTCTAATCAAGGAGGGTGCTCGTTAGCATTCAAGATGGCTTGGATGATAAATTATATGAATAATTTTGGTTCTTTGTCAGGACATGGATAATATCTTCCCGCGACACATCTGTAGCTGTGCATACTTAATTACTAACTACAGAGCGACAGGCGGCAAGGCACAGGCACAGCCGTATGCCTGAGAACCGGCACACACCGACGAGGCGTGTGCCAGAGCGACAGTGGAAACACAAACTTGTCAGCCAGGGCCCTCCTGGGGCCAGTGGAGGCTCGAGGACTCGGCCCGTCACTCTTTTTTTTTTGGGGGGGGGGGTGGACCAACAAGGTCTGTGTTTATTTATTTATTACAGCTTGTGTATTGAATTGTTTAAAACAATGAACAATATAATAGTTTATTTTTACAACATTTTGTGCATTTTTCCAGCTCAGTTGCAATCCCTGTGGGCTTCCCAGCACCAAATCCCCTGTGTGCCATCACCACAGTCCAGTGCACTTCCCTCCCCCCACTGTTTTTGATCCCATTCCCCACTGCACCCCCATAAAATGTTGCTGGTCTATAGCTATTCATTATTGCTATTATTTTCTCGCCTGGTCTGTTATACTCCTGCTATGAGTGAAACCATCGGTATTTTTCCTTTTCTTTCTGTCTGCCCATCACTCTTAACTTGGATGTTTTGATCTGAGCAGGATTAATGCAGGGGCTGGGGTGGGTCACAGTGTCGTCACAATCTCTGGCCAGGACCCTTCAGAACAACTTTGCTTCCTGAATTCAGACACTAGAGGAGAACCATGACAAGTTTTGAACACTTCTTATGCACCAAAATTTATGCGAGTGCATTCTAAACACCACACATATGAGCAACTTCAAGGGCAAGTGCTTAGACAAACAATTTCCTTAAAACTCTGTATCTTGTATAAGGGCTGAATCTCTTTTGTTGCAGGGCGTGGGGACATTATTGTCTATCTTATAATTTATCACTTGAAAAGCCGTCACATGATGCTGTTCTGGCAGTCTCCTCTTATGTTGACGCGGTCTGTTCTCATCCTCTCTATCAGGTTAGTATTTTTCTCCACTTAGTATCCTAGTCCTCTTTGGCTATTGATATCAGCAGTAAGTCATGAGATTGCCTTTGTTAGCTCCATCTGTATAGATGAGGAAACTGAGTCTCCGAGATGTAGGTTGGCTATGATTGTCACACAGAAGAACTGGGCTGTGATGTCTAGCCTGTAAACATGCTCCTTTTGACCATCTGCATTTCTGAAGGTGCTCATGCCTACCAGTTCATGTGTCAGAAGCCACCTGGCAGTCTTCCCTTGGCTAAGGTCCCTACTATGGTGTACGGGTCACTATAGTGTGTGGTGAGCACAGACACGCACACACCTTCCCTGCAAATATGCAGTGTGCACGCTGCCATCACACATTTATTCAGCACATTGTTTAAGTGGCATCCACCAGCACCGACAGGCAGGAACTGCCGCTGCGCGTGGGGCTGGCGAGGGCAGGACACAGTTCTGCTCAGTGTCGGGCACTGGTATCGCTTCAGTGTTCCAGCAGAACACATGCTGGCTTCTCACTCCTATTTCTCCAGAAAAGGGACAGGATCCAGCCTGTATTCACCGCATTAATCTAGAGACACGAGCAATCCAGGCCTGTGAAGGGGTGACACTCCTGAGGTCTCAGAGTCAGTGTGTCCCATGATCTCTGGGGATGAGCAAGGCCTGTGTGTGTGTGTGTGTGTGCACGTGCATATAGGGCGGGAGAGAAGAACATGAGAGAAAGTGCAGCCCCCTTTGGCATGCTTGGGTACAGCTCTATAATGGGCGATGTGGATTGACGTGCAGACCTTTCTAAGAGATACCAAGTGGGAACACAAATTGTAAAATTGAATGGGGTGTATGTGTTCATTTCTGAAAAAAACACGATTTAAGCCAATTGTGTAGTCCGGTGGGAGGAGGCAGGACTCAGACTCAGGGGCCTGAAAGGAAAGGAAGGTGAGGGGGGTGTGCAGGCTGGGGTGTTGTGAGCTCGGGGGGTGGGGGAGACTGGGCAGAGGTGGGGGTCTGAGAGCCCTGGTGTCTCTGGAGCAAGAGAATAGTTGAAAGTCTAGAAGATGAACCAGAGGGCTTCAGGCAGGATCGCCTATGATTTAGAGGGCTGAGGGCAGGGCCTGGTGTGGCTTATTGACATCGGGGTGCAGACACTCACTTACTGGAGAGAAAACCAGCAACAGAGGCTGGCCACCTGTGCTGGTTGCATCCGAGTATCTGCGCAGCATGGGGTGTCGGTGGGAGACCCCTCTCACCCCCTGTCAGCTGGAGGACCAGATAGTGCACCACTGAGGAAAGGGGTTGGTGCCGGGGCTGGGGAAGGCGATCAAGGGAGTGTGACCACCTGTTAGGGTGCTGGGCCTGGACAACTAGAACCTACCGGTTTAACAAGGACTGCCCTCCCCTGTTCCCCCTTCCAGAAGCTGCCCCTGGATATATCCCTGAAATAAAATGTGTTGCTAAGACCATCTGAACAGTGCACATGATAAACCCAGTTATAGCCTCTACATAAACTTTTAAGACTTGGGGAGCGGGTGTGGCAAACTGCTTCTCTTGGGTTGCACAAAACTGAGTTCATTTCATCAATAAAACCACCACCTACCAGTAAGGAGCCCTATGCCTTTTTCTTTGTTCTTTTCTTGTCCTCTGTGAGGGGAGGAGGGAGCAGTTTCAGATAACAACTGGGGGTGGTGGGGGTGTGTGTGGAGATGGGGGCAGAGTGTTCTGGGCAGAGGAGGCCCATGAGTAGGGGTGCAGATGTGCCAAGGTGTGTTGGGGGTCCCAGGATGGTGTGTTTGGTTTTCTTCTAGAATGCGAGGAGAACCTCAGTTAGCCTCCAGTGTCGTGCCCCAGGCAGGACTCTGCATCGGGCCCATGGGTCCTGGTCTGAGTTCCTCACCCCTGTCCCGCTGTGGAGGCTGAGGGGACATGAAGAGAGACCCGGTGAGGCCTCACGCACAGTAGGCGCTCCGCATCTGTTGTCAAGAGCTCTCCGAAGAACGTGAAACCAGTGTTCGGTACATGAAAATCCTTAAGTGTCCAGGGTGTCTGTGGGGACAGGCCCATGTGCCCCAGAGGAGGGGGGTGGTGTCCTGAGAACCAGTTTCCCAGCTTCCCTCTAGTTGTTTCTGACCCCATCAAGGACACACGCACCTGAAAACTCGAGTCAGATAAGGGGATAAGTGAATGCTGCCCAACTGCCGAGTGTGCAGAGAGGTCATCTGCTGAGTAAATAAGGTTCATGCAACTCTTAATTCTTGTGCCCATGAGGGAGGGAGCACAGAATGTCACAAAGCTCAGGTCATGGGCTGCTGATTTAACCCGGAAAGCCAGCCCTTGGACCCCTGGGGCTTTGGGGCCCGGCTGTGTGATCCTGAGCAGGCTGCCTCACCTCATGGCTAAAACAGGGTTCTGTGTGGATGGAAAAGGGAGTGGTTATTTGCAAAGTGGTTAGCACAGTCAAATACCCATTGCTAAATATTTATTATATGTGTGATAGAGACTTCCATAAGTTCATGTATTTAACTCATGCATTTGTTCCTGTATTGGTACAAACTTAAATGGTGCAAACAGCAGGATGCCTCAGAGTGCTGCTTGCCTGGTGAGCAAGTCTAGTTTGTTCCCTCTGTGAAGGGACAGTCAGTCCTCCAAGGCGGCCCCCGAGTCCCCCACAAAGAACCCCAGTGTGCTCGCGCCATGGCAGGTTTGCACATTTGTCAAATTGCACTCGCAACCTGAATGTGAATAAACAAGTTTGGGTTCAACAGGATTTAAAGTTCAAATCTGCCCTTGATGTTAGGGTGCTCAGGTACCACCCTGGGGGCCCGGGCAGGCCGAGGTTGGGGGGCAGCTGCCCAGACAGGATGCACTGGCCCCTTCTTTTGTGCTGGGCTGTGAGTCTGGTGGGAGCACAATGGCCTTGAGTGCTGGCGCTCTAAGCAACCATTTCCACACCAGCCTGGCTGTGGAGGAGGGTTTGCGAGCATGAGCTGCCCTGAATGGGCAGCCGGGGAAGCACACAGCAGCCTCCAGCTGCGGGCCCCTCTCTGTGGCGACAGCTGGGGTTAGAGCTGCCCCCCTAGAGGAATGCACTGATAGGGGTGAGCTTGTCCCCTTATCTTCCAGGTCAGAACACAAAGATCCAGGGCAGAGCTTTCTCACGGTCATGACTTACCTACCTGGAACCACTGTGTGAGCAGTTCAGGCAGGAATTGGCTCTGCACTTTAATTTTTGTGATTTTATATGAGAAGTTGCCTTACTGCCAATGGGAGATTTTCTCCCGAGTTCTTAGAAATGAAGAAGGTGAAATGGCTGCACTTAATGGAAACCTGGAAGTAGTTCAACAGCACATAAAGAGGGAAGGGGCCACGCAGGGTGTGGGCCTGTCCAGGGGCCAGGCCCTCTGCCAGCTGGCCTTCCAGGAGGGGAGTCGGGCACAGAGCGAACTACGTTGGTGTTTTAACCAACCGATTTTTCTACAGAATCGAGAATTTTAGGTGAAACCCTCAGAGTTTTAGTGTTGAAAATCCGCCGACTATGCAGTTCACGTCAGCCGTCAGCCGCAGCCTGCCAGTCTCCTCACCTGGCTCCAGCATGCCCTGGCCAGCGAATGGCCTGTCTCTCTGGCTAGTTTCAGGCAGCGGGTGATCACTAAGGCCTCTGCTGTTCCTAGAGCAAGCACAGCCTCCTCCAGCAGCGGAAGATGGATGGGCCCCTATTCCCTCTACATCATTGTCTTGTGTCATCAAACTTTGCCCATTGATTCTGAAAACAGAACTTTCAATCATTCTTAAGAACTCGAAGTCTCAGGGTGAGGCTAGGCGAGCATGCTGCGCTGCCTGGAATGGCACAGTATTGTAGAAAAACTTTTCCTTCGACGCCCCTTCACCCCGCCCCTTCCCGTGACGCCCAGGCTTTACTCCTGGGCCGGTGCAGGTGGCGGTGTGGTGGAGGACCGGCGGAAACTCGGGCCGAACTCGGGAACCCTCTAGGTCCCACGTGATTTCTAGCTGTTCCAGGAGCTCAGTATTCTTAGGAATAGTGCATCAGAGAGCTGAATAAAGGATGGGGGAGGGGGGGTGTAGGGGGGGTAAATAACAGCAATTAGAAAAAAACACTACCCAACAGAATGAACACAGCAGCTATAAGTCGGAGACCTCCGGGGGGGAGGGGGGAAGAGGAGGGGGAGGACGGGATCATCTAGACGGGGCGGGAGGGACACAGGGCTACGGTGAGGGTCCCCCGTGACTGGTGGTGGAGACTCTAGGGGGGCTGTACTTGAGGTAAGAGAGCAAACACTGTAAAAAAAAAAAAAA
>NW_004567140.1:9160207-9161724 GCF_000260355.1 Condylura cristata
GACTTGATGTCCTGGCGCCGGGGCTGACGCTCGTGCTGGGACATCGCCACCTCTGTGCCAGTGGGAAGAGTGATTGCCTTGAAAACTGGGGTGCAGCCTAGCTGTGGCCAAGGGCATGCATGTATGCATGTCCTGCGCAGCTCTGACATGCGGACATCACAGGGGCTGTTCACATACCCAGAGGTGTCTGCAGCACCTTGTGCTGTGCACACCGCTGCACATGAAGTCACATCGCGCGCGTTTGTCTTTCTTCCTCTTTGCGTGTGTGTGAGAGCAGGTCGAACATGTAAGCTGCCTATTCCTTCCAGGCCCTGGATGAAGTCCATCCTATGAAAATAGAACATTTTACTCATTTTGTCAGTGGGCATCTTAATTTCTTTTTCACATTTTGTATTATTGCGGAGAAAGCTTCCATGCACACTCTTGAGAGGTTTTTCTTTCTGAGAACACCTGTTTTCATTTATCCTGGCTAACTACTTGGAGTGGGTTTTCTGTGTGTGTGTGTTTTCTTAATTTATTATTTTCATTTTTTTTTTTAATGGTGTTGCTTTCTTTCCTCAGGTGTAGTCCCCATAGAATTCCTACCACCAAGTCCCCCGGGGACCATCAGGTAGATGTAAGTATAAAGTTGTAGGAAACTGCTTCGAAGTGGTTGTGCTGTTTGGTCCACATGGCCGAGTGTAGGAGTGTCTGGCGGCTCCTCACGCTTCTCTGACCGTTCTGGCATTTTCACAATGAGCTCCAGAGGCCATTCAGTGTGGAATTTTAGAATGTGCGTTTTCAAAAGTAGATTTTAATTTTTAGAGAAGTTTTAAGTTCACCACAAAATTGAGCATAAGGTACAGATTTTCCCAAACACTTGCTGGTCCCACAAAAATGTGGCCTCCCACAGTCAGCATCGGTGACTGGGCAGCACTCGCTCTACGCACCAAGCCTACGTGACTCGTTATTACCCAGGCACAATCTGGATTTGGCCAAATGTGTAATGTTGTGTCGCCACCAGTATAGTGCCCCAAGGCTAAGTCCGCGGTTTCTCAAATCCTTTGTTCTTTGCCTGTATCACTTTCTCCCACCCCCAAACTCCTGACAATCACTTATTCTTTTACTCCATCACTTTACCTTTCCAGATGTGACCCAGGTGGAGTCAGGCAGCCTTTCACACTGCGTCTCTCCTTAGTCACATGCACGCGAGGTGGCTCCAGGCCTTCTCATGGCTCCATAGCTCATTTCTGTCAATGCTGAATCATGTCCTATCATCTGAATGTCATACGATTTACTTATTCATTATCCTCCTGGGACATCTTGGGTGCTCCAAGATGGAGAAGTTATGAATGAAGCTGTCATAAACATTTTTATGCAGAGTTTGTGTGTACAGTTCTTTTTTTTTTTTTTTTTTTTTGGGAAATCCCAAGAAGTGTGATTGCTGAAACATAGAGCATGTTTTTTTAAAGATTTAGTTATTTATGCATACAGAAATGGGGTACAGATCAGAGGTGCAGGAGTGGTGAGAGGATTCA
>NW_004567140.1:9162606-9170480 GCF_000260355.1 Condylura cristata
TTTATTAATATAAATATTTTCTCATTTTTTTGACAATGTCTTTTGCAGAGAAGTTTTAATATTAATGAATCCAGACTATCATTTTTTCTTTCATGGATTGTATGTAAAAAGTCATCACCATAACCAAGCTCATTCAGGTTTTCTCCTGCATTATATTCTAGCAACTTTCTAGTTTTGCATTTTACATTTAGGTCGATGTTTCAGTTAAATGGAAGGGTGTAATTAGCTATCTAGATTCATTTTTACATATGGATACCCAGTTGTTCCAATGCCATTTTTTGAAGAGAATGTCTTTATTTCATTTTATTGTCTTTGCTCCTCACCAGAAATCTATTGTCTATATATGTTTGGGCCTAATTCTGTTCACTTTATTTACTCTTTATTTACTTTTATCACTACCACACATAGTTTATAGTATCTGTCTTTGAGCTTTGCCAATATTGCACTGGTTAGTCTGGGTTTTTGCCCCTCTAAATAAACTTCAGAATTAGATTGCTGCTATCTACACCACAACTTGCTGGAACATTTATTAGACTGTCGTTAACCCATAGGTTAAATTGGGAAGATCTGATATGCTGGCGCTATTAAATCTTCCTATCCATGAGCATGGAATATCTCTCCAACAACTTAACACATTTTTTATATGTTTCATCAGAGATTTGTAGTTTTTTTTTTTCATATAAATCTTATACTTTTTTTTTAAAGACTTACTTATTATTTATACAGAACTTGGGTACAGGCCAGCAGCGCAGGGGTGGTGAGAGGATTCACCAGAGACAGAGAAGGGAGCAGTACAGGGAGATCGTCAAGGTACACTGCTGAGAGGAGCAGCGGGCAAACCAGGAGAGGTCTGCTGCACCTTGTGGCTCACCTCCGGGACGGGGGATCGAACTGGTGCTGAACTGGCTGCGGCTAGCAGTGCTGTGTCCTAACAGGTTGTGCTATGAGGGAGGGGCCTAAGTCATACTTTAAAAAAAAAAAAGATTTATACCTAAGATTTTTTTTTTTTGCTTATTAATTTAAGTACTACAATTAAAAAAAATTCATTTATGCTTACAGAACTGGGGTACAGGCTAGAGGTGTGATGGGTGAGAAGATTCACCAGAGACAGTGGGGAGCAGAACAGTACTAAAATACACTGCTGAGGGGAGCAGTGGGCGGGTCAGGAGAGGTCTGCTGCGCCATGTGGGTCAGCTTCCTGGCGGGGTATCAAACTTGTTACAACCTGTTGTGCCACCAGGGAAAGCCAGTGCTACAATTTTTTAAATGAAACTCTTATCTGATAAATTATAGCTGTTCCTTAATTTTTTTGATTATCATTTGCCTGTAGGATTGTCTTTTAGCCTTAAACTTTGTCTGTTCTTGTTTTTGTTGATAAGTTGGGCTTCTTGTATGTAGAAGGTTGGATTTTGTTGTGAAGCCCACTCAGTCCATTCAGGCCATTTACACTTAGGTGATTATTGAGACGTAAGTGCTCATTGTCTTTTTGGGGGGGCGGTGATTTGTCCTGTCTTTTTAATTTTTGAGGTCTTTCTTTTGTGCTTTATTTAGGTTCCATTTCCATTGTCTCATGTATTACTTCTATGCAATTTTATTGAAACTCTGCTGAGGCTAGTGTATTATTGAATATTAGGCTGGTCTCAACTTTTTTCAATGGGCTACACTGTTACTCTCTTCCTCCTCCGTGTTACATAATTTAGGTGTGTGTTACCTCACTATTTGTTGTTCTGTTACTTTATAATAATCCCTTTGAGACTTCTTTCATGTGTGGCTTGATGTTGATAATTCTTTTAGTTTAATTTCTTTTAGGATAAATGTTCCTAGGTGGAAATCATTTTAGGTATTTTAAATATCTCCTGCCATTCCCTTCTAGTATTTCTACTGGAAAGCCTGCTGACAATCTAATTGGTGTTCCCATATAGGTGACTCTTTCAGTATTTTTGTTTTTTTGCCCATTACTTTCAGCTTTCCATACCATTACTATAATTAGTCCTGGTGTGTTTCTGGTTTTATTTTGTTTGGAACTCTTTGGGCCTCTTGGATCATGATGTCTGGTTCATTCCCACATTGAGATGGCCCTCAGCCATCTGAAATTTTGTACACCTTTCCTTTCTTGGATTCCTATGATATGTTATTTCTCTTTAGTTTGTTCCAAAGGGCTCTCACGTTGTTTGCATTGTTTTTTTTCTCTATGTTGTTTTGTGTGTTCATCAACATTGTGTTTACTATTCTCTCCAATCATTTGCATCTGTCAGCTCTTTAGATTCTCTATTTATATTTTTAAAGTTGGTTATAATATTTTTAGATCTTAGTAGATTAGTTCTATCTATAATTGTGTCATATTTTCTCTTTACTCTGTTTTACATTACTTCTTGAATTATGTAAGCATTTTTATAACTATTACTTCTCTTCTTCAAGCTTATACTGCAGTTCTTTTGGCTCAAGATTTCTCTCAATTTTTGCTTGTTTTGCTATAACATTTGAAATCTTCTGTCTCTTTAGTTTCATTTTTTGTGGGTTGTAATAAGGATAAACTTTTAGACTGCTCCCTTAAAACCTGTTGAAGTCACCAGAGACCTGGTTCTAACGGAAGGAACTAGAGCATTAGGACAGCAGAGAGTCATCTCTAGTGAGTGCAGGGGTTCAGGCTGACTGTGGTGCTGTGGGTGTGGTGCTGTGGGTGTTGGTGGCAGGGGTCCCCCAGAGATCGCTTCCTCTGGACTAGCCCCTTGGTTATCGTGCCTTGTATGATCTCCTGCCAACTTTTTGTTGTTGTTGTTGATATGTTGGGCTTCTTGTATGTTTGAACAGTAGATGCAGTATGGATTAAATTGTATTTGAGACAGGTCACTAATTAGGAATTGTTCTATTTTCTTTTGCAGTCCAGAGCTTTGTCCTGGGGTATTTCCTCCTATTGCTAACAGGTACTTCAAATGGGTTTAGTGAACGTGTTCAACTGTTGTCTTGGGTATAGCCTTGAATGGGAAGCGAAGTTATTTTGAATATCGCAGTCACAGAAAACTTTTCCCTTGTTTGGGGAGACACAGGTAATCCGATTTCGCCCCCTCCACTAGTCCAGGCTGTGGCTATTCTATGTTGGGAGCTTCAGGCTCAAACTCAACAATGATCAGCCTAAACCCCTGGCCCTATAGTGCACCACCGTCCTACTAGCGCTCTGTGCCTCTTGTCCAGTACAGTGCTAAGTCCCCAGGCCCCAAAGGTGGTTATGTGCTCCTGGACAACTGTAGGGGGTTCCATATAGTAGGCACCCCTTTCTCTCATAAGCTGTACAGTGTCATTGTAAACACAATTCAATTAAAGTTTTTCCTACCCTTTCCCAATCTACCACTGATCCTAACTGGACAGTAGCTGTCCATTTATCTTGTCTTGCTGCGATTTTGTTGTAAGTATATGGAGGAGACAAGCCTGGTATCTTCACTCTGCGTCTTACCAGACTCCTGTTACTGTGCTTGTAACCAGCACTCTTACATTGCTGGAAAACAGGAGAGTAAATGGCTTTTGCATATATTTACTTCTATACAACCTTCTATGATTGTTTATTCATTGTAGGTTTTTTTTTTATCAATTCTCTCACATTTTCTACATGAGCAATATGTCATATGCATATAAAATCATTTTTATTTGTCCCTTCTATAGATATCTCTAGAAGATAGACATGTACAAATATATGCATATATTCTTTTTACTGTGTTAATTCTTTAGGTAGGATGACTGGTATGAGGCTGGAACTAAATGAGAAGGAGCATCCTTGTCTGACCTTGGTGGAAATGTTTCTAGTTTCCCATTATTAACTATACCAGCTGTAAGGTTATTATAGATGTTCTTTATCAAGTTGAAAAAGTTTCTATTTCCGTTTTGCCAAGGGGATCTTTTTTAATAATGAAGGAGTGTTGGATTTTGTCAAATGCTCTTTCTTCACTTATTGATATGACCCTCTGATTTTCTTCTTTAGCCTTCTAATGTGATAAATTATATTACTTGATTTTTAGAAAATATTGAATCACTCTTGCGGATCTGTGATGAATCCCATTTGATTGGGGTGTAAAATTCTTTTTATACCTTGTTGAATTTGACTTGCTAATATTTTGCTGAGAATTTTTCTGATAGTGTTCATAAAAGATATTGGGCTATAGTTTCCTCATGATGTGTTTTTTTGGTATTGGTATAAGGAAAATACTTAATAGAATGAATTAGGAAGTAGACCTTCCTGCTTCAATCTTCTATAAGAGGTTGCAGAAAATTGGTACAATTTCTTTCTTAAATGTGTGGTAGAATTGAACCCACATGCCTCTGGTACTCTCCACTTTGAGACTGTTGAGTAGAGACTCAATTTCTTTCATAGATATAGGCCTACTCAGACTGTTCATTTCTTCTATGTCTTGTTTTATTTTTTTGGTTTGGTTCTTTCAAGGACTTGGTTCCTTTCTTCTAGGTTAAAACACATTACTTACGTTCTTTTTTTTTTCTTTAAGATCTATTTATTGATGCTTACAGAACTGGGGTACAGGTCAGAGGTGTGGTGCATGAAAGGATTCACTAGAGACAGAGTGGGGAGCAGAACAGGCAGATTGACAAAGTACACCACTGTGGGTAGCAGCGGGCGGGTCAGGAGAGGTCTGCCGCGCCATGTGGGTTAACCCGCCAGCTGGGGATCAAACTCAGGCTTCAGAGAGCTTGATAATGTGGTGCTTTAACCTGTTGTGCCCTATTTATGTTCTTTTAATGTCCAATGGACTTGTAATGATATGACTTATTTCATCCTGGTGAAGCATTGTCTGTCTTTTTGTCCTTCCTGAACCTAGTTAGAAGCTAGTTGAATTTTTTCATATTTTCAAAGCACTAGATTTCAGTTGTGTTGATTTTCTATTTAATTTCATTGATTTCTGCTCTATTATTTCATTTCTTACTTTGTATTTGATTTCCTCTTCTTTTACTTCTTTCTTAAAATCATTTAGATGATTTGATATCACTTTTACTTTCTAATATATGCATTCAATTTACATATTTGACCCTAAGCATTGCTGCATCCTGCAAATTTTGATAAATTGTGTTTTCATTTTTATTTAGTTCAGCACATCTTTAAGTTTGTTTTTATATTTATTCCATAGCTTCTGCGTTATTTAAAAAATGTGTAGTTTAATTTCCAATGATATTTTGATTTCTATTTGAATTTCATTGTAAGATATGCCATTTCATTGAGGAGACATTGCATGATTTCTATACTTTTAAATGTGCTTTCTGCTCAGAATATGGTGAGTATTATATCGGAGAATAACCCATGTCAGTGTCAGAATTATGTGTGGCTGCAGATGTTGGATAAAATAACCTATAGATTATACGCATTTGGTTATAATACTGGTTAATTCAAGTAGTCATTACTGATTTACTGCCTGCTGTGTCTGTCCAGTTGTGATAGTACAATATTGAAGTGCACTAATCTTTTCCTCTTTATAGTTTGATCAGTTTATGCCTCATATATTTTGACACTGTATTGTTAGGCCAATATTCAGTGGGGATTGATAATACATAGCAAATTTGTACCTTTATCACTGTGTGATGACCATCTTTATTTCTGATAACTGTCATTGGTTAGACAGTTACCAGATAATACAATCATTAGGTAATTCATGTATCTGTCAAAGAATGATTATATTCTTTTATTCTTTCTGGAATTAGCAGCTGCTTTTGCTTTTTTTTTTTTTTGAATAGTGCTAGTGTGCATTTTTTTTGTTTTAATCAATTATTTAGTACTCCACACTTTATATATTTTGACTTACTTTACCAGAAAAGGAATATATCGTCATAGTGTAGTGTCTTCTTCATATGTGTCAATTGATAAAATATAATTTAAATATTAAGCAATCACTAGAAAATACATGCACTTGTCAAAGAATAATTATAATCTTCTGAAGAATATATAGCCAATCTAGCAAATTTATCAAAGGAATAAATGAAAACAGTTTTTAAGTTTTTATTAATTTGTTGTGAAAGATGTGATAGTTTTAATTTATCTTTCAATGCCATTTACATAAAAGATATTTAAAGGGACTAAGAAGAAATTGCTTTGTGTACCAAAAGTATGATATTGTATTATTTCTTTTGACTGGCTTAGACCTCAAATAGTGTTCTATACTTAAATTTTTCATACTTTAAAAAGAGCAATTTTATTTAATCATTTCAATTTTATCATGACAGGCGCCAGAAAAAGTTAATTTTTTTTCAAGTAAGACCACTTTCCTAATGCATTTGTTGCAGTTTATAATTATAGATTCTGTTCTACAGATTACTTTAAAGGCAATAAATCTTCTATGTAGTTTAAGGTACCCATGGCAAATAAATGTATGCTCTTTTAGGTCTTTACAAGAAAGAAAATTCAGACTCAGTTGACAGAATAATCACTTCCTACCATGCTCTGAGGCCAACAGTCCACTCAAATTGTGTATATAGTTCCTCAGATGCATTTTAACACAATATATTTCAATGTACACTTTCAGGAAAGCCCTGAAAATTCCATTACTCTTTTCATAGAGGAGAGAACACAAGAAACCACATAGGAAGAGTAGCTTTACGAATAAAAAAAATTCCAACAGTTTTTTTTTTTACAAAAACACCATTATTGTCCTTTTTTAACAATCATTTTTAAAATTCTATAATTTTTTTTAGTGAGATAAGGTTGGTTCACAACACTAAATATAATTTGAGAGTATTGCTTTCCTCTCCATATACATGTTACCATGGCAAAAATACACGTAATCCTCCATTTCTGGCCCATTGAGACTCCTCCCTCCTTTACTCTCCTCCATGCTCCTCGCTGGTAACTTCAATTTTCAGTCAGATTTCAAGGATTTGTTTTGGTTTTGTTATATCTGTTCCCTTGTTTTGTTTTGTTTTAATTCACACATGAGTAAAATGGTCCTGTATTTCTCCTTCCCATTTATTTTGATTAGCATAATTTCCAGCTCTATCCCTGCTGTTGCCAGTGGCAAGAATTCCTCAATTTATAGCAGAGTAGTATTCCATTGTGTGTGTGTATTTCACATCTTCTTTATCCACTCATCTATTGTTGGATGCTTGACTTGTTTCCCTAACTTGGCTATTGTAAAATAATGCTGCAGTGAATGGAGCAGTGCACAAGTCCCTGCAAATTAGAAATTTTGAATTCTCTAGATAGATATCTAGGAGTGGAATTGCTGGATTATGGTAAATCTATTTTCTAATATTCGGAGGAAATTCCATAATGAAAAACAGCTTCTTTTAAAACACACACACACACACACACACTTTATTGAGGTGTTAGTGGCATATAAAAAAACTGTACATAAAGTCTACAACTTCATAACTGAGTATAAGTATATAAGCATGATATTATCACCAAAAATACCCCATAAACATATCTATCCCCTCTAAAACTTTCTGCCTGCCTCTTTATTATTGTCTCCTTTTATTAAGAGGATAATATAAGACCTACCTTCTTTGTATATATTTATTGATATGATACACACTTTTAACTATAGGCATTATGTCTATATTGTGAGAGGATCTCCGTGGCTTGGTAATACAGCAGAGACAGCCACTTCAATGGGGTTCAGGTTTGGAAGCTTACACCAATTTTAAAATGCACCAGTCAGGTTTGAAACCCATGGGCCTTGAAATCCATCCAAGACAGGGAGCAGATGGATTTGACACATACTCTCATCAGACACTCTTACCTGAGAAGGCCTTCTTTTCAGATAAGCTCTCTGCTGCTGACCTGTGCCTAACATCACCTGTTGACGAGTGTAGTGGACCCCTGCTTGGTGCCTGTAAGAGTTGCCCACTGCTGCCTGATCCTCAGCATCTTCAGCTAAGTCAGC